>NC_045772.1:39837756-40148589 GCF_008692025.1 Phocoena sinus | reverse complement strand
GGGTCTATTTCTGAGAACACTGAATTTTAAAATTTCATTTTATTTTAGTCAATTTACATTTAAATAAAATAGACAAAAGAAATTATATGAATGTCCAGTCAGCACATAAAAAGATGTTCAACACCATTAATCATTTGGGAAATGCAAATTAAACTATGAAATGCCACTATAAATACACTAATATGGCTAAAATGAAGGAAACTTATGATAACAAGTATCTGTGAAAATGCAGAACAACTGGAAAGCTCACATATTGCTGGAATGGTTTCCTCATTAGAATATACTTTGCCAATTTCTTATAAAGGTAAACACACTTACCATATGACCTAGTAATCCTAGGGTATTTATGCAAGAGAGAGGAAAATATACTTCCACTCAAAGACTTGTACATGAAAGTTCATTAAATTTTATTCTTAATTCCCACAAACTGTAAACAACCCAAATGTCCATCAACTGGTGAATGGATAAACAAATTGTGCTTAGTTAAAAAAAACCTGAGATAAAAAATCTTAAACTATATAGTTGTGCTTATATAAAATTCCACAAAAGGCACATTTAATAATCAATAATTGCTGGGGTTAGGGTGGATGTGTGGAGAGGATTTAATGCAAAAGGGCATGATGTAACTTTTGGGGTGATGGAAATGTTCTCTGCAGTGTTTGCAGTGGTAGTTATATGAGTACATATATTTGCCCCCAAACTTACTGTGCAATTCACTTAAAATTGATGAATTTTACTGTGTGCAGAGTATACCTCAATTAGGCTGAATATAATATTCCTAGAAATGAATGATTATAAAAACAGTACTTATAAAAACCTGTAGAATTCAGCAAAACCTATGCTTTGTGGAAATCTTATAGCCTTAAATATATGTATTAAAATGGTAGGAAGCATCAGAATGAATGAATTCAACATTCAACATTCATCAGGAAAAATAATTTTAATTATTATAGAATATACCCAAAGGAAGAGAAACAAAAGAGGTAATGAGGTGGATAGACCTAGAGTCTGTCATACAGAGTGAAGTAAGTCAGAAAGAGAAAGACAAATACCGTATGCTAACACATATATATGGAATTTAAGGGAAAAAAAATGTCGTGAAGAACCTAGGGGTAAGACAGGAATAAAGACACAGACCTACTGGAGAACGGGCTTGAGGATATTGGGGGCGGGAAGGGTGAGCTGTGACAGGGCGAGAGAGAGGCATGGATATATATACACTACCAAACGTAAGGTAGATAGCTAGTGGGAAGCAGCCGCATGGCACAGGGATATCGGCTCCATGGTTTGTGAACGCCTGGAGGGGTGGGATAGGGAGGGTGGGAGGGAGGGAGACGCAAGAGGGAAGAGATATGGGAACATATGTATACGTATAACTGATTCACTTTGTTATAAAGCAGAAACTAACACACCATGGTAAAGCAATTATACCCCAATAAAGATGTTAAAAGAAAAATTATAAAAATAAATATTAAAAAGGCAGTAAAACAGCTAAAAACTAAAACATTGGCAAGATGACTCAGATTTTCATTGATGAGTTTGCTGGTGCTTATTACATTATTAAATTTATTAACATTGTTAAAATATAATAAATACCAAACAAAAGTGTGCTAAGTACTGACAACGATGAGTATGTTCAGTGAACCAGGGTTTATTACTCATCTCATTCTGTGTATCGTAAGTTCAATGGAGAAAAATGCCGTTTTCAAAAACCTTGATGTTTTACTTATAGACTCAAATAACAATAACAATAACCTAATATTATTTTTTACATGTATATTTATTTCAAGATGATATTGTATATTTGAAGTTTCTATTTCTATTTTCCAAATTTTCAAGAGAATATCTTTTAAAGAAAATAATAACATTAATAACCATGTTAAATTTTATTACTATTTCATGAATTTTTAAAATATGAGGATGAAACAACATGATACATGTTTGTGTGTGATTACGAATAAATACTGCAAAATATTTCTGCCTAGGGAAGTTCTTGTAACATGTTTGTGTGTGATTACGAATAAGTACTGCAAAATATTTCTGCCTAGGGAAGTTCTTGTAGCATGTATACACACAGACACACATATATGTGTTTTATTTTGTATGGTATATATACCATAGTATATTCCACATAAATGTACATATGTATTTTTTACACTTTCATTGCTCATTATAATAGTGGTAAATAATTTTTTAAAGGTTGCTGATATAAGTACTTATCTCTACCATTGAAGAAAAATGTGGCATATAGAGAATGACTACAGTTTATGAAGAAAAATAGACTAAAACAGTTATGAAGTAAAACCATTGGAGTATATCAGTGTTAGCCCATTGCTTTTTTAATGCATGTGATTACAAAACGAGAAACGTAATTTTATTGCATCCTTCATTCTTTGTGACATGGAATTAAAGCTCTTCTTCATTTCTTGGCAGACATTCATTGACAGTTTTGTTAAAGTTGACAAGGGCCAAATTTTTAAAAAGGTAACTTCATAGATGTACACTGGCACTTCTTATATGAAAGTATGGCTTTAAAACTTCTTAGCTATCAAATTAGTCATAAAATAGTTAATGTCTAAATAGAGCTATCTCTATACTTAAAATTACACTTATATACTCATTTTTTATATGAAAATCAGTTTTCTTTTCTCACTTAGACTCTCCCTGCAAAAGAGAGAATGAATGAAACCTGCATGAATTTCCATGGGAATATTCAGATTGGGTGCTTAAATATTCAGATTCCAAGAAATCAGAATCTTTAATGAGGTGGGATGCAAAAACTGCAGAAACAAATCCATCAACCAAATTTTAGCAATTAAAGCTCAAGAGAAGTTTATTTCTTGCTCATTTAGCAGTTCAAGGCGGTGAATCTTGATCTTTAAGCGGTTCTTCTTTAAGTAGTACTTAGGAGACGCAGGGTTCTTTCATCTGTGTTCCTACTATAGTGTGGATTCTTGTTATCATTTGCAGCCAGTCAGTGGAGAAAGAAAGAATGGGCAACCGGCCACCCATCTTCTTAACCCTTGTCCCTGATATGGCAGATAGCATTTCCATTTTATCCCATTGCCTATAATTCAGTGACATGTTCACACCTAACTGCAAAGAAGTCTGGGGCATGTACTCAATTTGCGTGCCTAGGAAGAAGAGCAAATGGATTTCAGTAAACCACAGTCTCTGACATAGAAATCAATTCTGTGCTGTATTTTAACATCTGAATGATGTTAAGTGAAAAAGCTGAGTTTCTGTGGTAGAAAATACCTACGTTATGGTGTCATAAGAATAAGATGAATTAAGATTCATTATACCTGGCCCTATGCTGTCTCCACCTATAACATCTGAGTAAATAGGCAAATCATTAAACTTTGGTGAAATTCCATTTTGAGTTTTGTGACTGAATCATCTCTAAGATTAGCTACAGCTCTAAAATGCTATAATTATACTTTTAACAGTTTTTGAGGTGTTGAGTGAGACTTCAATGTACAAACTTCCAGCAAATTGGAAAAAGGTGATGAGTACTTTATAAAATGAATATTAAGGTTCATGTGGATGATTTTTATTACATATCAGAGGTACGCTATTCTTTTTCTAGGAATTATAGTGCAAGTAAGTATCAATATTAAATATCAATTGATTTTAGTCACAGTTTTTCTTAAAATTCGATATTTTTTCACCACTGTGTGCTGACACCATTACTTCTGGCACATCGTAGGAACTCAGTGAATATGTGCTGAATGAAGAAATGCATGAATAAATAATTTAAATGAATTTAAATAAGATTTAACTCCTATGACCTGAATTTGTATCTAAAGTATCACTTATGCTATAGGTCATCTCCATGATTAATCGAAAAAATACATAAGTAAAATGCAAATAAGAAAATCCTCCTATAAAACTTAATACTTAAGTGCAGTAAGCTCTGCCTTTTTCTTCAGAGCATGTTGTAAATGAATTCAGATGGGTCTAATAATTAAACTAAATCTAGCGAAAATCTGAAAATTTTCATTCAACAACTGGGACTGGTAAGTGCACACACATTACATAGTTCAAATGAAAAAGACTGCATTTTCCATAACAGATTACTTACCAGAATTGACATTTTTTAATGAATTTCCTAAGGGAAAGACCTAGAAAAGAAACATAATATGTAAATGCAAAGAGAGTTAGATTCTGAAGCTGGCAGAAAGCTTCAAGACACTGTGTGATAATTGACACATTTGGTCCTTTCATATTCTTGAATATAACTATCATCCCACTCCCCCACCAACTTAGAGGAGAGTTTTCTTTTCTCTAATGCTTATGGGAAAGAAAATGTTAATTATATTCAAGTAAATGCAGGCAAATTTCTCCCACATATTTGTCTAATTCATTTCTTTTTTAACAACTTTATTGGAGTATAATTGCTTTACAATGGTGTGTTAGTTTCTGCTTTATAAGAAAGTGAATCAGTTATACATATACATATGTCCCCATATCAGTTCCCTCTTGCATCTCCCTCCCTCCCTTCCACCCTCCCGATCCCACCCCTCTAGGTGGTCACAAAGCACCGAGCTGATCTCCGTGTGCTATGCGGCTGCTTCCCACTAGCTATTTTACGTTTGGTAATGTATATGTGTCCATGCCACTCTCTCACTTTGTCCCAGCTTACCTGCCCCCTCCCCATATCCTCAAGTCAGTTCTGTAGTAGGTCTGCGTCTTTTTTCCCGTCTTGCCCGTAGGTTCTTCATGACCTTTTTTTTTTTTTTTTTTTTGAGATTCCATATATATGTGTAAACATATGGTATTTGTCTCTCTCTTTCTGACTTACTTCACTGTGTATGACACACGCTAGGTCCATCCACCTCACTACAAATAACTCAATTTCGTTTCTTTCTATGGCTAGGTAATATTCCATTGTATATATGTACCACATCTTCTTTATCCATTCATCTGTTGATGGACACTAAGGTTGCTTCCATGCTCTGGCTATTGTAAATAGAGCTGCAATGAACATTTTGGTACATGGCTCTTTTTGAATTATGGTTTTCTCAGGGTATATGCCCAGTAGTGGGATTGCTGGGTTGTATGGTAGTTCTATTTGTAGTTTTTTAACGAACCTCCATACTGTTCTCCATAGTGGCTGTATCAATTTACATTCCCACCAACAGTGCAAGAGAGTTCCCTTTTCTCCACACCCTCTCTAGCATTAATGGTTTGTAGATTTTTTGATGATGGCCATTCTGACCGGTGTGAGATGATATCTCATTGTAGCTTTGATTTGCATTTGTCTAATGATTGATGATGTAGACCATTCTTTCATGTGTTTGTTGGCAATCTGTATAACTTCTTTGGAAAAATGTCTATTTAGGTTTTCTGCCCATTTTGGGATTGATTGGGTTGTTTGTTTTTTTGATATTGAGTTGCATGAGCTGCTTATAAATTCTGGAGATTACTCCTTTGTCAGTTGCTTCATTTGCAAATATTTTCTCCCGTTCTGAGGATTCTCTTTTCGTCTTGTTTATATTTTCCTTTGCTGTGCAAAAGCCTTTAAGTTTCATTAGGTCCCATTTGTTTATTTTTGTTTTTATTTCCATTTCTCTAGGATGTGGATCAAAAAGGATCTTGCTTTGATTTATGTCATAGAGTGTTCTGCCTATGTTTTCCTCTAAGAGTTTGATAGTGTCTGGCCTTACATTTAGGTCTTTAATCCATTTTGAGTTTATTTTTGTGTATGGTGTTACAGAGTGTTCTAATTTCATTCTTTTACATGTAGCTGTCCAGTTTTCCCAGCACCACTTATTGAAGAGGCTGTCTTTTCTCCACTGTATATTCTTGCCTCCTTTATGAAAGGCAAGGTGACCATATGTGCATGGGTTAATCTCTGAGTTTTTTATCCTGCTCCATTGATCTATATTTCTGTTTTTGTGCCAGTACCATACTGTCTTGATTATTGTAGCTTTGTAGTATAGTCTGAAGTCAGGGAGCTTGATTCCTCCAGCTCCTTTTTTCTTTCTCAAAATTGCTTTGGCTATTCGGGGTGATTCATGTTTCCATACAAATGGTGAAATTTTTTGTTCTGGTTCTGTGAAAAATGCCAGTGGTAGTTTGATAGGGATTGCGTTGAATCTGTAGATTCCTTTGGGTAGTAGAGTCCTTATCATGATGTTGATTCTTCCAATCCAAGGAAATGGTATATCTCTCCATCTGTTTGTATCATCTTTCATTTCTTTCATCAGTGTCTTATAATGTTGTGCATACAGGTCTTTTGTCTCCTTAGGTAGGTTTATTCCTAGGTATTTTATTCTTTTTGTTGCAATGGTAAATGGGAGTGTTTTCTTGATATCACTTTCAGATTTTTCATCATTAGTGTATAGGAATGCCAGAGATTTCTGTGCATTAATTTTGTATCCTGCTACTTTACCACATTCATTGATTAGCTCTAGTAGTTTCCTGGTAGCATCTTTAGGATTCTCTATATATATGTGTCATATGTGTATGCAGTGTCAGTTGTTACTTCTCCTTTTTCATTGCTAATTCTATTGATTTGAGTCTTCTCCCGTTTTTTCTTGATGAGTCTGGTTAATGGTTTATCAATTTTGTTTATCTTGTCAAAGAACCAGCTTTTAGTTTTATTGATCTTTGCTATTGTTTCCTTCATTTCTTTTTCATTTATTTCTCATCTGATCTTATGATTTCTTCTGCTAACTTTGGGTTTTTTTTGTTCTTCTTTCTTTAATTGCTTTAGGTGTATGGTTAGGTTGTTTATTTGAGTTGTTTTCTGTTTCTTGAGGTAGGATTCTATTGCTATAAACTTCCCTGTTCAAACTGCTTCTGCTGCATCCCATAGGTTTTGGGTCATCGTGTTTTCATTGTCATCTTTTACTAGGTATTCTTTGATTTTCTCTTTGATTTCTTCAGTGATCTGTTGGTAATTAAGTAGTGTATTGTTTAGCTTCCATGTGTTTTTATTTTTTACAGAATTTTACCTGTAATTGATATCTAGTCTCATAGCATTATGGTCGGAAAAGATACTTAATACGATTTCAATTTTTTTTAATTTACCAAGGCTTGATTTGTGCCCCAAGATATGATCTATCCTGGAGAATGTTCCTTGAGCACTTGAGAAGAAAGTGTATTCTGTTGTTTTTGTATGCAGTGTCCTATAAATAGCAATTAAGTCCATCTTGTTTAGTGTATCATTTAAAGCTTGTGTTTCATTATTTATTTTCATTTTGGATGATATGGCCATTGGTGAAAGTAGGGTGTTAAAGTCCCCTACTATGATTGTGTTACTGTTGATTTCCCCTTTTATGGCTGTTAGCATTTGCCTTATATATTGAGGTGCTCCTATGTTGGGTGCATAAATATTTACAATATTTATATCTTCTTCTTGGATTGATCCCTTGATCATATGTAGTGTCCTTCTCTGTCTTTTGTAATAGTCTTTGTTTTAAAGTCTATTTTGTCTGAAAGGAGAATTTCTATTCCAGCTTTTTTTGATTTACATTTGCATGGAATAACTTTTTCCATCCCCTCCCTTTCAGTCTGTATGTGTCCCTAGGTCTGAAAAGGGTGTCTTGAAGACAGCATATATATGGGTCTTGTTTTTGTATCCATTCAGCCAGTGTGTGTCTTTGGTGGAGCATTTAATCCATGTACATTTAAGGCAATTATTGATATGTATGTTCCTATTACCATTTAATTAATTGTTTTCGGTTTGTTATTATAGGTCATTTCCTTCTCTTGTGTTTCCCACCTAGAGAAGTTCCTTTAGCATTTATTGTAAAGCTGGTTTGGTGGTGCTGAATTCTCTTAGATTTTGCTTGTCTGTAAAGGTTTTTATTTCTCCATCAAATCTGAATGACATCTTTCCTGGGTAGTGTAATCTTGGTTGTAGATTTTTCTCCTTCATTACTTTAAATATGTCCTGCCACTCCCTTCTGGCTTGAGGAGTTTCTGCTGAAAGATCAGCTGTTAACCTTATGGGGATTTCCTTGTATTTTATTTGTTGTTTTTCCTTTGCTGTTTTAATATTTTTTCTTTGTATTTAATTTTTGATAGTTTGATTAATATGTGTCTTGGTGTGTTTCTCCTTGGATTTATCCTGTATGGCACTCTCTGTGCTTCCTGGACTTGATTAACTATTTCCTTTCCCATATTAGGGAAGTTTTCACCTATAATCTTCAAATATTTTCTCAGTTCCTTTCTTTTTCTCTTCTTCTTCTTGGACCCCTATAATTCGAATGTTGGTGCTTTTTATATTGTCCCAGAGGTCTCTGATACTGTCCTCAATTCTTTTCATTCTTTTTTCTTTATTCTGCTCTGCAGTTGTTATTTCCACTGTTTTACCTTCCAGGTCACTTATCTGTTCTTCTGCCTCAGTTTTTCTGCTATTGATCCCTTCTAGAGAACTTTTAATTTCATTTATTGTCTTGTTCATCACTCTTTGTTTGCTCTTTAGTTCTTGTAGGTCCTTGTTAAGCGTTTCTTGTATTTTCTCCATTCTATTTACAGGATTTTGGATCATGTTTACTATCATTATTCTGAATTCTTTTTCATGTAGACTGCTTATTTCCTCTTCATTTGTTATGTCTGGTGGGTTTTTGTCTTGCTCCTTCATCTGCTGTGTGTTTCTCTGTCTTCTCATTTTGCTTAACTTACTGTGTTTGGGGTCTCCTTTTCGCAGGCTGCAGGTTTGTAGTTCCCATTGTTTTTGGTGTCTGTACCCAGTGACTAAGGTTGGTTCAGCGGGTTGTGTAGGCTTCCTGGTGGACGGCACTAGTGCCTCTGTTCTGGTGGATGGGGCTGGATCTTGTCTTTCTGATGGGCAACTACACATCTGGTGGTGTGTTTTGGTGTGTCTTTGGCCTTTTAATGATTTTAGGCAGCCTCTCTGCTAATGGATGGGGTTGTGTTCCTGTCTTGTTAGTTGTTTGGCATAGGGTGTCCAGCACTGGAGCTTGCTGGTCATTGAGTGGAGCTGGGTCTTGTTCTTGAGATGGAGATCTCTGGGAGATTTTCAGTGTTTGATATTACATGGAGCTGGGAGGTCTCTTGTGGACCAGTGTCCTGAACTTGGCTCTCCCACCTCAGAGGCACAGCCCTGATGCCTGCCTGGAGCACCAAGAGCCTCTCATCCATACAGTCATGTGGTTCTAGGTAGGAGGCCTCAGTTCCTTGCCACATGGATCTCTCCTTTGTGCTGCTTGAGTGTCCTCATGACATGGCAGCTGACTTACTCCAGGATGAGTGATCCGTCCTGCAGTCCCCAGGACTGTCACGGCTTCAGCTGCTGGGGCCCCTCCAGTACCAGCATCCTCAGTGAGGCCTCCCTCCCCTCAGGCTCTGGGGCTGTTCAATGACGGTGGAGGGCAGAGACCCCAAGTCAGCAGTTCCATCTCTGCCTCTAATTCATTTTTACATTTGGTCACTGTTTAAAATATTTTGATTGTATATACTTTATATACCAGGTTTTTGAGATATAATTGATATATAACATTATGTTAGTTTCAGGTGTACAACATAATTGTTCAATATTTGTATACATTGTGAAATGATCACAATAAGCCTAGTTAACATCTGTCACCATACATAGTTACAAATTTTTTTCATGTGAAGAAAGTTTTTACAGTCTACTCTCTTAGCAACTTTCAAATATAAAACAGAATGTTATTAACTATAGTCCCCATGTTGTATGTTACATCCCCTTAACTTATTTATTTCATAACTAGACGTTTGAATCTTTTGAGTCCTTCACCCATTTCACTCATACCCCCAACATACCCCACCTCTCACTACCACCAATTTATTCTTTGTATCCATGAGCTCAGACTTTTTGTTTGTTTTTTAGATTCCAAATATAAGTGAGATGATATGGTATTTGTCTCTCTCTGACTTATTTCACTTAGCATAATGCCCTCAAAGTCCATCCATGTTAACATAGATGGCAATATTTTATTCTTTTTTTAGGCTGAATAATATTCCATTGTGTATATAAAGCACATCTTCTTTAGCCATTTATGGACACAGGTTGTTTCCATATCTTGGCCATTATAAATGATGCTACAATTATCATGGGGTGTCTATATCTTTTTGAGATTTTTGTTTGTTTGTTTTCTTTAGATAAGTACTTAAAAGTGGAATTTGCTGAGTTACATGGTAGTTCTATTTTAATTTTTTGAGGAACCTCCATACTGTTTTCTATGATGGCTGTACCAATTTACATTCCTACCAACAGTGCACAAGGGTTCCCTTTTCTCTACATCCTCACCAACACTTGTTATTTCTAGTCTTTTTGATAACAGCCAGGTGTGAGGTGATATCTCATTGTGGTTTTTATTTGCATTTCCTTTATGATTAGTGATATTGAGGATTTTTTCATGCATGTGTTGGCCATGTCTTTGGAAAAATGTCTGTTCAGATCCTCTGCCCATTTTTTAATCATATTGTTTGGGTTTTTTAAAAATTCTTTTCCTATTTAGTTGTATGAGTCCTTTATATAGTTTGGATATTAACCTCTTATCAGATATATGGTTTCCAAATATTTTCTCTCATTCAGTAGGTTGCCTTTTTATTTTGGTGATGGTTTCCTTTGCTGTCCAGAAGCTTTTCAATTTGATGTAGTACCACTTGTTTATTTTTGCTTTTGCTGCTTTTGCTTTTGGTGTCAAATCAAAATATATATATATATCTCTTCACTAAGACCAATGTCAAGGAGTTTGCTGCCTATGTTTTCTTCTAGGAGTCTTATGTTCTCAGGTCATACATTTAAGTTTTAATTCATTTTGAGTTAATTTTGTGTTTCGAATAAGGTAGTGTTCCACTTTCATTCTTTTGCATATGGCTGTTCAGTTTTCCCAGCACTATTTACTGAAGAAACTGTCTTTCTCCCATTGTATATTCTTGGGTCCTTTGTCAGAAATCAATTGAATATATATGTGTGTGGATTTATTTCTGGGTTTTCTATTCTGTTGCATTCATCTATGTGTCTGTGGTTATGTCAGTATTATACAGTTTTGATTACTATAGCTTTGTAATATAGTTTGAAATCAAACAGCATGATGCCTCCAGCTTTCTTCTTCTTTCTCAAGATTGATTTGGCTATTCAGGGTCTTTTATGGTTCCAACTTCAACGAATATTTACCAAACATTTTCAGAGCTGTAGGTCTGAATACATACTAGTGACATAGAAACACAAAGATACTGCTCTCATACAATGTATAATACCCAATAAAAATCTCTACATTACAGTATTGTATTGAGTAAAGGGAGTAAATAATTTAGCATTCATCAATTATAGAAAAGCAAAATATTAGAAAATTTAAGTTAATATAAAGAAGAGATAAATTTCATGTAAAAGAGTTAAATGATGTGAAGTAATAGAAAGTTTAAACCCCATTTTCTTGGCCTCTTAGTATCCAAAAAGGTGTGGGAATGCTAGAAAAAATTACTATAGATCTAAAAATAGAAAGAAGCTAATTTGGAATGTAGGTATTGTGAATTCCATTAATTGATTTAATCATTTGGTGAGTATTGATTGAGTCCTTAATAGAGGCCAAACATACAAAGGTTAAGATATTGCTTAGAAAAGAAATAAAATAATTACAATACAATGTAATAGAATTATAAAAAGAAGCACAAAACTGTAGAGAATATAGAATGGTCACTTAATATAGGCAAGCCAATGCCATAATTTTAAGAGAACTTGGACATGTAAGAGAACATTTCCAGGAGAATCATTGTCTAAAACAGATATGGAGACCTTCAAGATGGCAGAGGAGTAAGATGTAGAGATCATCTTCCTCCCCACAAATACATTAGAAATACATCTACATGTGGAACAACTCCTACAGAACACCTACTAAGTGCTGGCAGAAGACCTCAGACTTCCCAAAAGGCCAGAAACTCCCCACGTACCAGGGTTGGGCAAAAGAAAAAAGTAACAGAGACAAAAGAATAGGCATGGGACCTGCACCTCTGGGAGGGAGCTGTCCACACACTAGGAAGCCCCTTTACTGGCAGAGACGGGTTGGGGAGGGTAAGCTTCAGACCCACGGAGGAGAACACAACAACAGGGGTGCAGAGGGCAAAACGGAGAGATTCCCGCACAGAGGATTGGTGCTGACCAGCACTCTCCAGCCTGGGAGGCTTGCCTGCTCACCTGCTGGGGCAGGTGGGGGCTGGGAGCTGAGGCTTGGGCTTCGGAGGTCAGATCCCAGGGAGAGGACTGAGGTTGGCTGCGTGAACGCAGCCTGAAGGAGGCTAGTGCACCACAGCTAGCCAGAGCGGGTCTGGTAAAATGTCTGGAACTCCCTGAGAGGCAAGAGACCATTGTTTTGGGGTGCATGAGGAGAGGGGATTCAGAGCACTACTTAAACGAGCTCCAGAGATGGGTGCGAGCCACGACTATCAGCGTGGACACCAGAGACAGGCATGAAACGCTAAGGCTGCTGCTGCAGCCAACAAGAAGCCTGTGGGCAAGCACAGGTCACTATCCACACCTCCCCTCCCGGGATCCTGTGCAGCCTGCCACTGCCAGGGTCCTGTGATCCAGGGACAACTTCCCCGGGAGAACACACGGCGTGCCTCAGGGTGTTGCAATATTATGCTGGCCTCTGCCGCTGCAGGCTCGCCCCACATTCCATACCCCTCCCTTCCCCCTGGCCTTAGTGAGCCAGAGCCCCCTAATCAGCTGCTCCTTTAACTCCGTCCTGTCTGAGTGAAGAACAGACACCCTCTGGCAACCTATTTACAGAGGCAGGGCCAGATCCAAAGCTGAACCCCAGGAGCTGTGCAAACAAAGAAGAGAAAGGGAAATTCTCTGTGCAGCCTCAGGAGCAGGGGATTAAATCTCCACAGTCAACTTGATGTACCCTGCATCTGTGTATTACCTGGACAGGCAACGAATCATCCCAAGATTGAGGTGGTGGACGTTGGGAGCAACTGTAGATTTGGGGTTTGCTTTCTGCATCTAATTTGTTTCTCTTTTTATGTTTATCCTAGTTTAGTATTTAGAGTTTATTGTCATTGATAGATTTGTTTATTGATTTGGTTGCTCTCTTCCTTTTTTTTATTTATAGATATATATTTTTCCTTTTTCTCTTTTTGTGAGTGTGTATGTGTATGCTTCTTTGTGTGATTTTGTCTGTATAGCTTTGCTTTTACCTTTTGTCCTAGGGTTCTCTACTTTTTTTTGTTTGTTTGTATATTTTTTTAGTATGCTTTTTAACACTTGTTTTCATTGGTGGATTTATTTTTTGGTTTGGTTGCTCTCTTTCTTTTTTTTATTAAACTTTTTTTAATTTTTAATTATTTCTTACTTTTTATTTTAACAACTATTTTATTTTCTTCTTTCTCCTTCCTTCCTTCCTTCATTTTTTCTCCCTTTTCTTCTGAGCCACGTGCTTGACAGGGTCTTGGTGCTCCAGCTGGGTGTCAGGCCTGTGACTCTGAGGTGGGAGAGCTGACTGCAGGACACTGGTCCACCAGACCTCCTGGCTCCACATAATATCACACTGTGAAATCTCTCCCAGAGATCCCCATCTCAACACTAAGACCCAGCTCCACTCAACGACCAGCAGGCTACAGTGCTGGACACCCTATGCCAAACAACTAGCAAGAGAGGAACACAACCCCACTCATTAGCAGAGAAGCTACCTAAAATCATAATAAGGTCAAAAACGCACCAAAACACACCACCGGATGAGGTCCAGCCCACCAGAAGGACAAGATCCAGCCTCGTCCACCAGAACACAGGCACCAGTTCCCTCCACCAGGAAGCCTACACAACCCACTGAACCAAGCTTAACCACTGTGGGCAGACACCAAAAACAACGGGAACTATGAACCTGCAGCCTGCAAAACGAGACCCCAAACACAGTAAGTTAAGCAAAATGAAAACACAGAGAAACACACCGCAGATGAAGGAACAAGGTAAAACCCCACCAGACCAAACAAATGAAGAGAAAATAAGCAGTCTACCTGAAGAAGAATTCAGAACAATGATAGTAAAGATGATCCAAAATCTTGGAAATAGAATGGAGAAAATACAAGAATCGTTCTACAAGGACCTAGAAGAACTAAACAGCAAACAAACAATGATGAACAGCACAATAAATGAAATTTAAAATTCTCTAGAAGGAATGAATAGCAGAATAACTGAGGCAGAAGAATGGATAAATGACCTGGAAGGTAAAATAGTGGAAATAACTACTGCAGAGTAGAATAAAGAAAAAAGAGTGAAAAGAATTGAAGACAGTCTCAGAGACCTCTGGGAAAACATTAAACTCACCAATGTTCAAATTATAGGGGTCCCAGAAGAAAAAGAGAAAAAGAAAAGGACTGAGAAAATATTTGAAGAGTTTATAGTTGAAAACTTCCCTAATATGGGAAAGGAAATAGTTTATGAAGTCCAGGAAGCACAGAGAGTCCTATACAGGATAAGTCCAAGGAGAAACATGCCAAGACACATAGTAATCAAACTACCAAAAATTAAATACAAAGAAAAAATATTAAAAGCAGCAAGGGAAAAACAACAAATAACGTACAAGAGAATCCCCATAAGGTTAGCAGCTGATCTTTCAGCAGAAACTCTGCAAGCCAGAAGGGAATGGCAGGACATATTTAAAGTGATGAAAGGGAAAAACCTACAACCAAGATTACTCAACCGAGGCAGGATCTCATTCAGATCCTCTTAGCAAAAGCTAAGAGAATTCAGCACAAGCAAACCAGCTTTACAACACATGCTAAACGAACTTCTCTGGGAAGGAAACGCAAGAGAAGGAAAAGACCTACAATAACAAACCCAAAACAATTAAGAAAACGGGAATAGGAACATACATATTGATAATTACCTTAAATGTAAATGCATTAAATGCTCCAACCAAAAGACATAGATTGGCTTAATATATACAAAAACAAGACCTGTATATATGCTGTCTACAAGAGGCCCACTGCAGACCTAGGGACACCTACAGACTGAAAGGGGATGGAAAAAGATATTCCATGCAAATGGAAATCAAAAGAAAGCTGGAGTAGCAATTCTCATATCAGACAAAATAGACTTCAAAACAAAGACTATTACAAGAGACAAAGAAGGACACTACATAGTGATCAAGGGATCAATCCAAGAAGAAGATATAACAATTGTAAATATTTATGCACCCAACATAGGAGCACCTCAATACGTAAGGCAAATGCTAACAGCCATAAAAGGGGAAATCGACAGTAACACAATCATAGTAAGAGACTTTAACACCCCATTTTCACCAACGGACAGATCATCCAAAATGAAAGTAAATAAGGAAACATAAGCTTTAAATGATACATTAAACAAGATGGACTTAATTGATATTTATAGGACATTCCATCCAAAAACAATAGGATACACTTTCTTCTCAAATGCTCATACAACATTCTCCAGGATAGATCTTATCTTGGGACACAAATCAAGCCTTGGTAAATTTAAGAAAATTGAAATCGTATCAAGTATCTTTTCTGACCACAACGCTGTAAGACTAGATAGCAATTACAGGAAAAATTCTGTAAAAAATAAAACAGATATGGTACAGAAAATGGGCTAAATTTGGAGTAGGGATTCAAATCTGGCAGCTCTGTGTGAAGTTGGATATGTGACATCAACTCTCTGAGTCTCAATTTCCTCATACATTTCAAGGAGTTATACCTACTGGAATGGTTGTTGCAAGGGTTTAATATATTGGCTGATGGTCTAGTATATGGTAGTTGTTCTGTAAAATGGCGATCAGTGTTAGGATTATTTGCAGAGTCTTAAACTCAAGTAAGAGTAGTCAAGGATGTTCCAGATAAAGAAAAGCACAAATGGCATAAGCTAGAATAATAGAATGCCTTTATATTAGGTCCCTAAGGAACAGTTGACAAGCTGCTAGTAGGTGGACTGAATAGAGAAAAGAGTACAGAGAATGAATTCAGAGAGGTGAAGTGTTGGAGTTAGATAGTGAAGGACTTGTGTGATATTCTAAGGAATGATGCAGAATCAGATTTCTGTTACAGAAAATTGTTCTGGTGGCAACTGGAGGGTGAATTGGAGATGGAGCAGTATGACAGTTATAGAGATCATATAGAAAGCATTTGGAGGCATGCGTCCACTCCTCCTGTGTACCAGGCATGATAGGTTATATTGATGCGTAAATGAAGAGATAGCTACTTTTAAATCCAGGAGAGAAATTGTGAAGCATGAAATAGTGGAAGCAGAGGTAATGAAGATTTGGGAGAGCTTTGGAATCATAATGGACAAGAGTATATGATCAAGTAGGTGTGGGATATGAGAGACAGAGAAAAGTCAGGATGACGCTGGAGCTTCTGAATGAAGCCTGTGGGTAGGCTACAGGCAGGATAGCAGTGGGCGAAAAAACATGGTCTCCAGAGACTGCTTGGGCCCAAATCCTGGCTTCATCACTTTGTAGATGACA
Source organism: Phocoena sinus (assembly GCF_008692025.1). Taxonomy (NCBI): domain Eukaryota; kingdom Metazoa; phylum Chordata; class Mammalia; order Artiodactyla; family Phocoenidae; genus Phocoena; species Phocoena sinus. The sequence continues at coordinate 40,132,165 of NC_045772.1, read as the reverse complement.
TACCTTGGGTAAGTAAGTAGCTCCTCCACTTACTAGCAATATGCCTGGGGTGGAACAGGGGAGACTTCAAGCTCAGTAAAGTGAAGAAATCTTCCTAGAGTAAAACTTTTGATAATATATTAAAGAGCTTGAGACGGAAATACAAACAAGGTATGTGGTTAACAGTTTGGCCGCTTCACTGCTCAAAGCCATAGCCACTAGCTACATGTGACTATTTAAGCTTAAGTTAAGTTTAGCGCTTTAGTCACACTAGTCATACTTCAAATGCTCAGTAGTTACATGTGTCTAGTGGCTGCCATATTAGACAGTTGTACAAACTGTTTTCATCATTACACAAAGATCAACTAGACAGCACGGGGTTACTCCAAGAACTTACAAGGAGCGAGATTAGAGGATTTTAAAGAGAGGTTTGGGGTTCCTGAAACTTTTAGAATAAGCCTACAGTGCAGAAAAATTTGTTCTGTTAATGTTTACTGAAAGCCCCTCTCTACTGAAGAGACTTAATCAGCCACATGAGTGTACTTGGTATTTGTATATCCTTCAGTCACATTCTGTTCACCTGATGTTTGTCCAGTGGGTTAATAAACAATATTCATCAGCTCAACATCACAATTCTCCATTCAATCAGTGCTGACCTTGCTGTACTACACATAAGAACCCAATTTTTCAGTAACAACCACCACCCCTGAACCCCCAATTCAATAACATACAACAAAGGGTGCAGCCAACTAGATACCTGGTATCAAGCTTATGACATTGGACACCTTCCATTTGAAGGAAGCTTGGAAGAGACCTGTACTCTAGATTGAGATTTGTTTTCTTTGCTCGTCATGTTATGCCAGCACAAACATTCATGGGCTTGCTAAATGCCTTATCCACTCTCCTGGCATGATGGTATCATTGCTTTAAGGAAATCATGTTATGGAAAAAGTAAAATTCAAAACCTTATCAGTTAACTGATCATCAAAAAGCAGCTGGCATTATAGCATGATAAAATTTCTATTAAAAATACATTTCTCCAGCAAAAGGAGTCAAATCATTTTTAGGCTTGGACAGTATCTCATACCTAGAGGATGTGGTAAATGGTTTGTATTTTTGTCATCTTTTTCCCATAACCAGAACTCAAGTGTCAGGTCTCCTAGCATGGAATTTGACATGGAGCCTGCCCTTAGGAAACCAAATGATCCACTTGTGTGCTTTTTTGTTTTTATTTGTATAACTGAACCAATATCTCCTCCAATTAAAAACTGATACTGCTACTTGGCCTTTTGGGGTTCTTCATGCCACTTACTGAGCAATCCCAAATGGAAGTTTATATAGTTGATATGGGCAGTGGATCTGTTTTAAGAAAAACTGGGTTATAATTCCTACAGTCCAGGAATTCCAACCCTCCTTCTTGTTCTCTACATATTCTCTCTTTCATACTTATTACATTCTAACATATAAAATTTACTCATTAGTGTTCAGTGTTTATCATATATCACTTCATGCTTAAATATAAGTGACTCAAGGACAGAGATCTTTGTCTTCTTTTGTCTACCAAAGATTTCCACTGTATAGAACCGTGCCTAGAATGTATCAGTTATTAAATATATATATATATTGAGAGAATTGAAGCATGAATGGAATCAGAGACTCCCCTAGTTTCAACTGTTCCATTATAAAAGAAATGGAAGACTACTGCAATCCATTACAAGTACGATTACTGTAAAGCTCACATCCCACGAGAATATTTTGGGTAATCCTTCAAAGTTGAAACAAACAAACATGGTCAAGGTTCTGGCTAAAGGCAAAAGTAATAATGAATTGGCAAAAGAGTTAAAAACCATGAATATCAACTATGGCCCCATGACAAAAGGGAATCATGCCTGCAGAAAGAGAATAGATTGTTTATGGTTGTATTTTTCATTCTTTTCTCTGTTTTACTAGCATTTATAGATCATTTTTATTGAGATGGGATAATAATAGACTTAAGGAAATAAAAGGTGCCACCTAAAAATCTTGGGCTTAGACACCTAAACTCTTACAGCTGTCTGCAATAACTGATGAGATTTGTGGATTGTTTGCCTTTCTGGGGGGAATTGGGTATGTTTGCAGTTTTAAGGTTGATTATGTTATGGGGGAATATTATTTTTAGAAATGTAATATAGTTAGAATATATGAGGAAATGAGGTAGCCAAGGGGGTAATTTTGTAAACATTTCATGGTTTGGGGTACCATCAACATTGACCCCTCCTTCTACTGGTAAAAAAGGAAACTTCATGTATAATATCTGTTTCATTTCTCACTATGGAGACTGAGGGAAATGGCACCTAATGGCAGCAAATATACATAAAAGTATCTACAGCTCAGCCTTGGGTGTTGTATCTGAAATGAATGATGTAAAGGCAGTAAGATGGTTGGTATTTATTAAAGTTAGCTGTGACTGTGTCCAGACACAGAAATACCCTGGCTATTTATTTAGCAAGTATACATATAGGTCTTACTATGTGTCAAGTCCAGCTCTAAGTGTTTTACAAATACTGACTCATTTAGAAACTTATATTAGTCTCTGCCAAATATTCTGGACTTGTAGTAGGATTGTACTCTCTGATGTCCTTCTGGTGTAGCAAAGTGACCAGTTTGCGCCAGGGAGTTTTAAGTAGAAGGGATGTGTGTCATTTTTAGGCCTACCAACTAGTTGTCAATAAGATACCCTCCAGTCCTCTTTCACCTTTGTTGTGGCCATTGATAATAATCCAGAGAATGGCTCTTCCTTCAGCCTGGATTTAAGAGTGCAGATGATGGAGCTGTCAGTTAGCCAAACCATAATGAACATGTTCCATGAGCATGAAATGAATATTTTAAAGTCAGTGAGATTTGGGGTGTTGTTTATTACCAGAGCATAGCTTTCCCTAGCCTAATACAAATTCCTATGTGGTACGTACTGTTATTCCCATTCATAGGGAAAACCGACCACAGAGTGGTTAAGTAATTTACACAAGGTCATACAGTAGGAAGCAGGATTCAAGTTCAGCTAAGTTAGCTTCAGAGTCCATATTCTTAACTAGTAGGCTCTGCATCCTCTATAGGCTGTCATTTATAAAAGATGGTTTCTGTCCTTTCTGATTTTTGTACTTCCAGCCTTGCCTTATACCTGTGTACCTTCCAGGTCTTTCCATTAGCTCCCCATTATTAGCATGGGTACTTCAACAAATAAAACTTTTCTTTCTTAAAATAGAGTTGTTTTGGTGCTTATAACGAAGAACCCCAAAAGAAATATGTGAGTGCTTTTTACCTATTAAAAGCAATAGGTATTCACTGAAGGAGTTTAAGCTGATGAAATACATGATCCAACTGTATTAAAATAAGCCAAATAACCTGTTTTAAAAAACTAAAATTAGAAGTGTATTTTACAAATTAGAAGTATATGGAAACAAATTGATTAAATATATTGATAGAATGTCTCAAAATTTCCCATAAATCTCAGAGAATTTTAGATATTAGAAAAACACAATATAGTGACACTGTGTTCTCATTACGATGCTAACTTCAAATAATCCCAACTCAGGCATAATATATAGTCTCTCCAATCCTGAGAAATGGTTTTTATAATGGTGTGACTAAGGAAATATATTCTGAAAGCCCCACAGAACTACTTTTCTATTCACTGTTGATTTTGACAGTGTTTTCACAAGTTCTGGTTATATGTTTGGAACTCTATTTTTAAGGTAACAAAATAAGTTCTGAAAAAGCAAGACTGGATTTAACATCTAGCAAAACTGCCAATTGCTTTTCAATTTGTTAGTTGAAAAAAATATCTAGATAGTAAATTGAAAGTTTTTATATCTATCATTGAAAAGTGGTATTTGTCTCCAGACTAAGATAGAAGTTTGTGATGCAGGAGCCTAAGAAAATGTTTATTTACAATGGCTCACTCTCAGTACCTATCTCTTAGAAGTGAGACAGTACATCAATACATATTGCCAATTCTGTCTTTTATTGTTTCCATAATTGTCAGACTCCTTGTCAGATTTTTAATATCTGAAAATAATCAAAGCAAGATAGCAGTTTCACCCATTATACTTGAAAATTTCAGCAAGAGTTCCTTGTTATTTGTATATATTGAGCCCTTCCTCGAGAATCTAGGTCTAGATGTTATCACATAAAGCCAACAATAATTTTTAGGTTTTAGGGTTCCCAAGATAATGAAAGAATATGCAGATAATAGAGTACAAGGAAGATAAATTTCTTTTAGGCCATATAAAAGACAGAAACTATGCTTATAATGCTTTGTTCTTCTTTTTTGTAGAAGAGTTGGATATATTCATTTTTATGTATGTTTATTGTGATTTGCTATTATGGGGTTTTTTTTCAATCATCCCAATTGCAATGATTTCTCCTTTCTAAGTGAACAGAGAATATTAATAAATCTAGGGCCATTGTTCCTAAGTGAGTTTTGCCAGAAGGTCAGTGCATTCTTTTCTGTAAAAATACATTTACATGTTTGCACTAAGGAAGGATGAGTTAACATATGCAAATCCTATGGGGATTTTTTGGGGGTTTTTTTTGTAGATCTTGCTGCAGGACCCTGTTGTCTTAATCTACTTAAAGTGAGGTTTGTCCCTTTGTTTCACGTCTAATAAGATTGCTAAGCAAGGACCTTTGTCTAGCAAGTACTGTTGGGAATAAAATCTAGGGATGCTGTGAATAAATTTGGGTCATTAACATAACCTAGTCATGCTATAAATTTTTATCATAACCTCTCTTCAGTGATGAGTGGAATGGTCTGAGATCTGCCTGCTGAGGTATAACTGTAAGCTAGAGGCTACCTCAGTTTGCCCCTGTACACTCAGGCCTGACAGCTAAGATGCTCAGGACCACTTAGACCTTGAAGGTGTTGACTATCAGAAAGAGGCCTGAAAACAATCATGGAACAACTAAGTATGGCCTGGATATTACTTTGAGCAGAAAGAAGTAGTTTGGAGGCCCCCAAACAATGAATTGACAGTGTCTATTTAGAATCCAGTAATAAGCACTTGAAATATAAGCAATTAAGGTGATTTTAATACTTTTTACTATATTTTTCCAATAGTGAATATGAAAGGACTGGGCTTTTATTGTTTGTGTTGGGAATTTTATTGTTCTCATTAATTTCACCATCTGTCTACATTCTTGTTGTGTGATTATTACATGGACAAGAATGTAACAATGAAAGAACAAGCATTAATTCAACTAAGGTTATCTTTGAAGTCTGTCGACTGTACATTGTCTTAGTCTCCTAATAAGGAGATAATATGGTTTATAATTATATTGTTTATTTACCTAAAGAACAGGAAGATCCAAACATATGGCTCAAACTCACAATTAGATGATTCCTTGCAGTGAGCTCAGTAATCCTTGACAATTTTATACAAACTGACATTTGGCTAAACCTGTGACAAGGAAAAAAGCAAATTTTCTTTGGAAAATAAGTGAATAATCTCCTAGGATCTAGAAACTGGGAAAAATAGGAAGTACAGGCTAAAAATTAAGACTTTCTGTCTGCATATCAGCTCATAAGTTTTATAGCACTTGCCTTCCTCCAGATTTTCAGCAAGCCTATAATCTACAACAGCCCTTAGATCCCATTCACTTCGCCTTATGCACTTGTTTATTTTTCTTGAAAATTCCCCAGACATTTTTCTTAACAGGTGATTTTTCAATGAAATGTCATTTTGGTTTTTTGTGAGTATCCTTAGTGGCATGTACCAAATGACTCATTTCATTTGTGACCAGAGCCAAATTCAAATTTAATTTTCCAGAGGGGACAAGTTAATGTATAACCTATTGTGCCACCTGGCATCCTAAATTCAATTTCCTGAACTGTTTTCACTGAGAACAGAATCGGGTTTATTGTTTTGTAAAGACATTTTCAGCTGTCAGCTGTGACTTCAGTCACTTTTTTAGTTATATAATTAACCCATTTGTTATAATTAATAAGTAATAAATACTCAGAATTCTAAATTTTGAAAATGAAAATTTGGGTTATTTAGATCTATGGAACTGCCGTGGCCTATATTCTGAACTAGAGAAATACTAAAACCTCTTAATTGAACTTCCATTATTCATTCTATACTGAGTTTTGTGCCTCATGAATACTATCCTAAATTGTTCTTTTGAGGTTCAAACCCAAACCAATTTAATTCCAAAGCTCATATATTTTTCTATTACATGATGTTTGAGTTAAAGGTGTTTTGTTAATGTTTATAGAAAGCATGGACATTATAAAGTTAAAAATAGAAAGAAGAATTTTCAGACTACTTCAAAATGGCATGTAGATACAAAGTCGTAATAGTATTGTATATGTTAAAAAAGTGAGACTTAATAAAGTTTCTTTACATAAAGATTTCTGAGTTATTAAGGCCACTTGCTGTTCATAGTAGCCTGGTATGTTACCAAAAGACTATAATATATAATATGTGTCTTGTAACTCACCAGTTTACATTCTAGGAGCAGCTTGCTCATTTATGTCCAAATATTCAAGATTGTTCTATATGTTTGACTAAACCCTGAATGAGCCATTTTAAATAGTAAACAACATATTTTATACTGCATTATTTTGAAAAAAAAATAAGATGAGAATTTATGAATTAAATGATATTTTGTTCTTTATTCTTATTTTAGAATCAGTTATTCCCTTTCTTATTCTTCATCAGAAGCTAAAACTACAGACCCTGAATCAAACAAGTCTTTGAATTCCAGGCCCACAATCTCTTAGCTGAATAACTTTGGGAAGTAGTGTAACCTCTCTGGGTTATAGTTATACAATGGGAATAATAATAATAATAATAATAATAATAATACCTCATTTGGTAATTAGGAGCATTAGGCAATTTTTATTTATGTAAAGACTTCAAACAATATCTGAGTACTTAAAAAACATCATGTACTATTATTAGTTGTTAAAGTTTTCATATTACAGTGCCTTAGCATATTAGCTAATCTATCAATCTGTAATGCTCAATTCTCAATCACTACTATGTTTTTTCTTCCGTTTTGCCTCATTTCTTCTGAGCACAGGTAATAAATAATAACAAAATATACCAAATAATAATACCAAAGATACCAATAGTAATATACCAATAATAATACCAATACCTATATACCAATAATAATACCAAAATATTCACAAAATATTTTGAAATAAGGAAAATACATGATGTCTTCATCCAAAAACATGTTCTAGAAATATTTGGGGTGTTTCTTCTCAGTCTTTTTCCCCCCTAGGTATAATTTACGCTGTGATGATCGTATTGCATATAAAATTCTAGGTCCTGTTTATTAATATAATGTTACCAAAGAAGTCTCTTTGCTATAAAATATACATCATGGTTTAAGTTATGAATATATACTAGGTTATTCAACAGTCCTTCTATTGTGAATCATTTAGTTTACTTTCATCTCTCTCTCTCTCTCTCTCTTATTTTTATCATTATAGCTAGTGCTATGGTTTGTTCATTCACCAAGTAAGAGTCCTTTCTAGCCAGAGGAAACAGTAGGGACCAAAAGAGGCAGAATCCCTACCTTTGTGGAGCTAATGTCCTAGCTGGGAAAGGAGCAATAAACAGATAACTCTACATACATTTAAAGGAATGACATGTGCTTTAAAGAACACTAAGACAAGATATGGGTATAAATGCTGATGGGGAAGTTCTCTTTAAGACAAACTGAATTTGCAAAGCCTCTCTGAGGATATATTTGAATAGAAACCTAGATGAAATGATGATTAAATTATAAAGTTTAGTGCATAAAACTTTTTATTGCAGGTCTTTTTGAATATTTTTAGTTTTATATGGGGAAGGGAAGGAAAATCAATAAACTAAAAAACCTAAATAATTTCATGTCACATCCTAAAGTCACTCCCCAGCAAGCATTTAGCATAAAGAATTTATAACATTATTCCTTATTAACAGTAGCAAAATAAGCATATTTAACTCACTGGTTCACATATGAGAGGTTCGAAATATGACTCAGAGAGTTACATGATTACTCAGGCCAGTTTTCTTGTCTAGTAGGTTAGAGATCATGGATCTAAAAAACAATTTTGGTTATATATTTGTTAGCAAAATCCTCATAATCTGTTTATAAAAGAAAATCAACATCAATGGGTATGATTCAAACATGTTCATCTCTTTGGATTCAAATTATTGGCAACAGCATACCTCTATATTTTTATACTTATAAAACAATCCAACTTCTCCTGTGGAATTCCAATAGAGAGAAACCTATTATATTCAACAATATGTAACCTGCAAAGGATTTCTGACAGTCAGGGTGCATGATGGAGATTGCCTTTGCTTAGACCTTTACATAATCACTTACAGTCAGCCTTCCTGGAGAAGTTCCCATATTTAGCTTTTTGATCATAATGCAGTAGGACAAATGTCAGGAAATACATTCCCATAAAGTAAAATAAATCTTGTTCTTTAACCCAGAAATGACTATAAACATTACCTTCATGGAAATTTCACTCATTTGCATATTTTCAGCTTCTGTAAGGAGAACAGAACAAATGATAATTAGGTGGTGGTATTTTTAATTGAGGACAAGATTAAACCTTACTTATCAGATTCTCACATAGTGCAGGCTAATTTTGGTCTGTATACTATAGTGAAAACATGACACACTGACCTCAAAGCATTTGAGGACTGTTTAATTTTCTTTCACTGAAAGGAAAAATAAAATCGATTTTGGTAAGTTGTCTTGATGAGAAAAATTCATAGAATATTTACATATCTTTTTTTGTAGCATGTTTATATATTTTGAGATCAAACAGCATTTTTCCTTTAGTTTTCTTTTTAAATAATACAGCATTGTAAGTTTCAATCTCACATAGATGGGAAGATTCAGAGCTTAAAACAACTAAACAAAGACTTAGGTACATGTACAAGCCTCAAATTGGAAACACATCAGATTCAAGAATGGAAAATGGTGAGTAAAAAAGGGAAGGAAAACAATGAAATGAGAACAGACCTAGAAATGATAGAGGAGAATTATGTTAAGAATGGGCAGAAAAGTGTCAAAAGTACCATGAGGAGGAAAACACAGAGAGAGAAGTAGAAAAAAAGACATAACTACTCAATAGAAAGAAGTAACAAGGCAACAGGGAAAGGAAGAGAAAAATAAATGTCAGTAGAGAGGATTATCTCAGTCCTCCAAAAAAAAAAAAAAAAAATCAGAAATGGCAAAGTGGGGAAGTAAAAAGAAAGCTAGAAGAACAGGCAAAAGAAAAAGAAATTCCAAGTCAAGATTCTTTTGACTGAAAGTTATACACTCACCACAACTATGTTGCAATTAATTAAGAAGAAAATATGTCATAAAGATACAAAAGTATCTCAGAGAACACAAGACATGGAAGTTCAACCAGGTCTTCCCAAGGACTAGCACCCGAAACTGGAAAGCTGACGGTGTCAAGGACTCTTTCTTCCATTCTTCCCTTTTTTCATTCTTTGCTTTCTGCAGACTGGATTCTGGTTAGAAGTTTGGTTTTCTTGCAGCTTCCACTTTCTCATCTACTCAGTATAATCAGCATCAGAGACTGGCTAGGATTTCTGAATTTTAATCTCAAATTATCATAGGAGTTTGTTTAACCCAATTGGATCAAGGATCTACCCCTAGTATAATAGGTTTAATCAGCCTTCACCAGGGAATGATAATTAAATTGAGATTAGTCAGTCTTCTCCCTATGAATTGTGGAACAATTCTCAGGAAAGGAAGCAGTGGAATAGGTTGAAAAGTTCAAAGATATCAACTTCTTAGAAATAAAGAAGATTAACTAAAGGAGTGATGGAAAAAGAACACTTATAGGTCAGTAAAGTAAAAGGAGTATTGAAAGGAAAGCAAACAGAGGAAGAGAGAGTAGTAGAAATGATTACTATATTAAAGAAGAATCAACCCAATACAATTATAGTACTTCATATTGGTTTCAGCATTTACAAAAGTTTCATAACACCCCAAAAAATGGTTTCTAGCTCTACATTTATAGGGAGAATGGAATATCTTCTCTTGAGTTCACATAATTTGTCCTTTATGACTGACATCTCTTGAGGGCAAGGATTGACTCTTTTTTTAAAAAGTTTATTGTGGTAAAAACAATTTAACAAGAGATCTGTCCTCTTAATAGACTTTTACATGTATAATACAGTACATGTAAAGTATTGATTACAGGCACAATGTTGAATAGCAGATCTCTACAACTTATTCAACTTGAATAACTGAAACCATATACCCCTTAGTTAGCAACTCCCCAATTATTCATCCCTTCAGCCTTTGGCAACCACCATTCTTCTCTTGCTTCTATGAATTTGACTATTTTAGATACCTCATGTAAGTGAAACCATGCGGTATTTGTCCTTCTGTGACTGACTTATTTCACTTAGCATAATGGCCTCAAGGTTCATCCATGCTGTCACATATTGCAGGATTTCTTTTTAAAGTTGAATAATATTCATTGAATGTATATATATACCACATTTTCTTTATTTATTCATCTGTTGATGGACATCTAGATTGTTTGCACATGTTGACTATTGTAATAGTGCTGCAATTAACATAGGAGTACTAATATCTCTTCAGGATGCTGATTTCGATTATTTTAGATAAGTACCCAGAAGTAGGATTGCCGGATAATATGGTAGTTCTATTTTTAACTTTTTAAGGAAGTTCCATACTGTTTTCCATAGAAGTTGTATTATTTTGAATTCCCATCAAAAGTGTAGAGGGTTCCAATTTCTTCATATCCTCATCAACATTTTTTGTCTTTTTTTTTTTTTTTTGAGGGGAGAATAATAGCTATCCCAACAAATGTGAGGTAATAACTCATTGTGGTTTCAATTTGCATTTTCCTGATAATTAGTGATGTTGAGCATCTTTTCATATGTCTGTTGGCCATCTGTATATCTTCTTCAGAGAAATGTATTTTCAAATCTTTAGTCTATTTTTAAATCAGGTTATTAGGTTATTAATATTGCTGTTGAGTAGCAGGAGTTGACTATATATTTTAGAAACTAATCCCTTATCAGATATATGGTTTGCAAATACTTTCTCCCATTATATAGGTTACCTTTTTGTTTTGTTTATTGTTTCCATTGCTCTGCATCTTTTTAGTTTGATATAGTCTCACTTGTCTATTTTTGCTTTTGTTGCCTGTACTTTTAGTATCATATCAAACAAATAATTGCCAAGACCAATGTCATGAAGCTTTTTTCTGTTATTTCTTTTAGGAATTTTACAGTTTCAGGTCTTATATTTAAGCCTTTAATTCATTTTAAGTTGATTTGGGGGTATAGTGTAATATATAGATCCAATTTTATTCTTTTCATGTGGCTTTCCAGTTTTCCCAACACCTTTATTGAATAGACTATCATTTCCCCATTTTGTATTCTTGGTACCCTTGTTGAAGATAAGTTGGCCATATATGTGTGGGTTTATTTCTGGGATCGCTATTCTGTTCCATTGGTCTATATGTCTGTCCTTTTGCCAGTACCATACAGTTTAATTACTGTAGCTTTGTAATATAGTTTGAAATCAGAAAGTGAGATGCCTCCAGCATTGTTGTTCTTTCTTAAGATTGTTTTGGCTATTTTGGTTCCTTTGTTGTTCCATGTTACTTTAAGAATTGTTTTTTCTTTTTCTGTAAAAGAATTACATTGGGATTTTGATAGATATTGCATTGAATCTGTAGATTGTTTTGAATAGTATGAACATCTTAACAATATTGTCTTCCAGGGCTTCCCTGGTGGCGCAGTGGTTGAGAGTCCGCCTGCCGATGCAGGGGATACCGGTTCGTGCCCCGGTCCGGGAGGATCCCGCATGCCGCGGAGTGGCTGGGCCCGTGAGCCATGGCCGCTGGGCCTGCGCGTCCGGAGCCTGTGCTCCGCAATGGGAGAGGCCACAGCAGTGAGAGGCCCGCATACCGCAAAAAAAAAAAAAAAAAAAAAAAAAAAAAAAAAAAATATTGTCTTCCAGTCCCTGAACATGAGATGTCTTTCCATTTGTTTGTATTTTCTCTAATTTCTTTATCAATGTTTTGTAGTTTCATTGTACAACTCTTTCACTTCCTTTTGTTTATTTTTAGGTATTTTATTATTTTAAAGCTATTGTAAATGGTGCTGTTTCCCTAATTTACTTTTCAGATAATTCACTGTTAGTGTATGGAAACACAACTGATTCTTTTGTTGTTGTTGTTGATTTTGTATCCTGCAACTTAACTGAATACATTTATTAGTTATAATAGGGTTTTTTTTTAATTCTTTAAGGTTTTCTATATATAAGATTATGTCATCTGCAAAAAGGGGTGATTTTACTTCTTTATTTCTGATTTGGATGCCTTACATTTCTACTTGGTCTGGATAGGACATCTAGTACAGTGCTGAATAGAATTGCCTAGAGTGGGCACCCTTGCCTGTGCCTGATCTTAGAGGAACAAATTTGTTTTTCACCAATAAGTATGACAATGACTATGGGCTCTTCATATATGGCCTTTATTATTTTGAGGTAATTTCCTTCTGTTCCTAGTTTGTTGAGTGTTTATGATGAAAAAGTGTTGAATTTCGTAAAACATTTTATCTATTGAGAATATCATGTCATTTTTATCTTTCTATTAATGTGGTATATCACATTAATTGACATTCATATGTTGAATCATCCTTTCATCCCAGGGATAAATTCCACTAGTTCCTGGTGTATGAAATTTTTAATATGCTTTGAATTTGGTTTGCTGCAATTTTATTGAAGATTTTTGCATCCTTGCATTTATCAGTGATACTGGCCCGTATTTTCTTATGTTTTGTTGTCTTTATCTGGCTTTAGTACCAAGGTAATGCTGGCCTCATGATATGGGTTTGGAAGTGTTTGCCCCTCTTCAATTTTTTGGAAGAGTTTGAAAAGGGTTAGCATTAATTCTTATAGAATTCACCAGTGGAGTGTTCTGGTCCTGGGCTTTTCTTGTTGTAAGGTTTCTGATAACTTTTTCAATCTCATTGCTATCTATAGGTCTGTTTAGACTTTCTTTTTCTTCATGACTAAGTTCCAATAAGTTCTATATTTCTAGGGATTTATCCATTTCTTTTAAGTTATCCACTTTGTTGATGTTTATAATAGTCTTTTATGATCCTTTTTATTTCTGTGACATCAGTTGTAATCTCTTCTTTATAAGCAGGTTTAGGTTTACAGAAAAATTGTGCAGAGTGCAGAGAATTCCTGTAAATTGCCTTCCCTTCCCTTCCTTCCAGTTTCCCTAATTATTAATACCTTGCATTAATGTGGTCCATTTGCTACAATTGGTGAGCCAATATTGATGCATTATTATCAACTAAAGTCTATAGTTTATATTAAGGTTCACTCTTGTTGTACATTCTATGGGTTGTGATAAATACATACTGGCATGTATCCGCCATTATCATGTCATACAGAATAGTTTCACTGTCCTAAGAGTCCTTTGTTCTCCCCCTATTCATCTCTCTTCCATTCCAACCCCTGGCAATAACTGATCTTTTTACCTTCTCCATAGATTTTCCTTTTCCAGAATGCCATATAATTGAATTTATGCAGTATCTAGCCTTTCAAATTCACTTCTTTCACTTAGCAATATGCATTTATGATTTCCTCATGTCTTTAGTGGCATGATGGGTCATTTTGTTTTATTCCTGAATGATATTCCATTGTATGATGTACTACAGTTTGTATATCTGTTCATCTATTGAAGGACATCTTCCAAATTTTGGAAATTATGAATAAAGCTGCAGTAAATATTCATGTGTAAGGTTTTTGTGGGCCTAAGTTTTCAACTCATTTTGGTAAAAACCAAGCAGCACAATTGCCCTTCTTTTTCAGTACAGATTTTATACCTGGTAGTCCTACCTTGATAAATTATAATTTCTCCTTCATAACTAAGTCCTGTGCCTGTGATCCTAATTTCTTTTTTTTTTTTCTTTTTTTTTTTTGCGGCACACGGGCCTCTCACCGTTGTGGCCTCTCCCATTGCAGAGCACAGGCTCCAGACGCACAGGCTCAGTGGCCATGGCTCACGGGCCTAGCCGCTCTGCGGCATGTGGGATCTTCCCGGACCGGGGCACGAACCTGTGTCCCCTGCATCGGCAGGCAGACTCTCAACCACTGTGCGACCAAGGAAGTCCCTAATTTCTTTTTTTAACATACTAAAATATGGATATTTTACTGAAGATTTATCTCATGGGTAGATGGAGAAGAAAAGGTATAACATATAGCCCAGACTTAAAATCCTTATTAGACATATTCATTCTTTAATCCTCAAAGTTCTTAAAATGAGCAAACCACCTCTTCTTTTCATTTCTCATTTTACTTTTTTGAGTATTTCTTTCCTGAGGTTATCTAGCTAAAGTTTGTCAATCTTGTTTATCTTTTCAAAAAATCAACTCTTTATTTTGTTGATTTTTTTTCTCTTCTATTCTTTCTTTTATTTATTTCTGCTCCAATCTTTTTTATTTCTTTCCTTCTGCCAATTTTGGACTCAGTTTTTTCTTCTTTATCTAGTTCTTTGAGGTGTAAAGTTAGGTTGTTTGTTTAAGATCTTTGTTTTTTTTCTTTTTTATCCTTTTAAAGGTTTATCACTAAAAACTTCCCTCTTGGTGCTGTTTTGGCTGCAACCCATAAATTTTGGTATGTTGTTTTGTTTTGTTTTGTTTTGTTTTTGCGGTAAGCGGGCCTCTCGTTGCTGTGGCCTCTCCCGTTGCAGAGCACAGGCTCCAGACGCACAGACTCGGCGGCCATGGCTCACGGGCCCAGCCGCTCCGCGGCATGTGGGATCTTCTCAGACCAGGGCACGAACCCGTGTCCCCTGCATCGGCAGGCGGACTCTCAACCACTGCGCCACCGGGGAAACCCTGGTATGTTGTATTTTCACTTCGTTTTCTCAGGATATTTTCTAATTTCTCTCTTGATTTCTTCTTTGACCCATTGGTTGTTGAAAAGTGTTGTTTAATTTCCACATGTTTTTTTGATTTTCCATTTTTCCCTCTGCTATTGATTTATCATTTCATTCCATTGTGTTTGGAAAAGGTACTTTGTATGATTTCAGTCTTACTGAATTTGATCAGACTTGTTTTGTGACAAACTAGTGATTTATCCTGAATAATGTTCCACGTGTGATTGAGAAGATTGTTATTCTGCTGAATGTTCTGTATATGACTATTAAGTTCAGTTGGTCTATAGTGTTGTTCAAGTTTGCTGTTTCTCTATTGATATTTTGTTGGTTGTTTTATCCATTATTGAAAGTGTGGTATTGAATTCTCCTACTATTACTGTGTTGCTCTGTATCCTCACTTTAATTCAGGAATATTTGCTAATGTATTTAGGTGGGTACATATATATTTATAATTGTTATATCTTCCTGTTGAATTGACCCTTTTATCATTATTTAATATACTTTGTCCCTTACAGTTTTTGACTTAAGTCTATTTTGTGTGATATAAGTGTGACTACTCCTGCTTTCTTTTGGTTTTTATTTGCATGGAATAAATTTTTCCATTCTTCTTTTTTTTTTTTCCAGCCTATGCGTGTCCATAAATGTAAAGTGAGTCTCTCGTAGTCATCTATATGTTCATTTTCTTTCCCAGATTTGGAAAGTTTGTGGTCATTGTTGCTTTGAATTAGATTTTGGTTGTTTCTCTCTATGTTCTTCTTCTGGGACTTACATAATGCATATATTGATCTTCTTTTTGGTATCCCATATATCCCTTAGACATTCTTCACTCTTTTTGCTTTTTGCTCCTCTGACTGGATACTTTCAAATAACCTGTCTTCAAGTTGCTAATTCTTTCTTCTGCTTGCTGTAGTTTTTTGTTGAACTCCTCTATTGAAATTTTCAGTTTAGTTATTGTATTCTTAAGTTCCAAAATTAATGTTTGGCTGTTTTTATAAATTTCTGTCTTTTTGTTGAAATTCTCACTTTATTCATGCATTATTCTCTTGAGCATTTTTATCATTCTTATAATAATTATTTTAATTATCTGTCAGGTGATTCATATATCTTCACTTCATTAGGGCTAGTTTCTGGAATTTTACCTTGTTCCATTTTTTTAAAATCATATGTCCATATTTCTTCATTTCCTTTAACTCATTGTGTTGTTAGCTACACAGAAGAAAAAGACCAGCTCTCTCAGTCTTTGCACATTGGCCTTGTACAAGAGATGATATTCACCAGTCAAGCCAGTTAGAGCTTCTGTAGTACTCTCAAACATTTGTGTTAGTCCAAATCACCATTTTTGTTTTTAGGTGCCCCTAAACAGAAGTGACAGAAGTCAATTCCTTTGGTGGTAACTGGAGAAATTGTGACACTGAATGTGTGATCCAAATCTTTTCCTCCCTAGGGAGAAGCTTGGAGTTAGGGTGGCTTTTTCTTTCTCCCCACTAGCTCTGTGTTAGGCTTGAGTAGCTGTGCTGAGTGCATGAATTTTAGTTTAAATTGCTGCCTTTGTTCTCTGTGCTCCCAGGAATCTAGCATATGTTGATCCTGTCAGCACTCTGCAAGAGATGAGATAGAAGCCAGTCCTGTGGACAGCATGCAAAAAAGTTGGGATACTATATGTGTGGTCTAATTCTTTCTCTCCTCATGGATAAGCTGGCAGCTGGGGGTTTCCTGTCAACAGCATGACACTGTTTCAGGGAAGGGATTATGGCAAGAGGATGTCTCCAATTTTACTACTAGTTTTTTTTGTAGCTGGTTTTTGTACTTGTCCAGACTGCAGGAGCCCCTCAACTAGTTTCTGGATTTCTCACAAAGGGAATTTATCTGTGTATTTCTGTTGAATTTGTATGCTGGTGGTGGGTGAGTCCAGGGTTTCCTCTTCTGCCTTCTTGCTGATGTCACTTAAGTCTTATTTGTTTTTATGCTAGCACTTCACAGAATGCCAAGCACTTAATCAATGCTTATGGATTGATGATAGGAAATCATATACTATTGCCTTTTGTGCTGTTAGCTGATTCATTGAATCATATACTCATTCAAAAAATAATTGAGTTTCTCCTGTTTACTAATCATTTTTTTTCCTAAATATGAAATATTCACCATTGGAAAGATGAAGATAAAATGGCTTACTTGACACACTCAATGCATAAAATGCTCTAGGTTAGATTCCTTGATGAAACCAAATAAAGAGTGTCCTTCTTTACTGCCTGTATCCTAGATGAATTGGGAGGCAAGATAACAGGCCAGCAAATGGAGAACCAAAGTATCTCCCTTACTGCTGATAAAGGTTAAGAGGAAGGACATAATGGAAGAATCAAAACTGCTTTGCTCACTGAACCCATAGAAGTATAGAGATATACCAACTGAGAAGTTTTGCATTGAGCCAGGCACCCCTACAAAAGAGTCTGCCACCAGAGGAATAAGGACAAAATATGGTATCTTATGAACACATTCAGAAGGAAGGAAACAGGAATGGTTTACCCCTGCAGTACTTCAAATTAGTGTATACAAGTCTAAGTTATAATGAGTGAGATGCATTATATAACACTGAAGTCAAAATATCAATGAATTACAAGAAAAAAATAAATGAGAACCAAAAATTTTACTAAATTTTGTCTTAGATAAAGATTTAATTTCACTCATTAATGATATTGATTTCTGCTTGTAATTAATACATCATTAGAGTTTTTATTTATTTCTTAATGATAGCAGCTAAGGCTCTGGTTATAATTCTCCTACATTAATTTAGTGGAAGCTATCCAATGGCAATCTGTTAGATTTTCCCAGTTAAATTAACATGATGGACTTTTTTTTTTTTTTTTTTTTTTTTTTTTTGCGGTACACTGGCCTCTCACTGTTGTGGCCTCTCCCATTGCGGAGCACAGGCTCCAGACACGTAGGCTCAGCGGCCATGGCTCACGGGCCCAGCCCCTCCGCGGCATGTGGGATCTTCCCGGACCGGGGCACGAACCCGTGTCCCCTGCATCGGCAGGCAGACTCTCAATCACTGCGCCACCAGGGAAGCCCAACATGATGGACTTTTAATGGATGTTTTAATAAACATGATCAAGAATATTGTGAAATCACAGTCACTCAATGACATTTTTGACTTTGTGTAGTAATAGAGTTTTCAGTCATTGATTCTGGTCCTCTGAGAAACAATTCAAAATGAATTATTAATATATTTTTCTAGTGTTAGTAAGAAAAGTGACAAAGGGAACACAGACTAGACCAGATTTAACAAGATTTTTTTAAAGATAAGCTATTTAATTAGGTAATCTAAAGTTTTCGTTTCATGTCATTGTGATTATCCAGGTCTATGATCTTTCCAAATAGAATACAGGTAGAAAGGGTGAGATTTGATTTGGGATTGAAAGAGTAATAGATAGGCCATCTATTCTTATTTATAAATTTCCTGTCTTAGGGTCATGTGTTCAGATCACTCACAAGCACAGATTTTGAGCTTAGCTTAACCTAACTCAAAACAGTGTTTCCTCCACAATATAGATTCTTAAAACCTTCAAGTCCAATGGGTGGCTATTTCTCTTCACTCTGTGAAAACACACATTTAAAGAGAAAGCTGCTAAGTTGCATGCTGAGATTCTCCTAGGACATATTTTAAAGAAATTTCTGCAGGTGGTTGAGAGTTGTCCTCTATGTAGCTGTGGTAAGGGAATGAAAATTGCTTACTCTGGGAACATTGACTCTATCATTCTTAAATTATCTGTGTACTACTTAAATAGTTTACATTGATATAGGGATAGAAAGGCTCACAGTTTTGTTTCCATCCTGCCACCATCATTGCCTATAAACACTGGGTACTCAGTGCAAGCAAAGCAAATTGTGTCATATTTTTTGTTTTAAATTTTCATTACATTTTTATTGCTTATGTAACAATATTGTTACTAAGGAAAAAATAAAGTATACATATAAAAGATAAGAAAGAATTTAGGAGAATTATTCCTGTAACCTAGCATTTAAATATAAACCCTATTAATATTTTAATATTAATGACCATTCAGATATATTTATATGAGTATATGTGTTTTTCTCTGTTTTATTTTTCCTCAAACACTCATGTAGTTATTCTCCAATATATTAAAAATCTTATATCTTTAATTGAATACAAATAGTATAGAAAATTAGAAAAGAAAGAAAAATATAATAAATTGGAATTACTATAAATCGTTGCTCTCAGACATAACTACTGGAAATATTTTAAGATATAGCTATATATTTCATTTTCCCAATCTTTATCCTGAATAACTGGTATAATTAAGTAAAATATTAAGAATATATTCCATGTCAATAAATGTAGAGAGACTTCAGTAGTCTAGTGATCAAAATCATTTTCCCAATTCAGATTGCCTGACTGCCACTTAGTTGTTATGGAACATAGGACAATTGCATAACTCTATAGAAACTCATGTCTGTATCGGAAAATAATAGCACCATCTACCTCATATAGCTGTTGTAAAGCAACTAATACATAGTATTTTATGTAACATACTATAAAATCTTATAACTGTATTTTATACTATTACTGTGTATTTTGTCATGTGTACATATACCAGAGTCTATTTAACCAACTCTATCTTGATAAACTTTCAAAGCACTTCAGATTTTTCACTATGAAAGAGAATGTCTATGATGAAGATTCTTACACATGTATCCTTATACATATATCAAATTATTTTCTTAGAATACTTTGCATGTAATGGAAAGTTAAGTCAAAGATTATTCATTTGAAAGAATTCTAGGAGTACTGAAATTTTCTACTTAAAAACGTTTTTATTACATCTATTATGAATAAAAAGAAAACTATGAACAAGCACATAAAGTACCAGAATTATTCTTAATAATAACAGATGCCATTCCTTATACTTGCATAGAAGAACAAAAGGACTTGTTCAATTTGTTCAGCTTTTATCGTTCATAGTAGTTTTTTAAGATCTTTGTATTTCTGTGATGTCAGTTGTAACATATCTGTAATTTCTGAATTTTGCTTGAGTACTTTCTCTTTTTTTTTCTTGGGGAATCTAGCTAAAGGTTTGTTTATCCTTTTTTTAAAAAAACAAAAGCTCTTAATTTCATTGCATTTTTAGACTCTACTTATTTCCACTATGATTTCTCTTATTTTCTTCCTTCTACTAATTTTGAGCTTAGTTTGTTCTTCTTTTTCTAGTTCCTTGAGGTGTAAAGTTATATTGTTTTATGAGATCTTTCTTGTTTCTTCATGTATGAATTTTTTGCTAAGAGCTTCCCTCTTAGAACTGCTTTTGCTGCATCCCATAAGTTTTGGTATGTTGTATTTCCATTTTCATTCGTCTCAAGATTTTTTTTTTTAATTTCCCATTTGATTTCTTCTTTGACCCATTGGTTCTTCAGTAGCATGTTGTTTAATCTTCATATTTTTTTTCAATTTTCCAGTTTTCTTCATGTAATTGATTTCTAGTTTTTTACCGTTGTGCTTGAAAAGATGCTTGATATGATTTTAGTCTCCTTATATGTTATGAACTAACATTTAATTTAACTTCTCACTTATTTTTAACTCCAGATAATTTTAGAAAATTACTTTCTACACTGTGACATTTTCTTCTGAGTTGCTTCTTAAAAGGCTTAATAATAAAAGTCAGTAATGGAGTTCAGAATTCTATCCATGAAATTTATTCTCTTGTCCTTGTTGATATTGCCTAAAAACTTTGTTGACATTCAGGCACCTTAATTTTAGTTCCTTGGAGCATTGTCTTTATGTCCAAAGGAATGTTATCCATTATCTAAAAGTGAATTCCTTCTCTTACATATAGAGGAGGGAAAACGTCTTGATTTCATGAGGTAATCATTTTGTTTGATTATTTATGCAATTTCTAAATAATCAAAACTGTCTAAATAACATTGGTTAAACTATTTTAGAGAAAACCAAAATGCTATATGAGACAAATGAGTTATTCCAATTGCTATATGGAAGTATGATTTTCTTTTCCCTATACAACACCCATTTAATCTTTTATTGAAATGTCTAGAGTGTTATATCCCTTTAAAATCTAAAATTACGTTATTTATATTTGAAGTGTTTCTGCTATTACTATTCTTCCTGAAAATGTTTTTTTTTTATTTTTATCTTTTCTAACCTAGCTCCTTTCCTCATCTTGTGTTACAACTTAAAAAGTTTCTCTGTTTTAAAAAATTTTAAGTAGAAGAACATGTTTATCAAAGGGTTTTTAATTGTCATGCTTTAGATTTTACCAATTTAAACCAATTCCATAAATTTTTTATTGTAAGTGAAGTTTTCCACACTCAAATAAAAGTACCCATTAGAAGACCATGGCTTTATTACTCTATTTTTATAATTCTTAAATAATTTACAATATCAATATCTTCCACTTTAGGTTATACTGATATTTTATAAAGTGAAATAATGTATTAAAAGTGCATAGTATCATCACTTAATAATGCTAAGTTGTAAATTTACTATTGCTGCTAGATGATTAAATACTGAAGCTCTGTTTATTTGGGAGCCTAAATAAAAAGTGCACAGTTTCAAGTATCATAATCACACAGAATTTTATTTTCTATGAAATGAGGTGGAAATAGAAATTAATCGTATTATTGATATTATTTTAAAACTCTGACACATACCGAAAAGGCATTTATGTGAAATGTGCAGTGAAGAAATGAGAAAGTTTATCAATATTTTTAACAACAGAAGTTTTTCTAGTGTACAAAGAAAAACAACTTGTTAAAGAACATGCATGAAAATCTTACACTAGGAAATACTTTCATAATGACTTTGAATTGGAAAACTTTCTACAATCCATTGGAATGAAAGCAAGAGAAGTGAACTCCAGCAGTAGTATATGTTTGAGAGCAATGACATCTCTTCAGTACAAACATTCATATGCATTTTGAAAGACTATAGAAAAGACATTATTGTCATGCTTTAAAAATGAACCTATAGTTACACAGGGAAATTGTCATATGTATGTTCCTCCATCTTTTCCTGAATCTCGCCAAATACAAAATTCCCATCTCTATCGTCCTGTAAAGCTGGAACCTATAAATCTAGAGAATTTGCAATAGTTTAATTTAAAAATAACTTTAAAACAACCCAGAAGCAAATGTTCTAAACTGACTTGGATTTAGTAGCTACTTAGCTGTAGTCAGAGCTTGCACAGGTGCTGGACACTACAATTCTGAAAGCACATAGAAAATTTAGAGGACTCTGTGATTAAGGGATTTTAAGAGGAAGCTAAACAAACAGGGTTATAATGTAAAACAAACAAACAAAAACAGAATAAAAAGACCTCAGTGTTCCTCCTTAGACTTAATTGTTTAATATCGTAGAGACTGAGGGAATACACTGATATTTTATTGAGGAGGGGCATCTCTACTGTGATTCCTGAAAATGGCTCAGGTTTAACTACAGGGTCAGATAAGTTAGATTCAGTATAAAAATGAATCAGTAAATTTCCTATGTAGATGCTAAAGTGCAAACAGCTCTCTTAAAGAAAAAACTTCAGGCCAGCTCCTCATCAATATTCAGTTATGCATATTCCAGAAGTATTCCTTGATCCCTCTTAAACATACTACACCCAGCCATCAAAAGTGACTTTCTTAACACATAAAACATATAGTGTCATTCTCTTATCTCACTCTCTCCCTCTTGGCACATGGGATCATCTGTATTTTTTTCACTGATTTTTAAAATGTGGCAAAATATATATAACAACATAAACATATAACATAACATTCACCATCTTAACCACTTTAAAGTGTACAATTCAGTGGCACTTAGTACCTTCACAATGTTATTCAATCATTTCCACTATTTAGTTCCCGAAAGTTTTCAGTGCTCTAAAAGGAAACCCTATACTTATTAAGCTGTAACTCTCTACTCATCTCTCTCCTCAGCCTCCGGCAATGACTAATGTGCTTTGTATCTGTATGGATTTAAGTATTCTGGATATTTCATATAAATAGCATCATAAAATATGTGGTCTTTTCTGTCTAGTTTCTTTCACTTAGCCTAATGTCTTCAAGGTTTATTCATGTCACAGTATATATCAGTACTAGAATACTTTTCATGGATGAACAATATTCCATTGTATGTATATACCACAATATTCATTCGTCAGTTAATGGAAATGCAAATCAGTTGAGTTGTATGCACATCTTGGCAATTGTGAATAATGCTGATGTGAATGGTTTTGTGCAAGTCTTTATTTGAATATCTGTGCTCAATGTGGAACTGCCGGGTCATGTGGCAACTCTGTTTTACCTATGAGAAACTGACAAACTGTTTCCACAGCAGATGCACCATTTGATATTCCCACCAGAAGTGTGTGAAGGTTAAAAATTTTCCACACTCTTGCCAACACTTATTATCACTTTTTTTTTTTATGATAGCCATCCTAATGGGTACGAAGTGGTGTGTCACTGTGGTTTTTAATTTCCTAAATGACCCATGATATTGAAGACTTCTCATGTGCTTTTTGGCAGTTTGTATATCTTCTTTGGAAAAATGTCCATTGAATTTTTTTTTTTTTTTGTATGCGGGTCTCTCACTGTTGTGGCCTCTCCCGTTGCGGAGCACAGGCTCCGGACGCGCAGGCCCAGCGGTCATGGCTCACGGGCCTAGGAGCTCTGCAGCATGTGGGATCTTCCTGGACCGGGGCACGAACCCATGTCCCCTGCATCGGCAGGCGGACTCTCAACCACTGCGCCACCAGGGAAGCCCTGTCCATTGAATTTTTTTGTCCATATTTTAATTGGGTTGCTTGTCTTTTCGTTGGTAAGTTGTAAATATTGTTTATATATTTTGGATACTAAACACTCTGATCAGATATATGATTTGAAAATATTTTCTACCCATTTGTGGGTTGTCTTAACTCTCTTGACAGTGTCTTTTAATGCACAAAACTTTAAATTTTGATAAAATCTGATTTATCTGTTATCTTTTGTTATTTATGCTTTTTTTGTCATAACTAAGAAATTATTGGCAAGTCCAAGGTCATGAAAATTTACCTCTTTTCTTCTAAGAGATTTAGTTCTTAATGTTAGGCCTTTGAAACATTTTGAGTTAATTTATATATGGTGGGAGGTAAAGGTACAACTTCATTCTTCTGCAAATGGCTATACAGCTGTCCCAGCACCATTCATTGAAAAGACTGTCCTTTCTCTTATTGAACGGTCTTGGCACCCTTGTCAAAAATTAGTTGGCCATAGGTATTTAATTTATTTCTGTACTCTCAAGTCTGTTTCATTGGTTTATATGTTACCCTTATGCCAGTGCAATTGTTTTGCAGTCAGGACGTATGATTACTATTTTGGCTGTTCCGGGTTCCTTGCAGTCCCATGGTAATTTTACGGTCAGATTTTCCTTTCTGCAATATGGTCATTGGACTTTGATAAAGATTTCATTGATTCTGTAGATCACTTTGGGAAGTACTGCCATTTTAACAAAATTAAATCTTCCAATTCACAAACATGAGACGCCTTTCCATTTATTTAAGTCTTTTCTATTTTTCAGCAAAGTTTATCATTTCTGATGTGCGAGTTTTCTACTCTTTGTTAAAATTATTCATAAGAATTTTATTCTTTTTGATACTTTTATAAATGGAATTGTTTGCTAAATTTTTTGATTGATAATGTATAGAAATACAAATAATATTTGTGTGTTGATATAGTATCTTCCAACTTTTGTTGAATTTGTTTATTCTTTTTTAAATTTAATTTAATTAATTTTTATACAGCAGGTTCTTATTAGTTATCTATTTTATACATATTAGTGTATATATGTCAATTCCAATCTGCCAGTTCATCCCACCACCAACAACCGCACCCACCCCACCCCATTTGCCCCTTGGCATCCATACATTTATTCTCTACATCTGTGTCACTATCTCTGCTTTGCAAACCAGTTCATCTCTAACATTTTTCTAGATTCTACATATATGTGTTAATATAGGATATCTGTTTTTCTCTTTCTGACTTACTTCACTCTGTATGACAGTCTCTAGGTCCATCCACATCTCAACAAATGACCCAATTTCATTCCTTTTTATGGTTGAGTAATATTCCATTGTATATATGTACCACAGCTTCTTTTTCCATCTTCTTTATTCATCTGTCAATGGGCATTTATGTTGCTTCCATGACCTGGCTATTGTGAATAGTGCTGCAATGACCATTGGCGTGCATGTGTCTTTTTGAATTATGGTTTCTCTGGGTATATGCCGAGTAATGGGATTGCTGGGTCATGTGGTAATTCTGTTTTTAGTTTTTTAAGGAACCTCCATACTGTTCTCCATAGTGGCTGTATCAATTTACATTCCCACCAATAGTACGAGAGGGTTCCCTTTTCTCTACAACCCCTCCAGCATTTGCTGTTTGTAGATTTTCTTATGATCCCCATTCTAACTGGTGTGAGGTGATAACCTCATTGTAGTTTTGATTTCTCTAATAATTAGTGATGTTGAGCAGCTTTTCATGTGCCTCTTGGCCATCTGTCTGTCTTCTTTGGAGAAATGTCTGTTTAGGTCTCCTGCCCATTTTTGGATTTGTTTTTTTTAATATTGAGCTGCATGAGCTGTTTAAATATTTTGCAGATAAATCCTTTGTCCACTGATTCATTTGCAAATATTTTCTCCCATCCTGAGGGTTGTCTTTCCATCTTGTTTGTAGTTTCCTTTGCTGTGCAAAAGCTTTTAAGTTTCATTAGGTCCCATTTGTTTTTTTTTTTTTTTTTTTTTTGGTTTTATTTCCATTTCTCTAGGAGGTAGGTCAAAAAGATCTTGCTGTGATTTATGTCATTGAGTGTTCTGCCTATGTTTTCCCCTAAGAGTTTGATAGTGTCTGGCTTTTCATTTAGGTCTTTAATCCATTTTGAGTTTATTTTTGTGTATGATGTTAGGAAGTGTTCTAATTTCATTCTTTTACATGTAGCTGTCCAGTTTTCCCAGCACCACTTATTGAAGAGGCTATCTTTTCTCCTTTGTATATCCTTGCCTCCTTTGTCATAGATTATTTGACCATAGGTGTGTGGGTTTATCTCTGGGCTTTCTCTTCTGTTCTATTGATCTATATTTCTGTTCTTGTGCCAGTACCATATTGTCTTGATTACTGTAGCTTTGTAGTATAATCTGAAGTCAGGAAGTCTGATTCCTCCAGCTCTGTTTTTTTCCCTCAAGATTGCTTTGGCTATTCGGGGTCTTTTGTGTCTCCATACAAATATTAAGATTTTTTGTTTTAGTTCTGTAAAAAATGCCATTGGTAATTTGATAGGGATTGCAATGAATCTGTAGATTGCTTTGGGTAGTATAGTCATTTTCACAATATTGAATCTTCCAATCCAAGAACATGGTATATCTCTCTGTTTGTGTCATCCTTGATTTCTTTCATCAGTATCGTATAATTTTCTGAATACAGGTCTTTTCCTCCTTCAGTAGGTTTATTCCTAGGTATTTTATTCTTTTTGTTGCAATGGTGAATGGGATTGTTTCCTTAATTTCTCTTTCTGAACTTTCAATGTTAGTGTATAGGAATGCAAGGGATTTCTGTGCATTAATTTTGTATCCTGCAACTTTACCAAATTCATTGATTAGCTCTAGTAGTTTTTTTGGTGGCATCTTTAGGATTCTCTATGTATAGTATCATGTCATCTGCAAACAGTGACCATTTTACTTCTTCTTTTCCAATTTGTATTCTTTTTATTTCTTTTTCTTCTCTGATTGCCATGGCTAGGACTTCCAAAACTATGTTGAAAAATAGCGGCAAGAGTGGACATCGTTGTCTTGTTCCTGATCTTAGAGGAAACACTTTCAGTTTTTCACCATTGAGAATGATGTTTGCTGTGGGTTTGTTGTATATGGCCTTTATTATGTTGAGGTAGGTTCCCTCTATCCCCACTTTCTGGAGAGTTTTTTATCATAAATGGGTGTTGAATTTTGTCAAAAGCTTTTTCTACATCTATGGAGGTGATCATATGGTTTTTGCTCTTCTATTTGTTAATATGGTGTATCCCATCGATTGATTTGCATATATTGAAGAATCCTTGCCTCCCTGGGATAAATCCCACTTGATCATGGTGTATGATCCTTTTAATGTGTTGTTGGATTCTGTTTGCTAGTATTTTGTTGAGGATTTTTGCATCTGTATTCATCAGTGATATTGGTCTGTAATTTTCTTTTTTTGTAGTATCTTTGTCTACTTTTGGTATCAGGGTGATGGTGACCTTGTAGAATGAGTTTGGGAGTGTTTCTCCTTCTGAAATTTTTTGGAAGAGTTTGGAAAGGATGGGTGTTAGTTCTTCTCTAAATGTTTGATTGAATTCACCTGTGAAGCCATCTGGTTCTGGACTTTTGTTTGTTGCAAGATTTTTTTTAAATTTTATTTATTTTTATACAGCAGGTTCTTATTAGTTGTCTATTTTATACATATTAGTTTATATATGTCAATCGCAATCTGCCAGTTAATGCCAGCACTACCACCCACTTCCCCACCCTGTGGTGTCCATATGTTTGTTCTCTACACTTTGTCTCTATTTCTGCCTTGCAAACTGTTTCATCTGTACCATTTTTCTAGATTCCACATATATGCATTAATATATGGTATTTGTTTTTCTCTTTCTGACTTACTTCATTCTGTATGACAGTCCCTAGGTCCACTCATGTCTCTACAAATGACCCAATTTCTTTCCTCTTTATGGCTGAGTAATATTCCATTGTATATATGTACCACATCTTCTTTATCCATTTGCCACAGTTGCAATTTCATTACTTGTGATTGGTCTGTTCATATTTTCTATTTCTTCCTGGTTCAGTATTATACCTTTTTAAGAATTATACCTTCCTAAGAATTTGTCCATTTCTTCCAGGTTGTCCATTTCATTGGCATAGAGTTGCTTGTAGTAGTCTCTTATGATGCTTTGTATTTCTGCAGTGTCCATTGTAACTTCACCCTTTTCATTTCTAATTTTATTGATTTGAGTCCTCTCCGGCTTTTTCTTGAGCAGTCTGGCTACACTCTAACCTTTAGGTGTAAGGTTAGCTTTTATTGTTTTTTGTTGTTTTGTTTTGTTAAAAGGTAGCTTTTTAAAATTTTATTTGTTTATTTATTTATTTTTGGCTGCTTTGAGTCTTCGTTGCTCCATGCAGGCTTTCTCTAGTTGCAGAGAGTGGGGGCTACTCTTCATTGAGGTGCATGGGCTTCTCATTGTGGTGTCTTCTCTTGTTGCGGAGCACGGGCTTTAGGCGCTCGGGTTTCAGTAGTTGTGGCATGCAGACTCAGTAGTTGTGGCACATGGGTTTAGTTGCTCCGTGCCATGTGGGATCTTCCTTGACCAGGACTCAAACCCATGTCCCCTGCATTGACAGGTGAATTCTTAACCACTGCACCACCAAGGAAGTCCCTAGATTGCTTATTTGAGACCTTCCTTCTCTATTGAGGTAGGATTCTATTGCTATAGACTTCCCTCTTAGAATTGTCATGTTTTCATTGTCATTTTTCTGTAGATATTTTTTGATTTCCTCTTTGATTTCTTCAGTGATCTCTTGGTTATTTAGTAATGTATTGCTTAGCCTCCATGTGTTTGTGTTTTTTTACATTTTTTTCCCTGTAATTGATTTCTAATCTCATAGCGTTGTGGTTGGAAAAGATGCTTAATATGATTTCAATTTTCTTAAATTTAACGAGGCTTGATTTGGGACCCAAGATGTGATATATCCTGGAGAATGTTCCATGTGCACTTGAGAAAAAAGCATTATCTGCTGTTTTTGGATGGAATGTCCTATAAATATCAATGAAATCTATCTGGTCTATTGTGTCATTTAAAGCTTGTGTTTCCTTATTAATTTTCTGTCTGGGTGATCTGTCCATTGGTGTAAGTGAGGTGTTAAAGTCCCCCACCATTATTTTGTTACTGTTGATTTCCTCTTTTATTGCTGTTAACATTTGCCTTATATATTGAGGTGCTCCAATGTTGGGTGCATATATATTTATAATTGTTGCATTTTCTTCTTGGATTGATCCCTTGATCATTATGTAGTGTCCTTTCTTGTCTCTAGTAACATTCTTTATTTTAACGTCTATTTTTATCTGATATGAGTATTGCTACTCCAGCTTTCTTTTGATTTCCATTGGCATGGAATATCTTTTTCCAACCCCTCACTTTCAGTCTGTATGTGTCCCTAGGTCTGAGGTGGGTTTCTTGTAGACAGCATAAATATGGATCTTGTTTTTGTATCCATTCATCTAGTCTATGTCTTTTGGTTGGAGCATTTAAGCCATTCACATTTAAGGTAATTATCAATATGTATGTTCCTATTACCATTTTCTTAGTTGTTTTGGGTCTGTTTTTGTAGGTCCTTTTCTTCTCTTGTGTTTCCCACTTAAAGAGGTTCCTTTACCATTTGTTGTAGAGCTGGTTTGGTGATGCTGAATTCTCTTAACTTTTGCTTGTCTGTAAAGCTTTTGATTTCCCCATCGAATCTGAATGAGATCCTTTCCGGGTAGAGTAACCTTGGTTGTAGTTTCTTTCCTTTCATCACTTTATCATGCCACTGCCTTCTGGCTTGTAGAGTTTCTGCTGAGAAATCAGCTTTTAACCTTATGGGAGTTCCCTTGTATGTTATTTGTCATTTTTCCTTCGTTGCTTTTAATACTTTTTTTGCCTTTAAGTTTTGTCAATTTGATTACTGTGCATCTCAGCATATTTCTCCTTGGGTTTATCCTGCCTGGGATTCTCTGCGCTTCCTAGACTTGGGTGGCTATTTCCTTTCCCATGTTAGGGAAATTTTCGACTATAATCTTTTCAGATATTTTCTCTGGTCCTTTCTCTCTCTGTTCTCCTTCTGGGACCCCTATGACGCAATTGTTGATGCATTTAATTTTGTCCTAGAGGTCTCTTAAGCTGTCTTCATTTCTTTTCATTCTTTCTTCTTTATTCTGTTCCACAGCAGTGAATCCCACCATTCTGTCTTCCAAGTCACCTATCCGTTCTTCTGCCTCAGTTATTCTGCTATTGATTCCTTCTAGTATATTTTTCATTCCAGTTATTGTATTGTTCATCTCTGTTTGTTTGATCTTTAATTCTTCTAGGTCTTTGTTAAACATTTCTTGTTAAACATTCTAGGTCTTTGTTAAACATTCTTTTTTCTGAGGTCCTGGATCATCTTCACTATCATTATTCTGAATTCTTTTTCTGGAAGGTTGCCTATCTCCACTTCATTTAGTTGTTTTTCTGGGATTTTTATCTTGTTCCTTCATCTGGGACATAGTCCTCTGCCTCTTCATTTTGTCTCTCTTTCTGTGTATGTGGCTTTCCTCCGACAGGCTGCAGGATTATAGTTCTTCTTGCTTCTGCTGTCTGCCCTCTGAATTGGTTTATTCTTCTAATAGTTGTATTGTGCATTCTTTCAGATTTTCCATACATAAGATCCTGTTATCTGAGAATATAGTTTTTGTTATTTCTTCTTTTCCAGTTTGGATGACTTTTAGTTATTTTCCTTGCCTAATTTCTCTAGCTATAACTTCCAGTACAGTGTTCAATAGCAGTGCAAAAGTGGAATCACTTTCTTTTTCCTCATCTTAAGGGGAAAGCTTTCACTATTTCATTATTGAGAATTATGTCAGATGTGGGTTCTTTATAAATGCCCTTTATCTTGAGTAAGACCCCTTTATGTTGAGTAAGACTCCTTCTATTCCTAGTTTGTTGAATGTTATCATCATGAAATGGGGTTGGCTTTTGTGAAATGCTGTTTCTGCTCAATTGAGATGAACATATTTTTTTTTTAACCTTCCTTCATTAGTTGGTTATATTGTATTGATTTTTGCATGTTTAGTTACTCTTGCATTTGTGGAATAAATCCCAGTTGGTCATGGTGTTTAATCCTTTATATAGGCTATTAGATTCAGTTTGCTAGTATATTATCCAGGATTTTTGCATCTATGTTCATAAGAGATATTGGTCAGTACTTTGCTTGTGATATCTTTGGCTTTTTGCCAGGCTAGCCTCAAAGAATATGTGAAAATAGTGTTTCCTCCTCTTTTGATTTTTGAAAGAATTTGAGAAGGATTTGAGAGAATCCTTTAAAAATTTAGTAAAATTAACCAGTAAAGTGATCTGCTCTTGCATTTTTCCTTGTCGGCAGGTTTTGTTGGGGTATTTCATGTGCTTTTAATTTTCTGAACACTAATGATTTGAGCACTTTTTCATGTTCTTATTAGCCATTCACACTATGTGAAGCATGTGTTGAACTCTTCCACCATTTTTTAATTGTTTAGCAGTCTTTTTTATTGTGCTGTAAGAATTGTTAATATATCCTGGACACAAACAGGTTATAGGTTTGTGAATAATATTTCCCAGTGTGGCTTGCCTATTCAGTTTCTTAAGTTTCTTTTGAAGAGATTTTTAATGTTGATGAACTTTAATTTATATTTTCCTTTATAGTCATTAGTTTGTTCTAAGAGCCTAGGAATTCTTTAATTGTAAGTCCTTTGTCAGATATATGCATTACAAATGATTTCTCTCAATTTGTGTTCTGTCTTTTCATTCTTTGAATGTTGTTTTTGATGATCAGAGATTCTTAATCTAATGAAGTCCATTATGTCAATCTTTCCATTAATGGCTAGCTATTTCTGTGTTGTATTTAAGAATTATTTGCCTACCTCAGGCTGATGAAGATGTTCTTCCATGCTTTATTCCAGAAGCTTTACTTTTTTTGTTTTCACATTTAGGTCTATGATCTATTTCCAATTATTCCATTGGATAAATGTATCTAATTGGTTTAATGTCATTTGTTGAAAATAAATCCTTTCCCCCACTGAATTAGCAATGTGCCTTTGGTACAGATCAGGTGACTATATATATGTGAGAGTGTTTCTGGACTCTGCTTTCAGATCTGTTGGACTATTTGTCTATTCTTGTACCAGTAACGCACAGTTTTGAATATGAGGCTTTGTAATAAGTTTCATATCTACTATTGTAAGACTCTCAACTCTGTTAAATGTATTTGAGACTTTCACAGAAACTATAAACCTTTTTAGCTCCATATAAATATTTAATCAGCTTGTCAATTTACATTAAAATTGATATTGAATTTTATCTATAAATTTATATGGGAGATTTTGGCATCCTATTATTTATTTCTCCAATATAAGAATATGATATTTTTTCATTTATTTGTGTTTTCTTAAATTTTTCTCATCAATATTTATAATATTTAATGTAGAGATCATAACCATATTTTCCTAGATTTATTTCTAGGTATTTAATATCCATTGATGTTATTGTAAATGATGTAATATTAAATATCACTTCTAATTATTTGTTTCTAATAGATACAGAAATTATTTTTGTATATTGATCATTTATGAAGAAAACTTGATAAATTTATTTATTAATTCTAAGACTAGATTTTTTCAGTTTCTGCATATAGAAACATGTAATTTGCAAATAATGATATTGATTTTTAAATTTCATATGTAATTTAAATTCCATATATATGATTTTAAAATTTCGTAATATATAATCTTTCTCACATATTTCTGTGTCAGTGTGGTTAGATGAGAAGTCCGTTTTCCAGAATCTTCTTCTATGTATAATGCCTAAATAGAGTTGGTCCAGAGGTACTTGTGTACATATGGAAGACATAAGTGAAGCTGTATCTATTGTTCTCGGAAGGTCCTCATGCTTAGATGTGGTATCAGATAGAACCTGGCAGATTACATGTAACAGAAAGAACCTGGCAGTTTCTAGTTTGTTCTGTCTATTCCATGTCCAGTTCTTCTTCTCAATAATGCTCACAGACCCATAACCAGACCCTTGGCTGCAAACCTATAGAAATAATAAGTAGGCAACAACTTTCCATCAGTCTCTCCATAAACTTCATCTGTTAAATCCTTCTGAAATCCTAAGCTTGTAATTATAAAGGATAAATAACTTAAATCACTAACAAATTTTCAAAAAACAAACAACAAAAAATATTGTGAGGCATTCAGAGGAAGACATTTTTAATGGAGAAAGGGTAGGAAATAAGTTTCTAACTTATGATGGGTTGCCTGAAAATATCAGAATGAGACTTGAGTCAGTTGATAAAGAAATACTTAAGACATTTATTTAAAGAAAAAAACCACTATAATTAAACCGTAAACAGTTTATTTTGTATTTAGAAGTTAAACTTCTTTCCATTTCTGGGGATATTAACAGTGTAGATTGCTTAATCATTTTTTATTTTAGCAGTGTTCAATATGTGCTTTGCAAACAGATAAATGCTACAAAAACTTAAAGTACTGTATAAAACTTAAGATCCTATATGTTAAATTTGAGATTAAATACATCTATTCTAATTGAGATTAATTTAAAATTCCAGTTCCTTTTTTTAAAATGTTTTGAAAACTCTGCAGTTTAAGGGAAAGTATAAACACCTGGATTGCTCAGCTGAGAAACCCGTACTTAACCAGGGAAATGGAGACATTTTAAAAAAAAAATAAAACAATTATAAGCAATAATTACTGAATAGATTGTATGGAGTTCATAATTCCTTCACCATTATTTAAACAAAGTCAAATCATAGAAATATCAATTTTGTACACTTTAATTTTTACTACAGTCTCTCTTATGAACAAATATCTAACATTGCCTTAGGAACAGGCAGCACAGCAAAGTTAATTTCCCAAACTTTAGGTCAATTCAAGCTTGGTTAAATTGCCATTATTTACTGGCTGTTTGCTACCTGTTTTCAAAGCAGTCCATGTTCTTTCTCTTTCACCTTCTGTTAGTCAGTTTCAAAATCTTCTGATCTATTAGACATGCACAGAATCTGCTTCCCATCTGCTCATCTCAACACCACTGATGTTAAATTCTTAATCTTTAACCCAACATCACCACAGTACTTTCATCTCTTGGGAAAAACTTTTTTGATCATTGAATGAAAATGGCTACCTTCACCTAGTTGCTCCATGTTTTGTTCATGCTTACTGATATACCCTGAAACTAGCCCTAGACACTCCATTCTAGATTTGCCCGGTTTCAGTGTGTGCTCTGCCACTACCAATGCAGAAAGTAAAGAGGGAGACTGGGTAAAACAAAAGACATTGCATTGGTAGAATCAGGTTATACTCCCTATTACCTTTAACTGCAAGCCTTTTAAACAATCTGACCCTCTTTCATCCTCTGTTAAGTGGGAACAATAGGAATGACATCAGAGGACTATTACACTAAAATGATATGGGTAAAAAATATACTATAAAACCCAACGTATTACTATTATAAAATATGCTAATTTTGAAAATATCTTTTTAATATTCTGAGATACCGCACTGATTTTTTTTTCCTTTAGAAACCATATTTAAAGTGGCAGTTAGGAATACTAAACATGGGATTAATATTACTAAACTTTGAGCTTGTAAAAGATTTTACAAGTTTTGTGAATTCTCTAGAGGAGTATTTTGAGAGTGTTTCCACTTAAATATATATATTTAACTTCCAAACAATTGCCTTACAAATAAACTTTTTACTTATTCAATATTTTTTTATTATAAGTAAAGGTATCTCTTCTTGGTATTCTTTATATGAAATTAAGATCTAAGGAACTTTTTATTATTTTATTTTATTTATTTTTTTTTTTGCGGTACGTGGGCCTCTCACTGTTGTGGCCTCTCCTGTTGCGGAGCACAGGCTCCGGATGCGCAGGCCCAGCGGCCATGGCTCACGGGCCCAGCCGCTCCGCGGCATGTGGGATCTTCCCGGACCAGGGCATGAACCCGTGTCCCCTGCATCGGCAGGTGGACTCTCAACCATTGTGCCACCAGGGAAGCCCCCAGGAACTTTTTAAACAGGGTTAAAGTTGTTGTGATATCAGTATGCTTGCTTATTCCCTTGTTTAAAAGCATATGCTAGCAAAATAATAGAAATGGTGAGAATTTTTCTTATTTCTATGAATTCAATCATAAATCAACAATAACTGTCCCCAAATTGTTATCTCTAACCTTGACCAAATTCGCAGACCTGAGAATTACTGACTTAAGTGACATCACCAGATCTCCTTTCCATAGGCAACTTAAACTCTAAAACCCCACACTGAACTCACATTCTTTTTAAAGCATACTTTTCTCTGTATTTGCTCTCCAGTCAATTACTCTAATATTATTCAATTAACCAGCTCAGATATCTAGACTTTTGTCTAAATTCCTCCCTCTCTACCACCTTTGACCTGGAAAACCTTTAAATACATGTTTTTAAACATCTCCCAAATGTGTCTCATCTTAAACATGTCATTATTACTGACTTCACTCAGATCCACATACTTGCCTAAGACAGGAATCAGCAAACTTGTCTTTGTAAAAGACTAGATCACAAATATTTTAGGCTTTGTAGGTCACATAACATCTATGAGTACCAAACGCTTATCTCTGCTATGTGAAAGCAGCCATGGACAACAGACAAACAAATGGGTGTAGCTGGATTCTAATAAAATTTTATTTACAAAAAGCAGTTGGACCTTGGGTTGTAAATAAACCTTAACATGAACAAATTGGTCTAAGAGAAATTAGTCTGCGTGCCAAAATAAACTTCAGCACACTTTAAAGGAAGACAGTAGTATTCAGACATTTGACAATGTAATATTCACAATGTCCTGTATCCAATAAAAAAATACTAGAAAGAAGGAAGCAACTTTAACACATAACCATGAGGGAAATAAATCAATAAGAAAAAATACAGAAATAATAGATGATAGAATTAACAAGGATTTCAAATGAGATAAGTTCATGCTTAAAGGTAAATATAAACATAACAGAGGGAGAAACAGAAGATATAAAACAAATGACATTCTGAAGCTGAAAGCACAATATTCGAAATGAGAATTGATAGACTAAATAACAGATGAGATACCGAGGGGTGGGGAAAAAAAAGTGTGTATAAGGACACAGCAATAGAACTATTAACACAGAAGCAAAAAGAGTAAAAGGGAGGGAAAACCCCTGAGTTTTGGATACCTGTGGAAAAATATTAAGCAGTCTAACATATACAGACGTGGAATCCTAGAAAAGAGGAAATGTGGTTGGAATGAGAAGAAATATTTTAAAAATTTTCAGAATTTTCCCTAATTTGTTTGAAGCTCTGTTTACAGATTAAAGAAGCTCAATGACCCCAAGCAAAATAAACACACAAAAAAACTAAAACCAAACAAATCATATTGAAATTGATTTGAAAAATGAAAATCCCAAAAGCAGTCAGAGAAAATGAACATATTTTATGCAGGCCGAGAAAGAAAAAAAAAATCATTCTCATCAAAACCATTGCAAACCAGAAGATAATTCAATAATGTTTCTAAAGTCCTGGGGAAAAAACACATATTTTATCAGCCTATATTTCTATGTTCAGTGAAAATATACTTCAAAAAGTAAGATGAAATTAAAGACATTTTAAAACAAACTAAAGTTCAGAGAATTTGTGAATAGCTGTCTTGTACCACAACAAAAGTTATAAGATGTTTTTCAGGCTGGAGGAAAACCCAGATAAAAATAGAAATGCACGAAACAATGAAAAAGAGCAGCAAAAGTTTGTGGCTAAAGATAAGTGAATATTGTACAAAACTAATGATAATGTAGATTTAAAATATTTGTATAATTAGAATAAATTGTCAGATTTATGCTACTGGTGGTATAGGAATAAATGGAATTACATGTTCCTAAATTATAGCATTATTGAGAAAGTGGTAAATAATGTGTATGCGATTGCAATAAGTAAAGGGTATATGTTATATAAACACTAAAAGAATAGTAAAAATAATGAGTTGAATCTACCATATATTCACATAGAAGAAAAATGAATACTGACCCCCAGTCTGACACCATGCATAAAAATCAATTCCAGATGGCTTACTTATTTAAATGTTAAAAGTAACAAGCAAATCTCTTAGATGAAAGCACAAGAAACTGTCTTCATAACTTCAGAGTGAGCAAAGATTTCATAGATAGGGCATAAAACAAGCTATCCATAAAGGTGTGATGTGAAAGGTTGTGCTACACAGAAAAAAGAACACAGTCCCAATACACGTTATTTGATGCTTTAGTAACCTTGATACCAAAACCAGGAAGTATAGCTGAAGGGGAAAATTATAACTTAATCTTAGTCAACAACAGAAATCCAAACATCTTAACAGAATATCATGCAACCAAATCCAGCAATTTATTTAAAAATTAGATTTATATTAGAGTTAATTTATGTCAAAAGTGCAAGATTAATTCAATATTAAAATACATATTAATGTAAATCACATTAACATATTAAGAGGAAATTGCCCTCTCAGTAGATGCAAAAAACAAATTAAAACCTAGAGAAAATTCAACATCTGTCTATGATTAAAAAATAAAAATGTAAACCAGAAATAGGAGAGAACTTCTTTGCCTTATAAGGACTTTGTCAAATACGCTATGACAAACAAATAATTATTGGTAACATATTAAAAGTGTTTTCCTTAAAGTTAAAATAATAAGGATCTTTACTTAAGTGAATCATCTACCCAATGCAATAATCAGGCAAAAGAAGTGAAAATGATAGCTGTTGAGAAAATTGTCATTATTCATAGATTTTTGTCTCCAGAGAAAATCTAAATAATATCCAAATTATCATTATTAATTAGTTTAGCAGCTTTGCTACAAAAGCCAACTTCATTTTTTATGAGGAAATGTAAGTTTTAAGTCGTAGAATTTGCCTCAAACAATAAAAACTGGTACTTAAATCTGGGGAAAAAGTGTATAATGTCTTAGATAGAGTCAAAGTCATAGTGCTACCAATTTTTTCCCAAATTAGTAAAATATATAATAAATTTTATCAATAATATTAACAGAGTTTTTTAAATGGAAATTTACAGGGGAATTCTAAATTATATGAGCATGCTTAAGGTGAGCATTCAAGACACTTGGGGGATAGGAGAAAGAAGAAACAGTATAGGAGGAGGAGTGGGGAATGCTTTTAGATATCAAAATCTATTATAAAGTTACATAATTAAAACAGTGTACTGTTGATGCAGAGATAGATAAGAAACATATATGCAAAAATGAAAAAGTGATCTAGACAAAGCTAGCATTGCAGGTTGATGGGGGAAAGGACAGGCACTCAATAACTGTGCTGGGACAACTGGTCATCAGTAGAAAAAAATAAATTCTATCTCAAGGTATATACAAAAATTATTTTAGTTATATTGATGACTCAAACATAAAAGTTAAAATATTTTTAATTTTATAAATATAGCGAATATGAAGTGAAAGAATCATAGAATTGGGCTACACTAATATTAAGCATTTGTCTTCATTGAAAAAAAAACAGAAAAAGATGAAAATACAAGCCACAAGTTGAGAAAAGATATATGCAATACATATAACCAACAAAATATTAATACAAAGAATATATAATGAACTCCAATGAATCAAAGACCAAAAATAAAACATGGGGAAATGATTTAGAAAAGGCATTTCACAGAAAAGGAAATATGAATGGTCAATAACATATATTATTCTCAACAAATTTCTCAGTAATCAGAAAAATACAAGTTAAAAACTCAAAGATATATCATTGATCTCCACCAAATAAGAAAAATTGTTTTTAAAATTTGTTGGGATTCTTTTCTCATTCCAAATAAAAATACACTTCCATTCCTATTTTGAGGCTATTTTTAAATAGCAGATGACCTGATATTATACACAGAAAATCCTAAAGACAGCACCAAAATAAACAACTAGAACTCATCAATGAATTCAGTAAAGTTACAGAATACAAAATTAATATACATAAGTTTGTTGCATTTCTAAACACTAACAATGAACTATCAGAAATAGAAATTAAGAAAACAGTCCCACTTACAATCACTTCAAAAAGAATAAAATACCTAGGAATAAATCTAACTAAGGACATAAAGAACCTGCCCTTGGAAAACTATAAAACACTGATGAAAGAAACTAAAAAGGACACAAACAAATGGAAAGCTATACTGTGTTCATGGGTTTGAAGAATTAATATTGTTAAAATGACCATACTACATAAGGCAATCTACAGATTCAGTGTGATCCCTATCAACATGTTGATGGCATTTTTCATGGAACTAGAACAAATAATTCTAAAATTTGTATGGAAACACACACACAAAAAAACCCTGAATGACCAAAACAACGTTGAGGAAGAACAAAGCTAAAAGTATCAGATTCCCTGATTTCAAACTATGCTGCAAAGCTACAGTCATCAAAACAGTATGGTACTGGCACAAAAACAGACACATAGATCAATGAACAGAATAAAGAGCCCAGAAATGAGCCCACGTTTATGTGATTAATTAATCTACAACAAAAGAGGCAAGAATATACAATGGGGAAAAGATAATCTCTTCAACAGCTGGGAAAACTGGACAGCTACATGCAAAAGAACCAAACTGGACTAATTCCTCATACCATACACACACACACACACACACACACACACACACACACACACACAAAGAAAACAAACTCAAAATGGATTAAAGTTCTGAATGTAAGACCTGAAACCATACTCCTATAGGAAAACATAGACAGTATACTCTTTGACATCAATCAGCAATATTTTTTTGGATCTGTCTCCTCAGGCAAAAGAAACAACAAAAGCAAAAATAAACATATGGGACTACATCAAACTAAGAAGCTTCTAGCAACAGAATGAAAAGACCACCTACTGAATGGAAGAAGATGTTAATAATATTTGCAAATGATGTATCTAATAAGGAGTTAATATCCAAAATATACAAAGAACACATAAAATTCAACATCAAAAAAACAAACAACCCAATTAAAAAATGGGCAGGTGAAAAAAAAATGGGTAGGGGACCTGAGTAGACATTTTTTTCCAAATAAGACATACATATGGCCAACAGGCACATGAAAAGGTGCTCAACATCATCAATCATCAAGGAAATGCCAATCAAAACCACAATGAGCTATCACCTCACACCTGTCAAAATGGCTACTATTAAAAAGACAACAAGTAACAAGTGTTGGCAAGAATATGGAGAAAAAGGAATCCTCATGCACTGTTGGTGGGAATGTAAATTGGTTCAGCCACTGTGGAAAACAAAGTATAGAGGTTCCTTAAAAAAATTAAAAGTAGAATTATCATATGATCCAGCAGTTCCACTCCTGGGTATTTATCTGAGGAAAACAAAGACACTAATTCAAAAAATATGTGTACGCTTATGTTCATTGCAGCTTTAATTACAGTAGCCAAGATAGGAAAGCAACCTAAGGGTGTTCATCAGTAAATGAATGGATGAAGAAGATGTGGTATACATACAATACAATATTACTTAGCCACAAAAAGGAATGAAATCTTGCCATTTTTGACAACATGGATAGACATGTAGGGTATTATACTAAGTGAAATAAGTCAGACAGAGAAAGACAAATACTGTATGATTTCACTTATATGGGGGATCTAAAAAATAAAGCAAATGAGTAAATATAACAAGAGAAACAGAGTCACAGATTTAGAGCACAGACAGGTGGTTGGCAGAGCAGAGGAGAGTGGTGGGGATGAGAGAAATAGTTGAGGTAGATTAAGAGGTACAGATATCTAGTTAAAAATGAGTCACAGCTATGAAATATACAGTGTGGGACATATTGTCAATAAAAAAATTTGTTGTGACTTTTTTCATTCCAAATAAATAGACACTTCAATTCCTAATTTGGGGCTATATTTTAAAATAAGGTCCCTAAATTGTAAAAACCTCAGATCTATAAAACCTGGGTCCATTTCTTATTCTAGGTGTATACCCAAGAGAAACTCATGCACATGCAGAACAAAAGACATGTTTGAAACTAATTATAGCAGTACCATATGTAAGAGCAAAACAATACAAATATCTATAGACAAAAGAACAATGGTAAAAAACAATGATGGGGACTTCCCTGGTGGCGCAGTGGTTAAGAATCCGCCTGCCAGTGCAGGGGACACGGGCTTGGGAAGATCCTACATGCCGCGTAGCAACTAAGCCCATGCACCACAACAACTGAGCCTGTGCTCTAGAGTCCGTGAGCCATAACTACTGAAGCCCGAGTGCCACAACTACTGAAGCCCACGCGCGTAGAGCCCGTGCTCCCAATAAGAGAAGCCACCGCAATGAGAAGCCCACACACAGCAATGAAGAGTAGCCCCTGCTCACCACAACTAGAGAAAGGCTGCGCGCAGCAATGAAGACCTAATGAAGCCATAAATAAATAAATTTATTTTTTAAAAAATGATGTATTCATACAATTGAATACAATCTATGAGTTATAATGAATAAACTTCAGCTACATGGATGAATCCCAAAATGTACTCAAACTAAGTGTGTTGAAGGAATATATATTACTGCATAAGTCCATTTGTAAAAATCCAAAAAAAGGAAAAACTGAAAGTGACAATTTTTAGAGTTACATATATATGTGGTAAAACTATAAAGAGTAGCAAGATAATGGTAAACACAAAATATAGGATAGTGGTTACCTTGGTGGTGCAGGTAGGAGAGTATCAGATGAGGAAGAGCAAATGAATGATGGCAAAGGTAATTTTCAATACTTAATTTCTGAAGCTGGATGGTGCATATACTGGTGTCTTTATTAATAACATTTAAACTATTCATACTATTTCCTAATGAACATTTCTAAGAGTTCTAAAGCCAACAGCTAAAACTCAGTAACCTTATTCATTAAGAAGAGTGGCTGGCAAAATATCCCTTTTCTGGTTCCATGCATTTCCCTTGGTGATGATGAGACAGTTATATTAATGTGTTATTTAAGCTATTCCTTAATCCATAAATCTTTCAATTTACTCTGTATTTTTGGAGCCTAGTAGAAAAGGATTGGAGTTCTTGAAATAGTCACAGTTATTTTGAATATATCTTAAATTTCTCTTGATTGTCATGTCTTGGGGATTGAGATGTGCTGTGTGATGTTGGAGAAATTAACATTTCTGTTTCAGTTTTCTCAAAAATATTTTTAATATTTATATCCCATTGACTTCCTGATACTCAAATCTATTCCTCTACTCTTAAGATAGAAAACACGGGGACATACAAAATGGACAACCATGGTCCAGGAGATATCATCATGGCATCCACAATAGGTTTCAACTACAGTGGGGCTTAAGCATACTCACAGACCAAGAGACCAATCACTCAGGCTCCTGTTACCTCTGTCAAAAGTCTTCAATATCCAAAAGGGAAGCATGGCCAGATCTATGAGAGACTTTTATTCTGGGGTTAGAAGTAGAGAACCTTGTGTCTTTCTTATCTTTCCTCTTTGTTCAGTATCCAGTAAATGAACTTTTCCTTCAAAAGCCTGCCAGTTTTGATGCTTAATTTAGTATTAGGTGAATTAGAAACAAATGGACCAGGTTGCATATAAATTGTTGAAACACACACAGAGTCGGTTCTACAAAAACCCTCCCAGGAGTGTACTAGAATGAATCAAACGTATTTGTGTTTTTCCTGCCTTCTATCAAAGCACTGAGCACCATTCCAGAATCAAATTTTGAAGTCTTGAATGTCTGCCCTGCTTCTCTCCTAAACATTATTAAAACATTTTAGCTTGTTGAAAGCACAGACTATTTCTCCCCTTCCACAGCCTCAACCTACCTTAACTCTCTCTATGGCTTTTGATAAGTAATTAATCCCTCTGGACACACATTTTTTTTTTTTTTTTACATAAATTGAAGGCAGTAGTTGAGCTATGATTCTCTTATGTATTCAGTTAAATAGAATCCTCCCTCTGATTTTAAAGGGAATTAATATAAAATTTAATGTTCCTCTTGATTTATTAGCAAAATTGCTTTTGCTACAGTGTATTTCTGGTGTGATAGGGTATTTGAAAAATATATCACTTGTTTTCCTTCTAAAACCTTTGGCTAACACTAACTCAAACTACTTTTTATTTTGCTCTTGAGATAGAGTCACTTAAATATTATTTTCCTTTTGCTAACCTCAACAGCCTGACACAGTATATTACTTTCTGAGTCACTGTTCTCCTTTTCATTTTCAATATTTTCTTAGCCATAACTTTAAGAAAAGCCTTTTGTAAAGCCACATTGAATACTTCTAGCTCTTTATTTTCTTTGCTGTGAAAATTGTAAGGTATTGTAGTTCAATTATAGAACTTTTACTCTCTGCCCTAGAGACTAAGACTTGACTTGACTCCCATGTATTCATTTTATTTTTTTCCTCTTTCAATTCTAGATTCTCTTTATTTAAAACTTTGGGTGTCCAGTTTAAAAATCCATGTGGTTAATTTCTTTTTATCTAATTCTAAAACAGCTCTGATGTGTTCTCCTTACCAGTTGGCTATAACATGATTAGCAGTACTATCAGGCCAAATGATTGTGAGAGACAGGAAACCAAAATGGATGACTCCACTGTCTTTAAGTGTTTTGAAAACATGTGGTTGGTTCCACTGGCCTCCTAAAAACCAAAAACACCAGTCTTCATATTTTTAACACTAGAATAGATTTTTCTTAAAGAGTAATATAAACTAAATGTTAACAGCAAAACAATACTTAAGTGCACATTCTCTAAAAATTATTCATCTCCTA
Source organism: Phocoena sinus (assembly GCF_008692025.1). Lineage (NCBI taxonomy): Eukaryota > Metazoa > Chordata > Mammalia > Artiodactyla > Phocoenidae > Phocoena > Phocoena sinus. The sequence continues at coordinate 40,088,612 of NC_045772.1, read as the reverse complement.
GAAGCTTACAGTCTAAGACCAACACATGCAAGATAGAAGACTGTTGATGCTTTATGTATAAACAAGTTTTTATAACACGGATTAACTCTCTTCTAACTTCAATGCTCATACGTAAAGAGTGTCCACCTCACTGTTGGCTTAAATGGATTGGATTATGGGAGGAAGTCCCACCTCCTAGAAATCTGAAAAACAAAAACAATGGCAAGAGGAACGATAATGATAAAATAATAATAATGGCTAATGTCATTAATCCTTGCTGTGTGCTTGGAACTAGCACTTTATATACATTGCATTACTTAATCCTCACAAAAAACCCTAAGATATATGCTGTGTCCTTTTGTACATATTATAGATGAGAAAATTGAGGCTTGGAGGGGTTTTGTACATTTTTCAAGATCACATAGACAATTAGTGTGGAAGCTGGAATTCTATACAGATTTTTGCTCCAGAAAACAAACATTTAATCAATCCTGTATCCTGGAAAGAGGGGAGAAAAAAAGCTGTATCTTGAAAGGCAATGGCAGAAAATGTATAACTATAAAAGAAAATATGAATTTATAGAAACAAAATAAATCTATACAAGCAAAATATGGAAAAGTTGGTTATTTTTTCATTTTTTCACAACCTTGAAAAATGATACTTATGAATAGATTTTACCAATTAGTGTGGTTATTAAAGATATAAACTTTAATGATATATGAGTGTGTTAATTCAATGGAACTCTTCAGTACCATTGATCAACTAGCATATACAAGCCTTTTCAGCAATGTGGAGAATTCTCTTGATACCTCTCTTGTGTGTTCTTTCTGTGGTCTATACAAAACCTTGGCTAAGTTTGCACTTAATGAATTTCTAGTTTCTAAAGTCTCTAATTCCCACTCTTGCCCTAAGACACACTCTTCTCCTCAGTGCCTCAATCCAATTTAATTTCTATTCTGATCCTGTAGCCTATTAAAATAGATGGCAAAGGGAACATTAAAGTAGTAGATAGATGAATCCATTGAAAAAGGAATAAAGAAAATGATGATGAGATCTCAGAGCAAAAAATGTGAAGAAAAAAATGAACAAAGGTTTTTTTTTTTTTTAAGCAAAGAATGAGGAAGCAAAATTTTGAACAAAATAGATAAACACAGTTCTGAAAATAGCAAATATTTTTTAAAAATACGGGATAACCAAGGGATGAGTTCAATCTCAGTAGCATAAGACATAGACATTTCTAGATTTTAAAAGTACCTGAGGAACTGGATAAAGACAAAAGACTATTGACCTGATCTTTCTTTTAATGGAGGTGAGTCTACTATAAAGTCAAAGAGATGATATATACTCTCTGCAACAGAATAGCATGATATGTGAGCCCAGGTGGAGGTCTTTAGATCATTCCCAGAGTTTGGAGAGAACATAGGAATAGGAGAGAGAATTAAAAATCTTAGTTCTGTAAAAATTACAGCGTATATATATCCAGTATGTAAGTGCAGTCTTCCTCATATTCATGATCAGAAATGCTGTTTATTCCAAAGTTAATCACAATATACCTGTGAAACCCATTCATATCTTAGCCAGCAGTCTCCTGCAAGGAACTTTGGGATGTAAACATCTAACACCATCCTGTTGTTTAGGATTCTGACCACTGAGAGAGAGTTGATTATTGGGTAGGATATGAGGTAGACAGGAAGAGAAATTGGCTAAAACGCTGATTAATAGGATCAGAGTCTGGAACAGATTAATATGGAATCATATTCTACTTACTAATTTCTTCTAAAATAAGTTTACTCGTTTCTACATGCAGCTATTGGACACAGCTTTTAAAAACAAGCAGCTTTTAATGGAATCTAGAGAATGTGCTAGGAGTATTTTTTAGAATAAAGATCTCTATTAGGTGGATAATGTAATGATCCTCATGTGAGGACGTTTACTAGGAAACAGTGTTAGGTAATTGATTCTTCTTTTTCTCCTCCTCCTCCCCCCTCAACCTCCTCATTCTTTTTCTTCGTCATCAAATACTTGTTGATTTTAAACTAACATCTATTATCTTTCTCCATCTATGAAATTATTCTAAGATTTGAGGAATATTTTTAGACAATGGGAGATACATATAGTTACAATTTTGGAGAATACACAGGTATTTGTCATTAAAAGGGTTAGTTTATATCAAGTTGTCTTCTTTTCCCGTATACTTAGAATAAGGATCTTAATCTTAAACATTACATAAATTGGAGAGATTTAATTAAAACTTGAAGAAATGTGTTACTGTTAATTGAATTCTTGATACAGTTACCTTTGCAAACCAGTGTTAATGAAACTCCAGTTCAAAGTGGATGGGTTTGGGGAATTGAGATAGCTATTTATTTCCTTAACTGAGATGCCGTGATCATCTTCTCAGTAAAATAAAGAACCCAGTTAGGAGAGTTCTCATTTGTAGCTATTGATCAAGTTTACACAAACTGGAAGTATTTCTAAGCAAAACAAATCAGAGATTCAAAGTCCGGTAAACAAGGTCAGTGAGTGAGAGATGGAAATGCTTCTATGCGTTTTGAAAGACTTGCACCTGTGGAGCAGAGCCAGGACTTGGTCCGACCCCGAGCCAGGTTCCGCTCCGCCCCTTGCCTCGCTTGCTCTCCCTGCCCCCCACACGCTGAACCTCCCAGTTTGGTATCTCTCGGTATTACCAAGCTATAAATTGCCCTAGAGCTTAGAGGCAATCAGGTCAGCACCGCTGTCACAGGGGAAAAGCTTCTTACTCCCGAGCAGAATCGTTCGGGGGAAAGAGAGGAAGGAGGGAGGGAACCCACGCTTTAGTCGTCACTGCGCTGGCAGGGGGTGGAGAGATGGGGGAGGGGGCTGGCAGAGACTGCATCCTCAACAACGTCGCCCTTGACCCAAGTCTACAAACTTACTGGTCGCCACAGTAGAAACTCCCAGTGCACTCTCCGCTGCCTGACAGCCCCGGCTGCTGGGTGGAGTCGCGCTTCCCGGCCCCACCTATGGGAAGGAGCTTCCCCTGCATCTCCGATCCACCGCACCCTTTACGAAAAGTCTCCAGGTACCTAGCAAGGCTCAGATTGTTCTACCCCCGCTTCCACCCCTGCACCCACACGATAATATTATCAGCCTCCTACAGCCCAGAGGGCCACCTTCCTGTGTCCTCAGTTTGAGGACACTCTTGCGGAATCCTTTCTTTTCCCCGCCCTGCTTTGCTTTCACAACTCCAGCGGGTCGAATGGCCAAAGACAAACTTCTGCCTCTCCTTCCCGGCTCCCACATTTTCAAAACCCCACAGCCTGCAAACCCACACACATCGGAACTCCAAGGGTGCTGTTGCAGTCCGGGCATGCTCAGTATCAAGGCAGATTTTGATTGAAAGTAAAAAAAAAAAAGAAAGAAAGAAAATAGCTTTGTATTATGCAGTCTCCCTCTCATGTGCTTACAGCTTGCTGAACAGGTTGCGGGGCATTCCTGCGACTACCCAGAGGGTTTATCTGGTGCCCTTGATTACGTCTCCTTGGCATCTGTACCCCTCGTAGTTCCCCCCCCCCCAACCCTTCTCAAACCCCCGTCCTCAGGTCCCTGTCCGCTGTGGGGATGGAGAGACACTAACAGAACTGGGATGGGCGCTGTTGGCTGAGCGGATCCACCTATTATTAGTGCGCCAGGATTGGCTCCTCGGCGCAGCGTACCCCAGGTGGAACCAATCAGGAGGCCGGGGCTGGGAGCTGATGGGCGGCCGCCTCCTCACTGGAGGGATTCCTCGAGAAGCTGCAGTGTGGGGATGCTCTAGACCGAGTACTGCCCCCAGTGTCTTTCCACCTCTTCTTCCTGCAGCGGCGGCAGCAGCGCTTGGCAGCGGCAACTTGAGACTGCGCCCAGGGCAAGCCCCCCCAGGGTGGTGCTCAACTGAGAGGGGGGGCTCAGTGCCCGAAGGTGTGTGTGTAGGGTGGGGGCGGCCAGCTGGGACCAGCTGGTGGCCCTGGAAAACCTCCCACACACCCACACCCACACCCCCCTTTTGTGTTGCAGGCTGCCCCTCCAAGAGCAGAGGCAGCAAGAGGACGTGTGTGCACCGGTCCGCACGGAGAAGCAGTAGGGACGGAGCCCGGCACCACCTCCTGGTTCTCCCTCCAGGTAAGACAGCCGGGACTGGCGGCACAGCAGCCTCAGCTGTGCCTATTTGCTTGAATCCGTTCGTAAGATTTTGTTCTCGGTACACTTAGGTTTTGGCGGTGGGAGACTGAGACCTGGGTAGGGAGCCCCGGGTGGCCTATTGTGAGCGATGTAATGAGACCACATGTGCCTCTCCTGGAGAAGCACTTTGCACAGCGCCCGTGATTTAGAGCCTGGAGTTGATGATGTTGGTCATCCCCCATCTTCTTCTTTCCCTCTTTCATTTCCTCTCCTTCGTCCCCCACCCCCAATCTCTATCCTTCACCTCCCCCCCAACCCCTTTCAAATCTCTCATCTTCTCCCTCCTCCCATCCAAAGCATGCACAGTGTTTCTTTCTCTTCCTGGAAAAGATTGCCTTTTCTCAGAGGAAAGGGGGGTAGTGATGAAAGGAGAAAGATTTCTTTCTGCCCAGGGGGAAAAGAACAAGATAGAATACAAGATAGAAAATTAGAGTACCAAAAGCAATTAAACTGAATAAAGGAAGTAGACAAGCCATGCAGCCCCAGCTGCCAGAGAGGGGAAGTGTCAAGTTTGACTTGATCTTCTGCTTGCAAGGGGCTGTGTCTCTCACTAGATTCCTTCAAATGGAACAAAAATAAACCACCGATCCAACCCACTTTCAATTGCTTAATTGTTGTTGCTTTTAAGTGCCTACCATCTGACTTTTCCTGGTTCCATTTGTCCTGCGGGGCTGACTATTTGGTCTTATCCATCACTGGTAATGTCTGAACTTGGAGAGGTTTCTCGAGTGGAGAAAAAATTTTAAAAACAGATTATTACTTTCCTGAGGTTCTTTGGCATGGCCTTTATGTTGAGGGGCAAAAAAAAAAAAAAAAAAAAAAAGCTTCAAAACATTTGTTAGTGACACCAGTATTATTAGGGGGCTTGGATTTCTACTTTGAGAAAGCTAATCTAGTTAGCTTTGTGTACATGGTGATTTTGACTTTCTTGAATATTAACCTTCTGAAATAATGCAAACATTTAACTTTTGTGTTAAAGCTGCATTTGCATATGAATTGTGATTTCATTCTACCTTTCTGCTGTTTGCATTTTGCTGCCCAGATATCGAATTCATGCCTTGCCTTATTTTCTTTTAATAAGTATATTTAATAGATGTACACATGATGCTTATACAATTTCAGTACTCGATTTAGAAGGTACGTGGAAGCTCAGTTGGCCAAGAATCCTCTTGTACTGGAACAAAGTTTAGGAAGTAATGGTAGGAAGATAGCGTCAAAAAGGTATCAAAACAACTATGTGCCCTGGCTGCCTGCATGATAGGTCAAGTGAAAGGGTCTTGCTGGACAGAGCCTTGACAGCAGCCTCAGAAATTTCTAATTCCATCATCAATGGTATAAGCTTTCCTTTCCTATTATTCAGCTGAGTGATGACCGTCAGATGGGAGGAGATAGAGAGAAGTGCTTAGCTGAATGTAATGGGAAAGCATCCCAAGTGGATGCTACACGAGTGCAGAGAAATCAGCAGATGTTAGTGTCCAGATAAATCTTTTCCTTTGATTTATCAGGGGAAATGCCAAGTCTTACATTTTTTTTTTTTTTCTACGTGTCCACTTCGGATAAGAAAAGGGAGCCTTCTTAACTCTGCCTGATCTTCCACACTAATCTATGTACCCCAGAAAGTATTTTTTTCACCACATATCTTCAGTGGACAAGTTTATACACTGACCTAAAGAAGAGCTGCTTTCATTTACCATCAACGTAATATATGTTATTTTCTAAACCATTTTCCATTTGAGACACTTATCTTTCCTATCTAAGTAGAATTGCCTCGAGTCACAAAAACAAGATCTTCTTTCTAGGCCTTTGACATTTAGTGCCTTTTCTTTTTTCTTTTTAATGTAGTATTTCTGTTGAAAGCTAAAACTTATTTTTAGTGGTGCCACCTTTTGGTTATAAGGACAAAAGGACAATCGTTTAATTGCCTTATGTGTGTACAACTGAATTAACAAGTTTAGACATGAAAAGATATAGAAAAAGGAAGCCAACTGCTTTTCACTGCGAGCAAAATATTTTACTTGCTTATTTCTCCACTGTCTTAGGAAGGGTAAAAGTTTGGTCTTGGTTTGTGACATTTATGTTCAGGACTCTTAACAAATGCTAATTATAACAATGACATGTAAAAGACATGCATATGAGTATTGAGTTTCTCACATACAAAAAAATTAAGCCTTTATATACCGGAAGTCAGAACTAATTCCAATATATATTGAGTGGATTAAAGTGAGACTTTAAATGATATATTATGGGAAATTATTACCCTGTCTTTCCACAAAATGTTCTAGTGTAACAGTTTCATACAACCTTCATCTTTTCTCCTTTTAAAAGAATATCTTAGTAAATCTTATTAATGTTTCAGAACAAATATGGTAATTAGACTTTAATGTATTTTTATCAGAACTAAAGGTTGCTACCCTACAGAGGAAATCCTAAAATGCTAATTTCATAAAATACCACATGATAGAGAGTTGTTACAGAGTAGTTTTGAACTTTATTTCATAATGGAGAATATTAGTTATTCTGTCTGGTCAAATTGTCGGAGAGTCCTAATTCAGAAATAAGAAAATGGTTAGCATGGTATGTACAAGATTTGCACATTAGACTTGGTGCTAACTGAAAATAAAACTAGAATATAGTAGCTTCTCTTAACTGTACTTACAAAATGAACTGGATGATTAATAAATAAAATACAGAATGTGTTAGATCTAAAAGCTAATTCAAACTTCCTGTTTGCCTAATGACACCATGGACATAATATCAATTCATTCTTTTGAGTTCAGTATACTAAATCAATTTATAGCGAATTCCCAAAACAGATTTTTACAGTCATCTAATCTTAAAAAACTCACACTTAACACAGACAATTATGTGAGCCTGAAATACTTATACCTCTTAGGATTTCCAGTTTGTGTAATAGCTAGGAAGAGATACCATTAACTCCAAATTGGAACATCATAATTCTTTTCCTAATGGTAGTGATTAAATGATTTGGGGAAGGGAAAGTAAAAGTAAACAGTTTGATTACATAATGGAGCAAATTTGGTCTACTATTACAGAAAACCAAGACCAAAGTTAGACTTTCTGGCATTAGAATAACATAGGTGTGGGTTTTACAAGTGTTTTGCTAAAAACGAATGCTTTCTAAAATGAAATACCTGGAACACTTGTAATTTAAAATAATTTTTTTTTTTTTTTTTTGTGGTACGCGGGCCTCTCATTGCTGTGGCCTCTCCCGTTGCGGAGCACAGGCTCCGGACGCGCAGGCTCAGCGGCCATGGCTCACGGGCCCAGCCGCTCCGCGGCATGTGGGATCTTCCCGGACCGGGGCACGAACCCGTGTCCCCTGCATCGGCAGGCGGACTCTCAACCACTTCGCCACCAGGGAAGCCCCTAAAATAATTTTTAATGATTTTCTTGTCATAAATACATCCGTATCAAAAGTTTAATATATGATATTCTTTCTAACTGAATTTGTTTGCCATCGAAATTGATCAAAGCTATTTAAATAGGGATAAAGTATATGGCTGTGTAAAACATAATTTCAACCAGCATTTAAGGATATATATATATATACGTGTGTGTGTATATATATATGTGTACGTGTGTACACATATATACATATTTAATTATGTAACATTTTCTAAAAGGATTTGAGACTAATGGACAGTAGCATGTAATCTGCTGAAACTAGGGAGTACTCCTGTAAAAAGTACCATTTAAAGAAAGATGACAATGTCTTGGGGATGCTTTTAATATTTCTTTGGTTGAAAAGACCAGGAGTACTCAGAGGCAATATTAATGGAGGTCTAGATCTTTTCCTTTATACAGCCCTTCTGTGGCTTAGGGAAGAAGTGATTTTTATATGAATCATGTATTAAAAAAAAAACAAAACACCTCTCAGTGCAAGATGCACTTTTATATACAGGTAACAAACTGAAGTCACATTTTCACATGATTTGGACATAACAGGGCATTAAAGTTTTTATCTTTCTAAGATTTCTTCAGTGTTTCTTTCAGCATTTGCACAAAGGTAAACTTGTTCTTAATCTTTTACATAATCGACATGATTATCATTGCTTTTTCAGGTAAGGGGGTTTAGCTTGGTATCTTAAATAATTCCTTTAGGAGTGATCAATATTTTTCCTAATAGTTTTATAAATTTGATTCAAATCTCTCCATTCAGTGTGGCCACTTTTTTAAAGCAAGATTTTAATCTTTCCAATCTGAAGAAAACAGTGTTTTTCCTTTAGCTTCTCTGTCATTTTAGGAGAGTTCTTGAAGAGCCACTTTTATATTGACTATAAGGTGAACTGTGATAGCAGGGCATATGAACATCGTTCTACTCATATGTGTTAGTATAAAAGAAATGTATTTTAAATAATATTGCAAGTATATCTATTGGAAATAAGAGAGCACCCAGTCCTTTCTTGCTATATATGAATAAAACTTCAACCTTTGCTATATTGTTTAAAAAAGAGAAGCTCTTATTTTAAAGTGTACAACGCGAAGTTATTGCTATGTTATAGAAGGAGTAAGCACTGGGGGTGTTATTTCCGCAGTTTAAAAAATAATTATAGAGATCCTATTGCAAAGAAGCCTCCTTTTAAAATATCCACTTTCTAAATCTAAAAACAATATTTAAAAGACTTCTAAAACAAACTGAAACCTAGGTTAGCATAACAATAGCACATTTATGACTGTGTTAGAAGGAAGTATTCTGCTGTCTTTGAAAAATGCAAAGCAGATTAAAAAATGTTTCTGTAATTTCTGTAATTGTATTTAGTTAAACCACAACTTCTAGTTGTTTAGAACTAATTCTGATTCTCTTTGGGTTTGTTTCGTCTCTACAAATACACTCAGTGCTTGGAAGGGATGTGACACACTGGTTTCCTTAACTTACCAGTAATGTAAATGAGAGGAGGTCAGAGTTCATCATTTTTGGTTACTGCTATTGTGGAGATAAAAAGGAAAGATACCGATCGTTCCTATACTGGTCTCACATGTAGTATGTTGAACATATTAGTTATACACATAGGGAGTCATTTTGTTGAAGAGGAGCTCTGGAAAATTGGAAAGCTTATGAAGATAATAAACGCCTTCTATATTTTAGCTGTCTGTACAGAACGGGAGCTGGAAACTTTCCATGTAGATTGAGAATGGCCTTTCTCAGCTAGTATGAGAATCTGGTGAAATAATGTGGTTTCTGAAATAATTTGGTTAAAATACCATTTCCTAGCAGCCCTGTCAGACATTTCATTGGAAATACTGGATTACAACCCCCCTACCGCAGCCCCCAAAACTATGCCTAAGACAGTTAGCTAAGTGCCTCAGTCAAGAAGGAATTTTGGTCGAAATAGCCATTTAATCAAATCCAGCTATGGATGGTACTGAAACTTGGTCTTGCTTACCCCGTTAAACCTGTTGTTTCTCTATTTGCTCAATGTAGTTTTGCTTATAATTAAAAAGAGTTAAGTGTTGTTTCCTGCAATAGATGAATGTTTTCCTTTTCTTTCTAAATCATTCACCTAATCAAGGATAAAATGCACACAGGCACTTAAACACAAATAGAATCGGAGAGTTACTTAAATATGAGAACTTCTGATACTGCAGTTGTTTAAATGAGACATACTATCTCTTGTCCTCCTTCTACACCCTCCCAGACTACAGCCAACTTTTCTGTCGCAAGCAAATGAAGGGGAGAGCAGGCAAACCCACCTCACACCTCTGGGCACAGTTCCTTGGGTGTGGCCTCCAGGGGACAGCCTCCTGTTTTTACCTGAGGCCCGTCTCCCTTCCGGGCCGGTCTCCTTGCATATCAGCCCAGGCCCTACTCTAGCTGAAAGCAGATTAACTGAATTTAGGAATTGCTACTTTGAGATTTATTGGCATATTTTCGTCAACGTGAGGGCAAAAGCACACGGAAATACTCAGACAGAACATACTCAGCTGTAACAAACTTGGTGTTAACACTTTTCAAATGTGATGCTGAATCTTATATAAGATTTAGATAATTGATAACATAGTTTTCTTTCATGGAATTTCTTTTGATTACTCACAAGTGATCCAAGCAAAAGGTGAAATTGTTAAACCGTGAAGCCCCGTATAACTTTTTAACTTATTAGCACCAGCGGATAAAGCTGAGATAATTATTTAAAATAATTTCAAATCCTTCAATTGGCTTTAATACTTCCAAAATCCACCTGTGTCTTGTTATGGAGACCCTCAAACATTTACATACCTCATCCTGCTCATCACAGATAATTGAGAACTGGTTTGTACATCTACAGACTGGATATTATTGTGAAACGTCACATAGGGGTTCTTTTAGGATGGATTATTGCTAATCTTTCTTCAGGCATAATTTTATGTGAATGTAACTAAGTGTAAACAACAATATAGCATCACAGCAGCAGACTACACTCACTACAATGTCAATTTGGAATTGTTTGCTCTTTCCTTGAGAAGGAGAAAGAGTCGATTAAGTATATTTTTTCCTGATGATGTTCTGCCCCCCAGCATTCTGTGTATTATAAACAGCGAAATAGGTCCTTGTTCTCCACCTATGAAATATGGAAGCTGCTTATTTTTGTGGGGAAAGTCATTAACAAATGTTTTTTTGGACAAATGACTTAATGGCTTTTGAAACAAGGACAAATGATATAACACAGGTTACTGAGGCCTAGCTAAGCTCCTCTAGCAAGCAGGCTCTGCGTTAGCAAGATTATTAAGAAAAGTTGACACAGCTTCTCAGGAGAAAGGCAAGGTAGCAAAGCTCTGAATCTCTGTCTGACTTGGAGTGTCTGCAGATCCTTGTTTACAAGGCTGGCTTTCTGCCTAATCCCTAGCATTTTTATCAGATTTGAGAAATGAATAAAGTGAACCACTGGGCCTGAGACCATATTTCTAGAGCACTAGCATCTTTTTATAAATAGAATAACATCACTATCCTATTTTAGCCGGTGTCCAGAATCCAAGGCCACTAAAAGTTTTATATATAAATATAAACCAGACCATTATATGCCTAAAAATGCTTGAATTTTATCTGTCTGTGTACAGGAAATTCTTGTTTTGAAAGCTTAGTTAACAGCATGACTGTACAAGTAATTTACCTATTTTTCGTGTTTTTATTAAATTATAATATTAAATTTAAAATGCCAAACAATCACCTTGAGAAACAGTTGAGTTTAATAATTCAAGAAAGTGACATTTCAACAAAAAGCCAACATATTCCTAAATTCTCCAACACCACCCTGCTTTTAAATTGTGGGAGGAAAAAAGTACTTCATATGCAAGTTTCCAGTTTTGTCTTGTTTTTTTTTTCCTGTGGAATCATAGATACTTTCGGAACCATTCCTAGATACCACAAAATGAATATTAATGATAGGACAGAGCCGACTCCTTCAGGACAGAGTGGAGTAGACAAGTTGTTAGCCTTGGAGAATCTGTTTCATCATTTAGATATTGAACACATAGCAACAGTTTGATTTCTTTGACTTCTGGACTTTTAGACCCATATGTGTTGGAGCGTGTTACTACTCACTGCCAGGGTAGAAGGGATTTGTTCAGCTCTCCAGCTAAGAGCGTGATACAGCAATTCTCTTGCATTCTCTTCCTTCCCCACCATTTTGTTCCTTTCTCATCTCTTTTTTTCCTGCCCTCTTCTGCCTTCTTTCCTTTTTTTCTTTCTTATTCATCTCCTAACAAATCATCTTCCCCTAGAATCACTGGGAGCTTGGTACTCTAGGCCCCATTACTAATCTCCACATGCTGAATTTATTTTTTGTCAGTAACCAAGAAATTTCACTCTTAGTCTGTATACATTTCAGGTTAGTTTCACAAAAGGTTTGTATAGATAAATAAGGGAGCATCCTCTTAATTTGTTTAAGTAGTTGGCACACTTAAATGGAATGTGCCATGATTTGAATGTTTTTAAGACCTTACATGTAAAGACTAGCCCACTGATAATTTTTAGAACAAAATGGATTGAAGAGAGTTAAAACAATAATGTTTAAAATTCCAAACGGCATGTACTTTTAGGCACCTTTTTTTCTCTGTTTTGTTCTTCCAGTGGTAACTTTTACATCATTGTTTTCACAACAGTTGTATCTCACTGTATTTAAAAAATATTATGTTGCCTTATTTGATTTTGATAATAGAGAGATTCTCCATTTTACAGGTGCAATAAAGGAGACTCAGAAGTTAAGTTACCTGGCTGTAATTACACACTTAGGAAGGCTTTTATAATTTTCACCTGCTGAATCATACTGCCTCAGCAGTTAATCAAGAAAAAAGTCAAGTATATTTTTAAACTTCCTCGCTATATAAGAACTAGTTTGCTATTTCTTATCAAAAATAAAAACAAAAATATAACATCTTCACTGAATATTGGATATACAGTTGTTATTCTTCCCATTGAAAAGAGAAGGACAGTTTAATATACTGTCATTACTTCTGTGACTCTAACTTTGGAATAAATTGTATTTTAAAATTATTCAAGGAACAGTTCTGTAATCCATAAGACAGTTCACCAATCCTGAGTCACTAGGCTTAGTTGGCCTTTAGTCATTGCTGTATCACTGTGGTGTTAGATGTTAACCTCATTTGTTTCCTTATTTGGAAACTACGGAGTCATAAGCCACCTCCTAGAGTACACAGAGATGTGATGAGAAAATGAACGTTGTAGCTTTACTAGAAGCTTTCCAACCTCATCTCTCATTATTTTTCTCATTGGTACTTACACATAAAACTTCTCACTGTTTCCAGAACCTGACATTAATGGAAGTTGTTGAATCTACTGGTGCTTTTTCTCTCCTATTTCAAGATAGAAAGGGCTAAGCAGGGAACATACTCAAGCCCCAATTATTATCCAGCCCTAATGTGAAATCCATCAATTGGCAATTCTTTATGTTAAGAATCAAACACGTTTGGAGATGATTGCCAGTAGGTATACACACTGCAATGTGGATTATCGTAATTGACTTTCTAGCTGATCTGATAGAAGGAAACAGAAGTTTTAATTGGGAAAGGCTTATAGAAAGAATGCAAGATTAATTGGAACAGAAGACAGGTATTTATGGGGATTTTTGGACAAACACAAGTTAATCATATTCTCGTGTTCTTACTACGATTCCATTTAATATTCCCAAGAATTTTTTGAGACTGGTACTAATTTATCTATAACTTTTAGATGAGAAAAATGTGCAAAAGTAACTTGCCAAGGTCATACAACTGTTATGTAGAGGGAATTGGATTCAAACCCAAGCAGTCTATTTCTAGAGCCAACACTCAACCATAAGAAATCATGATCATTAAACTCCTCAGTGGTAGAAGATGCGGAACAGTTGGAAGCAAACAGATAGAAGTGATCAAAAGAAATTGAACAGTCATAAGCAAACTGTACTTCATAGTTTGAGTCAATATGACCATCATGACAATGTGCTAAAAGATTGAAACTTGAGTCTCATAGGTCTGGGTGTAAAGACCTACTCTGGCATGGTGAGCTTCAGTAATATATTTCACTACTAAAAGCTTCATTTCACCAGGAATGGAAATGTTTGCAAATTGTCTGGTACTCTGTTAATAAATGGCAGATCTGACCACTCTTGCCCCCTTTTTTTATTAGTCAGGAACTCTTTCACTTTCAAAAATGCCACCTAACTCAAGATGGTTTAGAGAGAAAAGGGATTTTAGAGCTCATGTTACCATAAAATCCAGGAATATTCTGGATTTCATCATAGCTGGAAATAGGAAATCAAGCTATATGATCAAGACCAGGCCTATCGCCCCCCACCCTCCCACCCATCCCTACCTCCTTAATTTTACTTTTCCCTGCCATTGCTTTATTTAGAATCGGGCTCTTTCTTTACAGTGGTAAGAATATTCCCAGGGAACAGGCTTACATAAGAAATCTCCACGTAAAGAGAGCATCTTTTTTTCCAAAAATTTCTAGGATAATCTTGACTGGAACAACTTGAGTCACTTGCCCCAAACTCATCACTATGGTGAAGGCTGTGAAATATCATATTTTTCTAAGCTGAGCCTTGTGTCATCCCTGGATTTGAGAGTTGTACAAAGCATCACTCAACTACATAGAAAGAGAGTTCTGCTGTTAAAAGAAGGGAAATGATTAGATTTAGAGCAGGCAAAACAACAAATGCCTAGCTCATAAGGTATGGGCACTGGCCGGTCGAGAGGATGCCTGCTGGCATTAATGCTGGAGCAGGCTCCTGGAGGGCCCTTATTTTTCCTGGCACTAACCCCTTAGTTGATGGGGTAAGATCCAGGGAATTCTAGGGGAAGGTCCATAGTAGTTGAGGATGTGGAAAGGAGTGGCCCTCAGAAGGCTTGAAGCAATGCCATTTACAAACAGGTGTGGATGTAGTCAATAATTAAACAACTGGTATGACTATAGCAGTGTGAAAAGGCTGCCTATCAGGGGCTGAGGGCTGAGTTGAGTGTCATTTAACTCTAGTTGGATCCTTGCCTTATTGCTTTGGCCTCCTCTTTTTTAATGCAGTGGGAAAATACTTATAGGATTTGAGGATTCTTAGATTCAGAGCTCAGTAGGTCTGAGAACTGCCAACTAAAGATATGTACAAGGCCACCTGTGTATATGTCAATACCTCACATTTTTGTTGGTTTTGAGTAAGGCTGGTTATTTTCAGGAGTTTATAGAGTTTTATTTTATGATTACCCTAACTACCTATGTATTACTACAGATACAATAAAATAAATTTGCACAAAAACACTATACATTTTTCCTTGCTATACCCCAAACTGAAAGGGAATTATTTAGGAATAATGCACTTCCTCCATAAGCACCAGGGCATGCCTGTTATATGCCAGGTGCTATTTTAGTGCTGGGAATATAGAAGCAAATGTAGTAGATAAGTTCCTTGCTTTTAGGGAGCTAGCATTCTAGGGAAGGAGACAAAATAGTTAAAAACAACAACAAAAGGTAACTAAGGTAGTTTTCAAATAGTGAGAAATGCTACTACATAATAGAATAACCTAATAAAACAGTAAAATCAAGGACTCTGGTAAACCAAAGCTATGTAAGTTGAGGCATGAAAGGAGAAGGATCCGGCTATGTAAACACCAGGGGAAGAGCTCAGTAGACAGCAGAAATCCTAAGTGCAGAAGCTTGGCAGTGGGGGTGAGTTTGTTCTACTTACAGAAGAGAAAAAAGCAAATGTAGCTGAAGTTGTAAAGATGCTGGCTTCATGAGTGTAACCCTGCTTTAATATTTTAACTAAAAGCAAACTACAAACATTATTAAGGAAATTTTCCAAACAAGTTGATCACGTCACCTCAACATTATTTAAATATATGTAGTATCTTATTTCTGTGTAATACATTTCCAGTCTATGTAATCATGCTTACACATTTTATGATTACAGTCATGGAATACATACTATTTCCACCCTGACTTTCAAAAGGCACTCTCAGGTGACTTACAGGCATATATTTTTATCTTCCAATTTCTCTAGAAAGGTAACTTCTTTGCTTTTATGACATAGATTCCTTAGACACTTTCCGTATATCTTTTGTTAAATCTTAATAACCTTTCTCCTTTTGCCCTCCTTTCTAAGGGAATTGAACACACAGCCTACCGTCAATTTTATTGTTTCTCAAAATTTAAGTGAACACCTTGGTTTTTTATCACAATAATGTTTTTTTCCTCAATTTAATTTCCTTTTGAGTATATGTTTGATTATATCCAACAAACTTCAAATTTAGATTTTGAAACAAAAGTAGATAAACACTGAAAGCATAATGAAACAACTCATTTTGTGTCGATTATCATTTAGACAACATGGGTCTCAGAGCATTAACCGGAAATTATTTTTCCCCTATCTGGTTTCATATCCTGGTTTCAAGAACTCAGTAACCCAAGTCTACCTCGGTCACTCTGTGACAGTAAACTAGGTGCTTACAGAGGCATATTAACATTGTGAGTGGTGCTGCAGTACCACTCCCTATGCTGTAGCAGTAATGAAGTAATAATTACAGTGTCAATCTTAAATGGCCCTCTTTTTTCCCCTCAGACTCCCATAGACATTATATTGCTGATAATAACATATTTTGTAAAGGGAGTGTTCTTTGCTGAATTCACACAAAATCATCTGTATGTGAATATAGCAAGAGTGTTATAATGGACCATTCTCATCAGTAAGTGATAAACTCTGTTTTCCTTATCTGTGGAAATCAGGCTCTTTTGTATCCTAAATATCTTATGTGTTTCTACATCTGTGTGTGTATATATATATATATATATATATATATATATTTGCATATATAGTAGATTTGAAATTTTTAATTATGTGATCACTCCACTAAGTGCAAGTTTTTCAGGATTTTGCAATGATGTATGTATATTTTTTATCATCTTTTGACTCTGCAGTGCCTGACAAACATTAGGAAGAGAGCATTCCATAGAATATTTGTTGAATGAGTGAATGAATCCACTAAATCTATATTTTCTAATGTTTTTGAATGACATCCAAACACAGTATGCTTTCAAACACACATACACACTATATGAACAAAAGTTCTATGAAGTATTTCTTACTGGTGTTGTATTCTGATACCTCCTTTTCAATTCTCTTTTTTACCTAATTTATTTATTTATTTATTTTTTATTATTATTTTTTTGCAGTACGCTGGCCTATCACTGCCGTGGCCTCTCCCATTGCGGAGCACAGGCTCCGGAAGCGCAGGCTCAGCGGCCATGGCTCACGGGCCCAGATGCTTCCCGGCATGTGGGATCTTCCCAGACTGGGGCACGAACCCATGTCCCCTGCATTGGCAGGCGGACTCTCAACCACTGCGCCACCAGGGAAGCCCTACCTAATTTATTAAAAAAATACTGGTCATGACCAACAAAGTTAATGTAACAGCATACCAATGGATAACAATCTGTAGTTTTAAAAACAGTTTCCTAAAAAAGTATTACCAATTTCAAAAAAGTATATTTAAGATCCCATTAAGCATACATAAGTATAATATAATGGATATACAGGAACTTGCAGTGCCTTATTTGGAACATGAAGTATCATCATACTGTAAATGAATGAAAGTTAATAGAATTCCCAGACCAAAATGCTCTTGCTGTATTCACATACAGGTGATTTCGTGTGAACTTACCCTGTATTTTTTTAAACGCACAATGAATCTGGCGCCAATGCTGTTACTGGTCATTCTCAACCAAGCAGATTTATGTTGGTCTGCTGCCTTCTGAGGAATTCAGTTAATAGCCATTAGTTAAAATAAACTTTTTTATAGACTAGAGGAAGATACAGAGATGTGATAGGAGATGATATCTGTTCTTTAAAGTAGTGAATACAGAACTAGTCTATGGAACCAACAGACGATGAAGACTGAGCATAAATATTTAGATTTTTGTGTTCAAATATAAAAACAAGCAAAATTATAAAAACCCTCAATCTGTCACTAAGTTTATGATATGGCGATTTTACAGTATGATCTCTCTGATACCTTTCTGTGCTAACCGGAGAGGATCTGTAATTGATCATGATATTTCTCTGCAAGGTAATAGACATTCAAGTGGCTCAGCCCAGTAATGCTTCTTTGGCTTTCCTACTATCCATGTGAGTTTTCTCATGATAGTGGATAAGGTGGAGATTATGTCCTCAATCTTTCAGTCATTCATCAAGCTGCTCAAAAATATTTAAGAGTACAAACTCTCAGGCACTGTCAGCCACTTATAGAAAAGTGTAGTTCACTTACGAGAGACATCATAAGCAAGTAGTGATAATATATTCCGATGTGAGCTGTGAAATAATCAGGATAGGGTAGGAAATGCTATGGTAACAAACAGTAGGAAAACCTCAGTGGCCTAAACATCTAAGCCTTATTTCTTGCTTATACTATGTAATCATTGTGGAAAAGTATGTGTGTATTTGAGGGGAAGGGTGGCAGAAGACCCTCTGATTTGAAGTCATTCAGGGACCCAGAATGTTGAGAGCTTCAATGACTTATAACACCGTCATCTCAACATAATAACATTAATGATACAATGACATTAAGGATTCATTGCAGTTGGGAGGAAAGCGCTGGACAGTTTCTCACCATCCAGTGAGAAAATTAACTACTTTGACCCTATAAGAGGCATATGCAATTTCTGGTCAGAGACCATTTGCCAGATCCAGCCAACGTGGCCTGTACAAGGGCATAGGAAGTATAACACCCTCCACCCCAACTTGGGCCTTGAAAGGAGAGGATATTGCCAAGTTCTTGAAGCCTCTTTTATTAGCTGCAACAGAAAAGTGAAAGCACATGAGAGTGAATGATCAGTTAGTCAAGGAAGCTACGGCTTCACAGAGGAGGTGATGCACGGGCTGCACTCTGAGGGACCTTTCTATTATCATGAAAGATGCTTAGCTTATTCTTTAATGAAATCTTCTCTCTCTCTCTCTTTTTTTTTAGCCTGAATCTCAAACACAGGATATGTGTTTTATTAAGAATGCCAGCACTCCTGGTAAATTTGGTGGATGAACTAAATCATTTCTGTCGTACTAGGAGTGCTGATGTATAATACAACTGTCAATTTAACAAATCTATTTGGATGTCTCAAAGACACCTCATATTTACCGTGGAAAAACTGAACTTTCAGTGTCTTTGATCCTAGTGAATGATTCCATCATCCATCTAGTTGTGTTATCTAGAAACCTGGGAGTCATCTTTGTTTTCATGTCTCTCATTCTTAACCCCAAGTCTAAAATATATGATATCTTTATTATTTTTAGTTTATAAATATCTTTTAAATCTCATTATTTTTCTTTATCTCCATTGCCACACCATAATCAAACCAACCTTGCCTTCTCAATTCTACTGTTCTTATGTTGACTTTCAAGTGCATGCATTTTCTGGCACCTCCTACTCACCAGCCTAATTTCTCATATTGTTTCTCTCATTCTCATGCTCAGGCCACACTGGCCTTCTGTCAAGTTTTAATATTCCAAACTCCTTCCTGCTTCAGGGCCCTAGTACATGCTGCTCCCTATGCTTGGGTTACTGTGGACTGTATTTACTATTGGCAGACACTAATGATGTAAACCCAGCAATAAAGTTTGGCCAGCTTTTTAAAAATAAATGTTTATTCTTTATAGACAAGAGTAAGTGTTCGGTTTTTTCATATTATGAGTATGAATATGTCACTTTTCAAAATTACTGCAGAATTGTCAAGAATTGGCAATCACCGTGTGGTAGAAAGGGATTTGAACAGTAATTGAAACTTTTTTATGGTTTGGGAAACCCTGAGTATAAGTTTGAAGATGTTGAATAGTTAGCTGCTTTCTTGTATTTATAAATTCAAATCTTACAGGTGAGGATACTGATGAAACGAAATTTAATTGAAGGAAATTTCAGTGGGATATAGAACAGTGCTTTAAATATATACTGCCAGAATTTTAACCTTAGGATTTTTTCCAATTATTTTGAGAACATGTTTCTTCCAAATCATGCCATCATAGAGTTTTTTCTTGTTTGTTTCTTTTCTTTGTAATGGGAACACTCTGATCTTACATCCTCTGGGTGTGAAAACACACTTTTAGAAAATACTTGAAAAAATGCAGTGAAAAATAAATCTAGCTAAAGATAAAATAGCGAGACTATAAGAGAAATTTTAAAATAAAGATTTTAAAAATCTTTAAAATCTCTGATTACTGAGATTACTCTGATTACTGAGACTGAAAAATCTCTGAGATTGACTGTGTTAAGAAATCTCTTATATTTATGTGTATATTTCTGTACTTTAGTTCAAACAGTAATTCATTGTTATAAAATTATAGCAATGAAGATTAATGTTTATCATATTGTTTCCAATTATATCTTCAATGTCAACTGACCTAGCAGTGCTTAGCACTTTACTAAGTAGGAACTTAAAAATCTTTGGTGGACATTGCTGGATGGATCATCCTTGTTGGTGTTTTTTTCATTTGTTTCTCACGCATTTATATTTTTCTTCCAACTTAATGTTTAGCCTTGGTAATGAATCTTCATGAACTGGAATTAGTTATAGTTGACTCTTATTTCATCCAAGGTGAAATATGACTTACTTTCTTTAATCAGCCTTTACTTCTCTATAATAAATCATCCCAGTAGCTCACTACTAAGTTGCAAATGAATGTGTGCTAATTTAAATGTATAGATAATTAAGAGTAAAAACATATAATTTATTCCAGTTCCACTTTAATGGGGCCACTATTGTGGATTATTTGGGTCAACGCTAACTATCTTTGAAATAGATAATCAGTCTTTTGCTTTACTTTTTCCCTTTCATCTCTTCTCCACCTTTTCTTCCTTCTCTCTTTTTAACCATTTCCTCAATTTTATCATAAATATCTATTGCATTCAAAGCACAGAAGAATTCTACTACTAAGCAAAAAAAAATTCTTTCTGTATGGATTTTAAATATATGTTTAATATTCTACATTGGAAACTGGTATTTTTTAGAAAATTATGGATTATTGCTAGTAAAGAGCAATGTTTTTAAAGAAATATTTTAACTTGATTTTTTTTTTAATTGAAGTTGGTTGATTTACAATGTTGTGTTAGTTTCTGGTATACACCAACAAAGTGATTTAGTTATACATATATATACATATTTCTTTTTCATATTATTTTCCATTATGGTCTATTACAGGATGTTGAATATAGTTCCCTGTGCTATACAGTAGGACCTTGTTGTTTATCTGTTTTATATATAGTATTAACTTGATTTTTAAATGAAAAAGTATTCCCTAAAAATATTTATAATATTAAAATAATCCAAAAATATGTGAATTGAAAAGTAAGTCTCCTTTCAAACCACTGTTGTCTTCCCAAAGGCAACCATTGTTAATAACCTCTTATATCCCCTAGCAGAAATATTATCTCTGTATGCAAACATACATCACATTTAAAATTAATGTTCCATTATATACACAATGCTCTGTACATTTTAAGTTATTATATAATTTTATTTATGTTGGATAATATTTTATTTTATACAATTATTTCATAATGTACATAATATATTTTACATGTTAGAGTTATAGCTAACACTTTTGGTTAATGTAACAGGAGCTAATTCTATAAAATATGTTAATTGCAAGTGATTCAGTTTAACTTTAAGCTAAATCAGTTTTATAATTTTAAGTATTTTCTGGTATAATTTGTGATGATTGTGACAATTCACATTAGATATATTAAATGATTTTATAGATTTGATCATATTTAAGGATTTTTATAAAGTTTTACTTGTCTCATATTGCAAAGTATCTGTCAACAGATATTATAATATCTTGTTTAAAATGAATAATTATCATTAGAGAACATAATCTTCTGTAGTATTTTTAATGTTCAGACACTATTATAAATAACATTTTATAATCACGTTTATTATGTCTTTGTTTGGGGGCTTCAATATGTTAATCTTAAGGATTTTAAAATATTTCAAAATGTAAAACATTAAGAATGATCTTCCTTGTTTTGGGTGCATGACAAGTATTTTACAACAGAAAGGATATGGAAAATATTTGAAGGAATATGAAGTTTTTAGGGGTCTTTACAGAATATGTTGATTTAATAATAGTAGCTTACATGTAGAGAGCTTTAATTACATGCCAGTTGCTATTCTAAGTATTTACTCATTTAATACTACTTCAAACTCTTTGTGAGGTGTGTACCATTATTACCATTTTGGAAATGAGAAAGCTAAGGGTCAGAGAAATGATGCTGTCTGCTTACAGTCACATAGCTGTTAGGTGTTATAGCTGGGACTCAGTTCCATGTGAGGGGAGGGTGGCTTTAAAGCCAGTAGAATCTAGATTATTTATTCTGTCATTAATTCAAAAACCTCTGAGCATTAGTTCAAAATTATTCAGTATCAATAACTTTCAGCCCTCCAAGAGCTTATCTTTTAGGGGGGGCAGAAAAGAAGTTAAGTGGAGAAAAGAAAGAAAGGAGAAAGGAGAGAGGAAGGGAAGAAGGAAGAGAGGGATTTGTTGGTAGTATGTTTTATCTTGGCAAGTACTATCAAAATAGTCAAGATAAAAAAACAAGGAGAGAGAGCAGAGAGTGCCAGGTTGTGGTGGGTGGGGGAAGATGAAGGCAGAATGCATTTTTAAATAGGGTCCTCAGTGAAGGTCATAATTGAGCACAGATCTGAAGGAGGTGAGGAATTAAGCTTTGGTGAGAGGTGGGACCATGCCTGGTGATTCAAGGAAAGCAAAGGAGGCAATTGTGGCCCAGGTGAAACAGGCTGAGAAAGCACCAGAAGATTATTTCAGAGACGTAACTTGAGGGCAGATGGTGTAGAGTGCTGGGTCAACTTTGGCTTTTATGCTGAATGAGATGGAAAAACCATTGGAGGGTTTTGAGCATAAGGGTAACATGTTCCAACTTGGATTTTTAATGATCTTTTTGAGTAGAATGTTTTTGCTAGAATAGACTGAGTGGGTTAAGGGTGGAAGCAAGGAGAAAATATGCTCTTTGTAGGTTTATATTTGAAATGAAATTGCCTGCACCTTCTCTCTCTGTTTCCTAGATTTTGTGGCCTTTAAGTACATTAAGAGAGCGGTGGAAAGCTCAGGAATATGTTACCACAGAATGTTTATGAAAAAAATGGGTTTAATTTCCATCATAGAAGGTTATCATAACATTGTTTTTTTGTTTGGGGGTTTGTTTGTTTGTTTTAACATTTTATACATGCATTTCCCAGCCATCTTTATTTTGAGGCAAGCAGATAAAAGGTGGTCTAACTTCAAGGCATCTGGGAAAGTGGCAGAGAAAATCTTTTTTTATTCTTTCTATGCTTGAAAGACTTACTAATGCACTCTCAAACATTAGAGGAAGAGAAGCATTAAGGGTTCATGAATATAGAGTGAGTGCAATTAGTTCTAAAAGCTGTCTTCCATAAGATTGGATTGGCATTGCTTTTCAAGAAAATTTTTTCTAGACAAAATTCTTTTGCTTTTCAATATTTTACATTTAATTTCATCTTAAACAAAAATAAATCAACATTCCAAATGATACCCACCCTACTGAAGGCCGATTTTGAGACTTAGAAGACATTTGATATAATTCTCTAAAATTAGCCATCATCCAAATAGTGCTTATCATAGTCAAATTCGTAGCAATAAATTCAGAATTAAAAGATATTTATAACCCTTATAGCTAAGTTGATTTGTGTTTTAGTCAGTACATACTCCTGGTGTTTCAGTATACCATCAGCAAATAGTTTGCCTTTGCTTGCTTACTATGAGATGAGCATTCAGCCAGATATTCTAGGTTTTTTTAAAGGCTTTTTTAAAAGGAGACTATAATATAGTTAAAAAGCTATGAAAGACCCACAAAATACTTTCAGGGAAAAATATAAAACAGTATATTATTTTTTGCTGAAGTGGAGAAAATGAATATTTAAATAAAAGACATGGTGGATAAACAGATATAAGCTATTTAAGGTTAAGTCATTCAACAAGACTCCGTGATCTATAAATGCTATTTAGTCGTGTGGTCTGGGAATGCCAAGGGGTGGAATTGAGGAGGTATCTCCAATGACACTTGTACTTTATACCTTATAATATAGTTGTTTGTGTACATTATTTCCCTTCCCTATTACAATATAAGCTCCTTGATAGTTGAGAAGATATCTTAATTACCTTTATATCCCAAACAATATCTCACACATAGTTGATATTCAATAAAAGTTTACTAATTGAATGAAGTATATGCTTTCCCCTAAGATGCTAAAACATAATTTCAATATCTAGAACTTTCATTAGGAGAAATAGATTATTGCTTGCTTGAGAGCACTGATTATGTTTCCCAAATGTGATATTCTTGGCTTATTGAGAAAAAACTTACCTTTTTGGATGGAATATTTAAAATTAACTAAATTTTATTTCCAAAGAGGCATGCTTAAATTTTACCCCCCCACAAATTATTATTAGTAGAGTATTTAAACTAAGTTATGTTGAGATTATAGTTAGTAATCAAACTTACTACATATGAAAAATGAAATATTAATTAGTATCATTAGTAGTAGTAGTAATAAAAAGTATAAATTAGTGCAATTTCCAATATAAAAGTATTTTTAAATCATTTTTTTAAATAGAGGGGTTTTGTTTCAATTTTTATGATTTACAAAGATTACATATTGCCCTTGTATGTAGAAGACTACATACCTGACTGTAAAGTAGGTGTAAGTAGGTTTAATAAACATATTCAAGCTGCTGAGATAATAAAACATTCAACTTAATAATAATGCATGTAAAGTGATTAGTATGGCAAAATCATATTAGTGATTTTTGACACAAAGAAATGTTCAATAAATGATAATGATATCTATAATTGCTATTATTATTCTTACTAATCTTGTTGGAGTTGTTCACTTTTGAAATGCTTCGGAGATCACTTTTTGCGTTTACCTTCTGAACTCTTCTTCACTTTACATTGTTCAGTATACCTCTGCCTGGTGATTGGTTCATATCTTTGGTAGCTTCTGAGTCATGCTTTATCAGGAAACCAAGGCTGTGATTTGCATCCCAGAATATCCTCCTCCTTCCTCCTTCTCACTGTCACTTCTATTTTTACTTCGGAGCACAAGGTTCTTTAAGGCTTATCTTGTATTCTGAGGTTTCCCGCATCCACAGATTTACTACCTGCTTCTCTATAAGAAATGCGTACTTGGTAACAAATCCTTACTAGAAAAAGACCGCTGTAGCTAGGTTAATACCTAAGGACAAAGCTTTTCTTTTTTCCTAAATCTCCCATTCTTTCCCCTCCTTGAGCTGACTGTTAGCAATTTTCTGCCCCAGTTTTCCCCGAGTGCCTGGTCCAGTTTATCTTGTTAAACCAATAAAAAATGATTTGGTTACCTGTAGTTAGTCTGTTGAAAAGCATATATTGAATTACTACTTTGTCCAGGGATGTTTGTTAAACACTAATTCAGGATATCTTATCTTGGCATCCATGTTGCCTCAAGGGTTTCAGAATATTTTCCTTGAAATTATGTGGAAAACGTGGTGTGCATGTTTGCAGTTATGTTTTTTCTGGGGAATAAGCTCATAGTTTCCATCAGATTGTCAAAGGGTGAAGATGCCAAAAAGATCAAGATTCACCCACGACAGAGGCAAAAATGCATTAAACACATTCCTCTGGTTGAGGAGCTTACAATACAGGTGAAATTAACAGGTAAATGACAGTATAAAAATAAGGGTGAAGAGTATATAGTACAATAGGTAAGAAGAGAAAAATCACTTAGAAATAAATTGGTGGGAAGAACTGGGACTTCATCTGGGTTTAGAAATAAGTTATTTAAAGTTTTATGGGACTTTCAACCTGAGAGAAAAGAGTGAACAAGTCCTTGGAATTAGTAGTATTGATTAGAGTGTCTGGGAAGATAATGAAGAGCCTACTTGAATTATATTTGTTTATAAATAAAAGAGTTGTTGAGTACATGATATATTAATAATTGCCATGGTTTAAAATGTTGAATAGTAAAAATATTCATGGCAGATCATCTTTTAGCTAATCTTCCTTAGACTTAAAAACATTCAGATTCTGAAAACCTTAAATATTCCTCAAGATTTTTTTCTGTAAAATAACAATGATCTGCATGATATGTCATTAAGAAAGACACTATGGTCCATTTCACAAAGACATGAGGTACAGTTCTTCAATAGTAAATTATATTATAGCAGCTTACACTGACCTAGACTGAATATTTTAGTTTTCTTAAATATATCCAGTGCATTTTGTTTCTAAGCTTCTGTTTTATCCAATTAGAAGGAAAAAAATGGTCAAATTTCATGGCTTAAGAGTGTAGACATCTGTACTCAAATATCACAGTACTATCTCAAAATTAAGCATCTTAAACTGGACCGCTCATGACCCTCTTCTTCCTTCAACTCACGTCATCTTCATCCTCCTTTTCTTTCCCTTCCCTTCCAAACTTTGCAGTGTCTCAAGTGCAATCAGTCTTTCATCCTCCAAGTCACTCATTCTTCCCAAAATTAATCCCTTCTTCCCGGAAAACTTTCTTCAT
This sequence comes from Phocoena sinus, assembly GCF_008692025.1. Classification (NCBI taxonomy): domain Eukaryota; kingdom Metazoa; phylum Chordata; class Mammalia; order Artiodactyla; family Phocoenidae; genus Phocoena; species Phocoena sinus. Next base: position 40,062,385 of record NC_045772.1, on the reverse strand, counting down.
CTTCTTCTTATACCATCTTTTTCATCTTCATTCTCCACTAACATTTCCATTGCCTCGGATCTCCTATCCAGAGTCAGACTGTTTTTCCTTTCCATCAAGGTAAATATTGTCCTACCTTCAAGGCTTAACTGAGAAACCATCAGCTAGAGTGTTTCTAAATAAGAACTATACAATAGTAATCATGCTCCTAACATGAATACTTCTAGATTTTAGGTATGTAGATAGTACCCTGTTTTATACTATGTTTTCTGTTTGGATTTATGTAGAATTAACCCTGCTGATTTTTCACATATACATATGTTACTTATCTTTCCACCTTAACCAAAATCTTTTTGCTGGCTGGATCAGGTTTCCTATTCCTGGTTTTCTTGTTTGTTTGCTTTGTTGTGTTTTTCATCCGTCAGATCATTAGGCACAAAATGGGCTCTTTACGTATAGCTATTTTTAAAACACAGGCAAGATTTTAGGAGACAATGGCATGTAATCAACACTCACATACATTGTAATTTACACTGTCATACAAAGTATTTTCACATACTTTATCTCATTTACTAACACTATTATGTATCATCATCTTCATTTTGCAGATAAGGAAACAGACTTGGTCAGGAATAGGAAACTAGTGAATACCTGACCTGAGCATTAACTCAAAATGTCTGCTCTATACCCAGCTTTCCATGTTAACATAGCTGCCTTCTAGGGCTGCATTGTGTAAAAGAAAGTTAAAAGACTGAGTAGTTTCTAATATTCAAAGGGCAATAGATCTGGAACAAATTTGTCAAGATAACTAACAGGGGCTTCCCTGGTGGCGCAGTGGTTGAGAGTCCGCCTGCCGATGCAGGGGACGTGGGTTCGTGCCCCGGTCTGGGAAGATCCCACATGCCGCGGAGCGGCTGGGCCCGTGAGCCATGGCCGCTGAGCCTGCGCGTCCGGAGCCTGTACTCCGCAACGGGAGAGGCCACAACAGTGAGAGGCCCACGTACCGCAAAAAAAAAAAAAAAAAAAAAAAGATAACTAACAGAAGTTCTAGATGTTGCTGAATTGTAAAGTGTCCACCATGAAATGACAGTTAATTGAAATTTACTTATATGTGGAAGGAGGCATTTTTGACAGCTTTTTACTGTGTAAAACTTATAAGATATCTCAGAACATGTAGAATAAAAGGAAACTTTGTCGGTATTATCACCAGAAACCTGTGACAATTTGAATTGTGCCCAGGAGGAAGGTCACAAATCACTCCTTTAGGGATATCCATTAAGAAATCTTTCCTCTCTTCAAAAGCTAGGTAGTGGGTACCAAAATAAACCAACCTCAAACTTAGATGCATGTCATTTCATGTGTGTCTTCTTAGATCCACAAAGCCAGCACTGTTAAGCTCAAGTGCTGAGAATTGTTCAAATAAATCCTCCTTTGTGTGACAAATAATCAAGAGGTAAAAGTCTAAGAAAACTACGAACAGGTTAATAATAATAATTTTATATATTGGCAGTTTTCCATTCTATTTCTCTTGACGTGTATTCTTTTTAGCCTTAGGGCTTATGAATCAAGCGTATTTGGTATTTGTAGGATACAAATGCATATTTGATTTAGCAACATATTTTCTCTCCAAAAATTATACCAAGGAAAAGAATTTGATGACAAATATATAAACAATTAGGGTGAAAGTTATTTTTGAGAATTCTGCAATCTTTTAAAGATAACTACATATGAATCCTAGTTTGAGAAAATCACTTTGAGAAAAAACAAAGTCAAATTCTAAAATTGAAAAAATAGTCCATATAAGTATCATCGTGATGCTTTTATTATGATTTGTGTTCCCTAGTAACTTAGTTGCCTAACAAGGTTATTCTGCTGATGACCTTTGCCATCACAAATGGTTACCAAGCTCTATGAGGATTGTGCAGACAAATGGCTGCCCGCCATGATGGTAGCCAGTATGAGCACACTGAGCATGAGCATACGAATGGAAACCATTCCACATTGTTCGCAGGCAGTTGCAACATCAAAAGCAAGTGTGATTAATAGTTAATGACAGGTTACTTCTTTCAAGCTACTAATAATGATTCTTGCCTTAATTTTTTTTGACTTTCCATTGGCTAATTTATCAAAACTTATAGATTAACACTGACAGTAAAGTTGTTAGCATCTAGACCAATAACATTATTTCTGAATAGAATACTATGCATATTTCTAAATTAAACTTTTTTAAAGTTTGCAAGGTTTGTTTTCAATACTAAGCATAATTTTCAAAGCCAGGTCATCTAGGTACATACATTCCTCTTCATTTTATCGAAGAGGAAGCAAATCTAAGTACCAACATTCACTGAATACCTGAAAAATAAAAAGACTGATAATTTTGATACTCATGAAATCCAAGCTTTTAAAAGCGGATATTATAGAAAAGTTGAGTCAAAACTATTTAGCCTTCTACCTGAATAAAATTTAATATATTGATCCTATGATTTCTGCTGTAACTTGACCAGTGGATGATGATGTGTTGCAGAGAACAAACTTCTCTGAAGTGAAACTAAACCTAACCTAAAGGTAGTTAAAGACTGGATTTATCTCCTGTTATATAGATAATCAAAACAAACAGATAAACAAAAACCATGATGCATTAAGTTAATAAATTAGAAATGAGTTTAAATGCATACTATGTAGATACCCATTTCTGTCATCACCAAAGTAATGATACAAAACATAGTAAAATGTCCTCTATGTTTCTTCTTCAGATCTCAGTTTTCAGGGCCTCTCGTGCACACGAGATCCCGGGGAAATAGGGAGGTTAGCAGTGGATATGTTTTGTTTGTAAAATTTGTAAAAATAAAATATTTTAACCATAATTAGTGAGATAACTCTGTCCTTTCCACCTAACTTTGTATTCCTATTGCTTTTGTGATTTTTTTTCTTCAAAAGGGCCCTCAGAATTGTATAAGTGTCAGGAAACTCAATGCCTGGAACTGCTCCTATATGCTTTACCTCTGCCTAGATCTCTCTCCCCTTCATCCCTACTTGTTAGAATCCTACCTAATATTCAAAGCCTATTCCACACACCTCTTCTTCTATGCCAGTGTTCTGATTTGTTTATAGAACTTTGAGCCTGTTTATTTTCAGTGTTAGTTTTAATTTATGGCTTGTGTATGGTTCTTCTTGCTTTTCACCACCCACATAATCTAGTAACAATTGGCTCCAGCCTAATAGACTCTTGGAGACTCACTCCCAAGCCTCATGACTTCCTAGTTGTGTGACACCAGGCAAGTCACTCATTCTCTTGCTCCCTCTGGAACTCAGTCCCGCACTATCAAATGGGCATCAAAATAATAGTATTCTCCTCATAGACTTGTCAGGAGTAAATGAGATGATTAATATTAAGTGCTTATTAGAAAGCTTGGACAATAGTAAAAACTCATGAGTTATTTCTTACAATTATGATTATTTAAGTAAAAATTTTAGGTTTCCATAGCATCCCATAAAATACTGTGAAAATAAATATGTACTGACATGAATTATTGATAACAGATTTGATTATTTCAGGCTATAGGGTCATTTTGAAATACAAAATGAGAAAAGACAAAAAATGTTTCTTCGTAAAACTACTTTATGACATTTAGGATTAAGTAATCAACGTGGTAAGTAAAACAATCAAAAATCCTTTGATGTAATATTTATTCTAAGTGCTTAATGTAAAATAATGTTAGTTTTAGCAATTACTAAAGAGTTGGCATTTGTGTACTTCCCACATAATAAACAGACTCTAAAAAAACACATTTGGTGGTTTGAACTATGGCATTTTCATTTGAAAAATAAAATATGTTATCACAGAAACATTTTCATTTCTCTGTGATTGACTTATTTTAAAAATATTTTTGAAGGTATTCTATAAAAATACTGCTTTTTTTGTTAATCCATGTTTTTGATTCGAAAATATTTTAAATAAGGCATATATTTGAAGTCACAGGACACAATAATGAATGATTGTGATATGTGCAAAGTATTTGAATAATGAAAGCTAATCCTAGTCTATTAAGGACAAAAAAAGATGCAACACTATCTGTGTCAAATGTTTTCTTAAGTTTACTCTGTATTTGGATCTATGGACACCACTGCAGTTTATAGCCTCTTTGACTGTTTGGAGTTCCAAGGTAAAGAAATCAGGCCTCCTGCTATAATTGGGACCTTGTGAAAAATGTAATGGTATAGGAGGAAGAAAATGGCCAAGAGAAACCTAAGGACAGGAGGCAAGCTCAGCTATTTGGTTGCCATGCAATGGGCAATTTCTTTACCCTTGAGCCTTTTCCTCATATATAAAATGGAAATCATTATGCTGACTTCAAAGGTAGATGTACATAAAGCACCTAGATCAATTTCTGGAGTATAGTCTGTGACTTTACGATATACATAGATGAAAGAAAGAATTTGTTTCTAGAAGTCCAACTCTAAGTATCACAAAATCCCTTTCTTCTTTTTTTCCTAAGCATTTAGTGTAAAGTTAGAACTGCATTTATTCTTTTCTAACTTTAATTGCTACTTGCCCTGTTCGCATAAAGAATTGTCTATTTCAACAGTCGTGCTAACTAGTGAATGAGTATTGTCTTCACAGGAATTATAAGATAAATACATTGAAAAAATGTGCTTGAGAGAAAAGAGATATGGAAACACACAGTAAATAACTAGGGAAATGTCTCAGGGTAAATGATGAAGAAGAACATTTTAGCTTTTTTTGTTAAACAAATAAGAAAATGTGGTCAATGGAACAAGTATAAATCTCCTGGAAGAAGAAATTTATCTGAGACAACCCAAAATTTTATCTGAAACATATGCTTAATATAGGAGATGAAAACATTCTGAAACACAGATGGGGGGAACTTAATTTGAAATGAACAGCAACCACTCTCCCTGAAGGGCAAATGTCCCCAAACTATATATCCTCTAAATACTGTAAATAGAGACTTTACAGTATTTAGAAGTCAATGATATTTCTTTTTTGTTTTAATTTTTATTGGAGTGTAGTTGATTTACCATGTTGTGTTAGTTTCAGGTGTACAGCAAAATGAATCAGTTATACATATACATATAGCCACTCTTTTTTAGATTCTTTCCCATATAAGCCATTACAGAGTATTGAGTAGAGTTCCCTGAGCTATACAATAGGTCATTATTAGTTCTCTGTTTCATATATAGTAGCATGTATATGTCAATCCCAGTCTCCCAACTTCTATTAATTGTTTATAATGTAGATACCAAAGTCATTTAATTCTGTTTTAATTTAAAACAGTATAAAATATATTACATATTAAAAATTGTTTGAAAAGAAGGTATTTTTGAATTAGCTTCATTTCTCCTTGATGAACACAAAAAGGAAAAAAAGAGTGATTTTATATATTTTACAAAGGATAATAGGAATTTTAGAGTTCAATATATAAAAAATATTTTCTACAAAATTTTAGTTTCAATTAACAGAAATGTATAATTAGAAAATTTACCTTCCTTAAATCTTAGAAGCTCACAATAATGCACTTTAGTCTTTTTGACCTATGTATAATATCTAGATTTATGACAATATCTATATGTAATATCTAAATAGATTTGTGACAGTGTCAGCAGTCAACTAAAAGACGAGATGTTTAAAATTTTATTTTAAACTTTTCTTAAATTTGTTACATATAGACTACAGAAGTAGCAGACCATGCATTTAAGTATGTAATACCTTCATACTGATTAATCTAAAATGTACCATAAAATAGCTTTTGTACTTTGTTTCTATGAAATATCATTTGAAAAATATTCAGGCTAATTTATTTTTATCAAATGTCAAATATCAGGATATTATTAATGATTTTTGAGCTTAAGAGAAAAGCTACTTTCCTTTCTTTGTATTTCAATGGTATCAACATAGAAATACTACTTAATAAACTATCCTCAGAGTACTTCGGGCAGGATTAAATGTTTAGTGACTAGAAGTTAAACTCCTTTTTATTAGACCAGGTCTTGGATGCTGTTCAATCCCAGAGGTGGATCTTCATCATTGCATAAAAATTTGTAAGCCTGAAAAAATGACAGTTCAAGACTGTCGTCTAGAGGCATATGAAGCAGTTTGTCTTGATCGTTTAAAAGGAGTAGACAGTTGGGCTTCCCTGGTGGCGCAGTGGTTGAGAGTCCGCCTGCCGATGCAGGGGACACGGGCTCGTGCCCCGGTCCGGGAGGATCCCACATGCCGCAGAGTGGCTGGGCCCGTGAGCCATGGCCGCTGAGCCTGCGCATCCGAAGCCTGTGCTCCGCAATGGGAGAGGCCACAACAGTGAGAGGCCCGCGTGGCGCACAAAAAAGTAGTAGACAGTTGATGCTTTATTAATGATTTTACTAGATCCCATCCACTGATTTGCTCTGTATAACTAATAAGGATCCATATAATTTATCAAGTGCCACAAGCTAAAACTTATAGTAGGGCTTTTCATCTATCAGCTCACAAAGATCATACTTAACCTGTGGATAAGTGTGTACTACAAAATAAATATTTGGTAGGGGGAAGGTTTATCTTCTCAGTTGTTTTGGAGTATTACGTTGATCAGAGAATATAGTGCTGAGGCTCTGGTATTTTTTTCTTTTTTTCAAATTATTTCTCCCATTGGTATTTTTTAAAGTGAATATGAAATCTTTTTGATTTTCCATAGGCTCCTTGGAAAATCTTAAAGATAGTTATAGAGGTAAAGGATATCATGAATTTATTTTTTAATTTATTATTTTAATTTATTTTTTTAACATCTTTATTGGAGTATAATTGCTTTACAATGCTGTGTTAGTTTCTGCTTTATAACAAAGTGACTCAGTTATACATACACATATGTTCCCATATCTCTTCCCTCTTGCGTCTCCCTCCCTCCCACCCTCCCTATCTCACCTCTCTAGGTGGTCACAAAGCACCGAGCTGATCTCCCTGTGCTATGCGGCTGCTTCCCACTACCTATCTATTTTACGTTTGGTAGTGTATATATGTCCATGCCACTCTCTCACTTTGTCACAGCTTACCCTTCCCCCTCCCCATATCCTCAAGTACATTCTCTACTAGGTCTGTGTCTTTATTCCCGTCTTACCTCTAGGTTCTTCATGACCAATTTTTTTTTTCTTCTTAGATTCCATATATATATGTTAGCATACGGTATTTGTATTTCTCTTTCTGACTTACTTCACTCTGTATGACAGACTCTAGGTCCATCCTACAAATAACTCAATTTCGTTTCTTTTTCTGGCTGAGTAATATTCCACTGTATATATGTGCCACATCTTCCTTATCCATTCATCCAATGATAGACACTTAGGTTGCTTCCATGTCCTGGCTGTTGTAAATAGAGCTGCAATGAACATTTTGGGACATGACTCTTTTTGAATTATGGTTTTCTCAGGGTATATGCCCAGTAGTGGGATTGCTGGGTCATATGGTAGTTCTATTTGTAGTTTTATAAGGAACCTCCATACTGTTCTCCATAGTGGCTGTACCAATTCACATTCCCACCAGCAGTGCAAGAATGTTCCCTTTTCTCCACACCCTCTCCAGCATTTATTGTTTCTAGATTTTTTGATGACGGCCATTCTGACCGATGTGAGATGATATCTCATTGTAGTTTTGGTTTGCATTTCACTAATGATTAATGATGTTGAGCATTCTTTCATGTGTTTGTTGGCAATCTGTATATCTTCTTTGGAGAAATGTCTATTTAGGTTTTCTGCCCATTTTTGGATTGGGTTGTTTGTTTTTTTGTTATTGAGCTGCATGAGCTGCTTGTAAATTTTGGAAATTAATCGTTTGTCAGTTGCTTCATTTGCAAATATTTTCTCCCATTCTGAGGATTGTCTTTTTGTCTTCTTTATGATTTCCTTTGCTGTGCAAAAGCTTTTAAGTTTCATTAGGTCCCATTTGTTTATTTTCGTTTTTATTTCCATTTCTCTAGGAGGTGGGTCAAAAAGGATCTAGCTGTGGTTTATGTCATAGAGTGTTCTGCGTATGTTTTCCTCTAAGAGTTTGATAGTGTCTGGCCTTATATTTAGATCTTTAATCCATTTTGAGTTTATTTATTTATTTATTTATTCTTCGGTATGCGGACCTCTCACTGTTGTGGCCTCTCCCATTGCAGAGCACAGGCTCTGGACGCACAGGCTCAGCAGCCATGGCTCACGGGCCTAGACGCTCCGGAGCATGTGGGATCTTCCCGGACCAGGGCACGAACCCGTGTCCCCTGCATCAGCAGGTGGATTAGGTGTTCTAATTTCATACGTTTTCATATACCTCTCCAGTTTTCACAGCACCACTTATTGAAGGGGCTGTCTTTTCTGCACTGCATATTCTTGCCCCCTTTATTAAAGATAAGGTGACCATATGTGCATGGGTTTATCTCTGGGCTTTCTGTCCTGTTCCGTTGATCTATCTTTCTGTTTTTGTGCCAGTACCATACTGTCGTCATTACTGTAGCTTTGTAGTATAGTCTGAAATCAGGGAGGCTGATTCCTCCAGCTCCGTTTTTCGTTCTCAAGATTGCTTTGGCTATTCGGGGTCTTTAGTGTTTCCATACAAATTGTGAAATTTTTTGTTCTAGTTCTGTGAAAAATACCAGTGGTAATTTGAAAGGGATTGTATTGAATCTGTAGATTGCCTTGGATAGTATAGTCATTATCACAATGTTGATTCTTCCAATCCGAGAACAGGTTATATCTCTCCATCTATTTGTATCATCTCTAATTTCTTTCATCAGTGTCTTATAATTTTCTGCATACAGGTGTTTTGTTTCCTTAGGTAGGTTTATTCCTAGATACTTTGGTTGCAGTGGTAAATGGGAGTATTTTCTTAATTTCACTTTCAGATTTTTCATCATTAGTGTATAAAATGCCAGAGATTTGTGTGCATTAATTTTGTATCCTGCTACTTTACCAGATTCATTGATTAGCTCTAGTAGTTTTCTGGTAGCATCTTTAGGATTCTCTATGTAGAGTATCATGTCATCTGCAAACAGTGACAGCTATACTTCTTCTTTTCTGATTTGGATTCCTTTTATTTCTTTTTCTTCTCTGATTGCTGTGGCTAAAACTTCCAAAACTATTTTGAATAATAGTGGTGAGAGTGGGCAACCTTGTGTTGTTCCTGATCTTGTTGGAAATGGTTTCAGTTTTTCACCATTGAGGACGATGTTGGCTGTGGGTTTGTCATATATGGCCTTTATCATGTTGAGGAAAGTTCCCTTTATGCCTACTTTCTGCAGGGTTTTTATCATAAATGGGTGTTGAATTTTATTGAAAGCTTTCTCTCCATCTATTGAGATGATCATATGGTTTTTCTCCTTCAGTTTGTTAATATGGTGTATCATGTTTATTGATATGTGTATATTGAAGAATCTTTGCATTCCTGGAATAAACCCCACTTGATCATGGTATATGATCCTTTTAATGTGCTGTTGGATTCTGTTTGCTAGTATTTTGTTGAGGATTTTTGCATGTATGTTCATCAGTGAAAATGGCCTGTAGTTTTCTTTCTTTGTGACATATTTGTCTGGTTTTGGTTTCAGGGTGATGGTGGCCTCTTAGAATGAGTTTGGGAGTGTCCCTGCCTCTGCTATATTTTGGAAGAGTTTGAGAAGTATAGGTGTTAACTGTTCTCTAAATATTTGATAGAATTCACCTGTGAAGCCATCAGGTCCTGGGCTTTAGTTTGTTGGAAGATTTTTAATCACAGTTTCAATTTCAGTGCTTGTGATTGGTCTCTTCATATTTTCTGTTTCTTCCTGGTTCAGTCTTGGAAGGTTGTACATTTCTAAGAATTTGTCCATTTCTTCCAGGTTGTCCATTTTATTGGCATAGAGTTGGTTGTAGTAATCTCTCATGATCCTTTGTATTTCTGCAGTGTCAGTTGTTACTTTTCCTTTTTCATTTCTAATTCTATTGATTTGAGTCTTCTCCCTTATTTTCTTGATGCGTCTGGTTAATGGTTTATCAATTTTGTTTATCTTGTCAAAGAACCAGCTTTTAGTTTTATTGATCTTTGCTATCGTTTCCTTCATTTCTTTTTCATTTATTTCTGATCTGATCTTTATGATTTCCTTCCTTCTCCTAACTGTGGGGTATTTTTTTGTTCTTTCTCTAATTGCTTTAGGTTCGAGGTTAGGTTGTTTATTTTAGGTGTTTCCTGTTTCTTGAGGTAGGATTGTATTGCTATAAACTTCCCTCTTAGAACTGCTTTTGCTGCATCCCATAGGTTTTGGGTCATCATGTCTGCATTTTCATTTGTTTCTAGGTATTTTTTGATTTCCTCTTTGATTTCTTCAGTGATCACTTCGTTATTAAGTAGTGTATTGTTCAGCCTCCATGTGTTTGTATTTTTTACAGATCTTTTCCTGTAATTGATATCTAGTCTCATAGCGTTGTGGTCAGAAAAGGTACTTGATACAATTTCAGTTTTCTTAAATTTACCAAGGCTTGATTTGTGACCCAAGATATGATCTATCCTGGAGAATGTTCCATGAGCACTTGAGAAAAATGTGTATTCTGTTATTTTTGGATGGAATGTCCTATAAATATCTGTTAGGTCCATCTTGTTTAATGTATCATTTAAAGACTGTGTTTTCTTATTTATTTTCGTTTTGGATGATCTGTCCATTGGTGAAAGTGGGGTGTTAAAGTGCCCTACTATGATTGTGTTACTGTCAATTTCCCCTTTTATGGCTGTTAGTATTTGCCTTATGTATTGAGGTGCTCCTATGTTGGGTGCATAAATATTTACAATTGTTTTATCTTCTTGGTTTGATCCCTTGATCATTATGTAGTGTCCTTGTTTGTCTCTTGTAATGGCTTTATTTTAAAGTCTATTTTGTCTGATATGAGAATTGCTACTCCAGCTTTCTTTTGATTGCCATTTGCATTGAATATCTTTTTCCATCTCATCACTTTCAGTCTGTATCTGTCCCTAGGTCTGAAGTGGGTCTCTTGTAGACAGTATATATACTGGTCTTGTTTTTGTATCCATTTAGTCAGTCTGTGTCTTTTGTTGGGAGCATTTAATCCATTTACATTTAAGGTAGTTATTGATATGTATGTTCCTATTCCCATTTTCTTAATTGTTTTGGGTTTGTTATTGTAGGTCTTTTCCTTCTCTTGTGTTTCTTGCCTAGAGAAGTTCCTTTAGCATTTGTTGTAAAGCTGGTTTGGTGGTGCTGAACTCTCTTAGCTGGTATTTTTTTTTTTTTTTTTTTTTTTTTTTTTTTTTTGCGTTACGCGGGCCTCTCACTGTTGTGGCCTCTCCCGTTGCGGAGGACAGGCTCCGGACGCGCAGGCTCAGCGGCCATGGCTCACGGGCCCAGCCGCTCCGCGGCATGTGGGATCTTCTCAGACCGGGGCACGAACCCGTGTCCCCTGCATCGGCAGGCGGACTCCCAACCACTGCGCCACCAGGGAAGCCCTGGTATTTTTAATTTATTTACATTTTTATTGAAGTATAGTTGATTTACAGTATTTTGTTAGTTTCAGGTGTACAGCATACTGATTCAGTATTTTTGTAGATTATATTCCATTTATAGGTAATTTCAAGATGATGGGTATAGTTCCTTGTACTATACAGTAAATCCTTGTTGCATATCTATTTTATATATAGTAGTTTGTATCTGTTAATCCCACACCCCTCATTTGTCCCTCCGTTCTTCACTCTCCTGTTTGGTAACCACGTTTGTTTTCTGTATCAGTGAGTCTGCTTCTGTTTTGTATATACATTCATTTGTATTATTTTCTAGATTCCACATATAAGTGATGTTATTTTATTTTATAGAGTTAGTCCCCAAAACACTTCTGCATGGGCAGAGATGAAATTCCAAAGTTAGGAAATGAACTACATATAATATGAAAGTTCATTTGTACCTTGTGCTAGGTATCCTTCCTCATCTTTAGCTCCCAAAGGGGTGGAACACCTCAGACTGAAAAATCTTACTAACCTAACTCCTAACCTTACTAACCAAGAATTTCTTAAGGCATTCATGAATGCTTGAATGTCAGTGATTATAGTTCATAAATCTTTTACCCTGTCTGTATGGTTAAAAAATGTTATATGGAGTAAAATTCTTATACTAAAACTGTACTTAATAACTATACAACCTTGAGTAAATTACTTAACTTTCCTGTCTCATATTTCTTACCTGTAAAATGTGCATAAGAATAGTACTACCTAAAGGCTTGTCTGGAGGATTTAAGTGAGTTAATAAACACCAATAATCTTGGAACAGTGCCTCGAAAAAGGTAACAGTAACTGTCAATTACTGTGATTGTTATTGTTTTGTTATTTTCTCATATACAGGCTGATCCTATACCAGGCCAAGAGAATTCAGTCAACTTGAGGGGGGAAATGTTAGTCAAATAATGATTTGGTGCCAGAACTCATTTTACTTTCTGTTTGGCTGTTTAATCATTTTGTTAAAGAATAATAAACAGCATAATCTCTATTCTCAAAACGTCCTCAGCCTTCTGATCTTCACAGAGTCACAGAAAGTAGGATTTAAATGGCTTTCATCTAGTTTGTCTTAGTAATAGACCCACAGTCCATCAAGAAACAAGTGTCATTCTATGGCCCTAGTTAAACAGAATGCATGATTGTTTTTCCCCCTAGGACTGCATTGCAACTGCAGATGAGAATGGCATCATGCCAGTGGGCCCTGCCAGATGGCTTTCCACTGCATTCTGAGTTTTGGAGAACAGGAGCACAGATATTTTTGATTCTGCAGGCCAATTCGAGCACAATTTACAATAAGGAAGAAAATATTTAACAGCAATTTCATATGCAGTGAAGTTATAACTTTAACATTGAAAAAATGCAGTTTTTAAATATATATCCTTTCCAAATGGATACTAGCAAATTATCAGCTAAAAAACCTGGGTATCTATAACAGAGCATGTTTTCCAATAGTTAACTGCAGATTCAGTAATGATACAAAATGATATAGTTGTTGACATTGAAACGTTTCAGTCATTCCTTTCATTCATCTCTTCAGTACATAGTGCCTCCTGTGTGCCCAGCACTTAACATGAGACGCCTTCACTTCATTGTTGCTGGTTTTGAGTTGGCAAATTCTGATGTGATATTGTTTCTTATGCTAGGCTAGTTCTAGATAATAATGCTCACTAAATATCTCCATGTTCATATAAAATATGAGATTACATTTCTCATTTAACTCTATATTTAAGGCTATCAATGAATTCCTCATGAGTGTCTCTAGTGTAGGACTTTGCTTTATCCTCCAGTGTATTCCTGGAGCTAGAGCAGTGTCTGGCACAAGTTAAAATATACAATGCAGTAAATAATTGAGTTAATAAATATGAAAATCTAAATAATTCCGAATGTCAGTTAGGAGAATTGTGGTAATGATGAAAAGCTACAAACCCTGGGAAAAACTGTTTTAATTTCAAAATCTATGTGATATTCTCCAGATAAATTTTTTTCCATTTATTATATATTAAACATATATTAATGTATTATTTGGTTAAAAAAATGTGTTTCTGTAAGTGTAGATGGATACAACCTGCACCATTTTAAAGTTTTTAAGGTATACTTGTGAAATATTAACATTTTTCCCCAAAAGAGATTTTTCTGTTTTTTTTAATCCAAGATGATTTTTGTCTTTGAAATTTAATGTAGCTCTTAAAAATGTTCTGTCCTCTCTATTTAATCTGCAAACTTAACATAATTGGATTTTTTTGAACCTGGTTTTTAAAACACTATGTGAAACCTTTCCCTCTAATATGCTTAATTCAATATGCTTTATATTTTTTATTGATTTTTTTAACGAGGCTCAAATAATTTTATACTTAGATTATTTTATAGGTAAAACAGAATATTCTTGCAATAGGAAGACCTTTTGAAGGAAGTCATTAATTTTGTTACATAATTGAATTTAGCTCCTAGTTTTTTATCTGATACCTTTAGAAACACAAATTAAGAAAATTATATGAATAGACAGGCTCCTTATCTAAATTAAAAATGTCATTACCTTGTAATTATAGTATGGTAAGACCAAACACAAATATGACAAAACAGGTTAATCGAATAATTGGTCATTGAAAATTGCTAATAGACCCTTTGGTGGTGATTAAGAGAGGCAGTAGATAAGAGTAGCTGTATTTTGGTAGTTTTCTGGTAAAATGTTTTGATGGCGAAAAATAACTGAAAAGATGGTTATTTACTTATTTTATTCTTTCATTCAACAAATATTAATCTGGACATTTTGCCAGACACCCTTCTATTACCAGGGCTAGACTAGGAAACAAGCTAGACAACATACTGTTCTCATGAAACTTACATTCAAGAGGACAGGACATATATATGTGTTAGTATACGGTATTTGTTTTTCTCTTTCTGACTTAATTCACTCTGTATGACAGACTCTAGGTCCATCCAGCTCACTACAAATAACTCAATTTTGTTTCGTTTTATGGTTGTATATATGTGCCACATCTTCTTTATCCATTCATCTGTTGATGGACACTTAGGTTGCTTCCACGTCTTGGCTATTGTAAACAGTGCTGCAATGAACATTGTGGTACGTGACTCTTTGAATTATGGTTTTCTCAGGGTATATGCCCAGTAGTGGGTTTGCTGGATCATATGGTCGTTTTCTATTTTTACTTTTTTAAGGAACATCCATACTCTTCTCCATAGTGGCTGTATCAATTTACATTCCCACCAGCAGTGCAAGCAGGTTCTCTTTTCTCCACACCTTCTCCAACATTTATTGTTTGTATATTTTTTGATGATGGCCATTCTGACTGGTGTGAGGGTGGGAGGGAGATGCAAGAGGGAGGAGATATGGGGATATATGTATACGTACAGCTGATTCACTTTGTTATAAACCAGAAACTAACATACCATTGTAAAGCAATTATACTCCAGTAAAGATGTTTAAAAAAAAAGAGGACAGGACAGATATTATTAAGTACATAAGTAAATACATATAGTGAAATCTGTTAGCTTTAAGTGCAAAAGAAGATAAAATAGGCTAGAGAGTGACTGTGGACAGATGCAGCTAATATTGAATGAGTAGTCAAGAAAGTCTCATTTGAACTGAGATGCGGAGATGCCAGCCCTGTGTCAGATGCTCTAGGCAGAGGAGCTAAAGGCCCTAAGGGAGTGTTTGAGAGATGGAAAGAAGGCACATTTGACAGGAGCATGTAGAACTAGGGAAAGGAGGGGAGAGGATGCTAGATACCTCTAAGTAACACCCTGTGGAAACTATAAAAAGTGTTGGGCTGTACTCCAAGTGCAGTGGAGTATTGTAAACAGCATAGTGTCAGGCTCTTTATAATTTTAGAAAAAAAACTTATGTGAAAGAATATTTGTTTTATACTTTTTAAAGTCACATACATTTGGATCCCTGTTGGCAATGCAGTCTTGTTTCTTAATTTAAACACTCAATGCTGTCAAAATGCACATAATTTTTAATTTAATGTGGTTTGTCAGAACACTAGAAGGCAATTAAAATCATTTGACATACTATTTTCCTTTTTGTCCATTTTCACAAATGCATTTTAAGTTTTTTTATAATATTTCAATTAAACAATATCTAATCCATTTATTTAACTATATCCTTCCTACGTAGAAACGTCACACATTATTTTTAAAGGTATATGCATAAGTGTGTCTATCTAGCTGACATGATATTAATTCATTGCTTCTCTAGGAAGGATAGTCATGAACAGTGTTTTTCTATTCAACCATTTTACCATCAACATTTTTCATGTTGATAAAATTTATGTATTTTCCAGCAACAGAAACTTTGAATTGAATTTGGACCTCTTAAAAGAATTTTTGCCCAATGGCGATAATCTTCTTCCTTGGTTGATAAAGATTAGAATTGGTTAGAGATTTTATTTTGGTATAGCATTTTTCCTTTTCTTTATTTTCCAGACATGAATAACTGCCAAGCAAACACTGTATTTAAACCCCTGAGAAGTTCAAAAGGGTTTGGAGACAGCAAAGGGAGTTCTTTTATATTTCATTATCCTCTATAATTAACATTTCTGCCTCAGCATTAATAGAACTAAGCTTTTGTCTCCTTTTGATTTTCATTTTAGTGGTTGAGGCCATTATTATTTGTGCAAAAGGACAAGCTAGCTGTTAAAAGTAGCCCAAGTACAAATTGGAGGGTAATTGAAGGAGATAATTTGCTGTTGTGAAAATATGTCCAAATATTTGTTCATGTCATTGTCAACAAAATGGTGATCATCAGACCAAGCTAATTCCCTTTCCCAGGCACCAACTGGTTGTTGTTGAGTGTTTGGCCTTCACAACACTCACGTGATCACATCCCATCATATGTGCTTGAGACAGTGTCTTTAAAACAGCAGAAATGTGGGTGCTGCTTCTTTACCTCTTCATCTTAAGAATTATTTTATGTTTTAGCTGTATGCTATAACCAATCTTTAACTTTGATCATATAAGGATACTTTATCTTAACATTACATATGTAACTATGCCCATTGATTCTTGGAAAAAGAAAATTCATTTCCTTACATAGATTTTTAAGGACCCAGTTGAAGATAAGCTCAACATATAACAGTAGTCAAACCATAAAGAGTACTTTAGGGATATCTCTGTAACTTCTATATACATCAAGCAAATAGCTCATAAGACTATATACAGGGTGTTATTTATTTATGAACTGTGAAGAAAAATGACATAGATAATACAAGTTGGTAGACAAACTGAAATTATGGAAGTAAAAATAATTTCTTAGTTATAATAGCTGTCACTTACTGAATATTAGCAGTATCATTAATGAATATTGCTATTTATTTTTTCCCCAGGAATTTTCTGTTTTTCTAAAAGGTAGAAGACCATGAGTTAGTTAACAACCAAATAAACATCATTGAGTAGATATCAAATAAAGATATATGAGAAATTTAAATTTATTTTTCATCTACAAATACTTGATTATTTCACTGGTAGTTATGTGATTTTGCTTCATCTTGACCCTTTGGAGAAATAATATTCTGTCCTCTGATGGTCATGGAATTTGTAGCCTGCTTTGAAAGACTCATCACACGATGTTATTGACAATCTGAAGTCTCAAAAAAACATTGGATGTATCCAGTATACAGCATTTGGTGTTTCCAGTTTTCTGAAAGTAATTGGTGGGACTGTACGATAAAGCAGGGGCCTTAAAATTCAGATCTTACTATTTAAACCCTAGTAATATATGTTGCTAGGAGCTGAATTGGGGTTAAAATATTGTCAGCTGAATTTAGCCACAATTGTACAGAATCAATTTTAAACTCAAAGAACCAATAATAGTCATTTATATTACACCTTGTATTAGTTCAAAGCTGGAAGTATAATATAAAGTTATTAAATCTCAAATCAATCGTTCAAGGTAAACATGGATATATCTTTGGCATTTTATGTCAAAAAGGTAGGAAAGCGTCTCTAAATATTTAATATTTTATTTGTAATATTTGTGCTGCAGAATAAATAGGATATAGTGCTTTTTTAATACTTCTCCATTTGTTAAATTTTTTAATTGGTTAAAAGGATACACAGATATAACAATTTCAAAAATTGCCGAGTGAAAATGATATTTAGGATATTCTGAACTACAGGTATATGTTTACTTGTAGATTATGGCTATATATAAACATATACATTTACAGTTCTCATAATCTTGTATGATAAATAGCCTATCATTTTATGTTTTTAACTTAATGAAATATATAATGTAAATAGTTATACATATATTTACATATAAAAATGTCATGAATTTTTTAGAGTCTCCAAACCATACAGTTCTTTGTATTCTTTAAGCCGGGAGTCAATAAAGATACCAATTTATCTTTACTCCTGTTAAAGGATCACAAGATATACCCTCTGAATCTATATGATACAAAACTTGATCTATCTGATTAATGGAACCAATAACTAGTGTATTCAGAAAATAACAATAAATTAAATAATTATGCATCATAAGAGTATCAGAATCCCAATTAATTAAAATTATTATAAATCAAATTTATCAATCTTTATTTTGTACGATACAGTTTGAAAAGCAAACTAGAAATACTAGTGTGTATTATATTTTAATTTATCTTTTCTTAGAGAAATTTGCCATTAAGTATTATAAAATATCAAATCAGTCATTATCTGTAGGTGACTGAGCCCTTAAGATAATTGTATATTAATTTTCATACGTGATTCATCCATTAGAAAGCTTATGCAAAGTTAGATGTATTGAAGACAGCCACCATTACCCCATAAAAAATATAAAAATTAATTGCTCTCTAAGGATTTAATGTCCACCTATTCTGGGGAAGTCAATATATTGGATCTGTAGTAAATAGACTCAGTGAATCTAAATGTGGACATGCTTAATTTCTTTAATAGTGTGCATTATTCTAAAGAACTGTAAGTGAAAGAAGGTAGTGTGTGCAATGCTATGATAAGGAACTACAACTACTCAATTTTAATTCTCATCCGAAAAGCATACAGAATTTCACAAATATTTGGGGAATGTTGGAAGAAAAGAGTTTTAGCTTAAATGGAATTGTATTTTAACTCTTTAGTTTTTATTTGTTTTAAGTAAGGAAGATAATATGAGTATTGCTGGCTCATTGAGCACTTTCCATGAGCAGGTGCTGAACTAAACTCACTACTGCCCAGAACTTTTTATATGACAGATATATATCTATATCTATATCTATATCTATATAGATATATACACATATACACGAGACAAATAAATACATGAGACAAAGCACGCAGAAGTAAAGTTGAACCAGTTTTCGAAATTAGGGTGATATTCATACATTGCAATTAATTAAATTTGTATATGTTAATCTAAAGAATATTTCCACCAGATTGGCTAAATGTTTTATAAATAATTTCTTATCGGACATTTGAAAATTATTTACATTCTTAAATTTGGAACAAATCTTTCTGTAAATCTCCTTGAATACTAATGAAATCTTGCAAAATGTAGTATGTATATTAAGTAGTTTATTAAAGGGAGATTATGGGTTATTCAGATTTTTTACATTATTAAAATGGAAGAATCAGTGGAACAATTTTCATTTTTTCTTTCTCTACAAGAAAGAAAAACATGAGATAATGCAAATACGTAGCAAAATAAGGCTAAAAATAATAGAAAAGATGTTAATTGTCTTATTTCTCTACAAAGTGAATAACTTAAGTACCATAATAGAGGAAGCAATTGCTCTCTATTTTCAATTTAAAAACAGACTAAATAAAGTGTTAATTATAGGAATAATAAGTAAAACAAATCTACTTTCAATATTTAAAGGTAAAACATAATGGAGATTTCAAAGAAATTTGTTATCACTAATTTATAGTGGTTTCGGTTCAGCATGACCTTGAATCTATTAGTTAGGCATTAAATTTCTTTTCTGTCCTGTGAATTCTGGAAAAACTTTAAGCCTTGGGGCAGGTAAAATATGAACAATAGTTTTCTCAAAGGTAGTTACTTTTTAAGTACCACAAATATTTGTTTAGCTTCTCCTGGGAAACTAGAGCCATCATTCAGCATCCCCTACTTCTGAATCTTCTTAATTTAAAAAAAATGTCAAATTTTAGCTGATGAAGGTAAGAGTGTTGGATATTTTGATAGTTTCTTTTTTTTTGACATTTAAAAAATTTATTTTACTTGCCTTTATAATCAAGATTTTTGAATAATACCTTCTAAGCTAACGCATTTTAAGTCCAAAAATTTTGTATTGTCATCAGTGATGAAATTTAGAGTAAATATAAAAGTATTATTTTCACAGGTTTTTAAGTACTTTTAAAAAATATTTAAATGACAAAACAAAACACAAATTATACTAAATTTTCATTAAAAGATACTTGGATAGCTTCTTAATACAGAACGTTGCACAGGCCACTTGTTCATACAAGGCGATAAATTCTGTAACCATTCACATGGCCCCGGAAAACTGCTCTGTAGATCAGCTTTTAGCATCAAATTCTTTGGAAGTTTGCTTACCTGAAATTATAATTGTCAAAAAATAAATGAAATTGTATCTATGTTATTAAAATTTGTTAATGAAGAAAATGCAAGAATATTCAATATGCTTGCTTAAAAATATGCTTTTTGAGACTTGCAAGATAAAGCTTGTATGTAAATAATTTTTATTGTTGATATATGCTCACTTCCACAGCAGCAGTATTATCTGGCAGGACCTAAATGAAATCTAAAGTTAACCTACCTGTTAAGTTAACTTTTACAAAGCCTACAATAAGGTTTCACACAGAGGTTGTTTAATTCAAAAAGCAAAACCTGAGTCGCTATTGTATTGGAGTAGATGCTTTGCTCTAGCAGAAGTGGCTTAAAAATAACTTATCTGGATAGAAACTTACCTGGATAGAAAATTGTTAATGGTGGGGTCCCTAAGTGAAACAATTGTGCTCACAGAAAAATATCTGTTCTTTTAAAGTGGACCTAAAATATTTTTAAGATAAAAGGCAACTTTTTTAATGCAGAGAGTTTAGTTAGACTTATGGTACATGTAAATATTAATTCAGAACCTCCAAAGATTAGGGATCCATCCTGGAAACACAAAAGTTGGAAGGAGATATTATGAATATTTAGAAAATGATTAAGATTATATAACATAAATAGAGACATTATTCACTCTCATCCCCATATTGAGATGAGGCCATAAGAAAATAATTTTGGATAATTGAAGAAATTATATTTGTATATAGTAATACATATTTAATATATATGTACAACTATATTTTACACAAGTAAATAGTTAAGTTATGGAACGAAGAGACAAAAAGGCTTAAAGTGTGCAATAGACTTCAAAGTTTTGTAGTTAAAATGGTCTATCAAACTATCGTCACCATGCTGTACATTATGGCTCCAGAACTTATTTATCTTATAAGTGGAATTTGTGCCTTTTGACCCCCTTCACCCACTTCGCCCACCTAACCACTCCCCCACCAACTCCTGCCATCTCTGGTAACTACCAATCTGTTCTCTGTATCCATGAGCTTGCTTTTGTTGTTGTTGTCTTAGATTCCACATATAAGTGAGCTCATACAGTATTCGTCTTTATCTGACCTATTTTACCTAAGTATAATGCCCTCAGGGTCCAACCATATTGTCACCAATGGCAAAATTTCCTTCTTTTATATGGCTGAATAATATTCCTCTTTGTGTGTGTGTGTATATCACATTTTCTGTATCCATTCATCCATTGATAGACACAGGTTGTTTCCATACCTCGGCTATTTTAAACAATGCTGCAATGAACGTGGGAGTGCGTATATCTCTTTGAGTTAGTGTTTTTGTTTTCTTTGGATAAATACCCATATGTGGAATTGCTGGATCATATGGTAGTTCTATTTTTAATATTTTGAGCGACCTCCATACTGTTTTCCAAAGTGACTACACCAATTTGCATTCCCACCAACAGTGCACAAGTGTTCCCTTTTCTTCCTTGCTGACACTTATTATTTCTGGTCTTTTTGATAATATCCATTCTTACAGGTGTGAAGTGATATCTCATTGTGGTTTTGCTATGCATTTCCTTGATTATTAGTGATGCTGAGCATGTTGTAATGTGCTTGTTGGCCATCTCTGTATGTCTTCCTTGGAAAAATGTCTATTCAGACTCTGCCCACTTTTTAATTGGATTAATATTGTTTTGCTATTGAACTGAATGAGTTATTTATATATTTTGAATATTAACCCCTTACAGATATATGATTTGTAAATATTTTTTCCCATTTGGTAGGTTGTGTTTTCACTTGGTTGGTTGTTTCCTCTGCTGTGGAGAAGCTTTTTAGTTTGATGTAGTCCCACTTGTTTGTTTTTGCTTTTGTTGCCTTTGCTTTTGGTGTCAAACCCCAAAAATCATTGCTATAACCAGTGTCAAGGAGCTTGAAAATTGTTTTTCAAGTTTTCTAGGCTTCATGTGTTATACTTAAGCATAAAATGCCTCAAGCCCTATACTTGTATTTTCTAAACAAACTGCAAATATTATTGTCGGTTATTAATTACTGAAACCTTTTTAAAGAATGACTTGTGCATTAAAAATCTTCAAAGCAGGAACAATTTGGAAAAGGATAAACCACTCATTTTTATACCTCTGACCTTTTAATGTGTATATCTTCTACCATACATTAGCTTCGCTCTGCTTACTGTTTAATTTCAGTTTCAGTAAAATAAATAAATACCTGAATGTAGGAATCCTGTTCTCTTTAAGGGAAATAACCTTGGAAAAGGAAAAATAGGTTCTTTGACCTATTTAAGTGATTCAGAAATTACAGCACATTACAGTGCTATTAAATGTTGTAAATGACACAAAACCTTACTTAACTCTCTAATACGGAGAAAAATAGTTGTGATTATATGAGATGTAGCATCAGGGAAGTTTGTTTTTTTTCCTCCAGAGAGGTTTGTCATATTTTTAAACACTGATGAGTTTTTCCTTTACTGAGGTAAGATAAAAATATTCATAATTGAGGAGTACTCCTCCTTCTCATGTATTCAAGGAATCTGAAGAAATCAAAGCAGTATTTTTAGCATACTCTCAGTCAAGCCAGTGAATAAAGATATGAATTAAATAAAGAAATTTGTATATTTAGAATGTACAATTATAGAACATGTTTCTTTTAATAGAAGGAGGGGATGGATTCAGTTATGTTCAGTAATATTAAGAAAGCCTTTAAACTCTAGAAAAAAATAGTACTCATATTAAGTGCTGATAACTGATTTTATTCTAGGCACTTATGTATATATCCCAAAGAAAAGGAAGGAGCTACCATGTAAAAATACATTTCCTCATGAGGAATGGAAGTTCATTCAAACATTCAGCCAATAGCTCTGGGTGCCTGCAAAGTGCCAGGCTGAGTGCTGAAGATATAGCAGTAAATAAAACAGATAAAAATGTCTGTCCTCATGCAGTTTATATTCCAATGTGGAAGGCAGACAGATATAATAAAAAATAAAATATTGAGCATGTCAGATGGCAAAAGTGCTATTGAGAAAGAAATAGGGGGATAGGACCTACCAGCAGCAGGAGTGTGAGTTGTCCCAGGCCACCTACTCATACAGTAACTAAGAGGAATGACACAGAAGTGAAATTAGAGCAAACAGAATTAGTTCTGCCTGTCTTCACACAGGGAGTGATCAGACTGGGAGTGTTCTTCAAGAGAGTCTCACCAGGGGAAAGCAGTGTTCTGGGATCCGTCTTCTCTCTGCCAGAGCACACAGTATCCCTAGGTCATATGGATCATTCTGCCATTTCATTCCATGTCACCACTGAAACGTCGATTTGAGCACCTGCTATGCCAGGAGTGTGTTGTATCTTGTGAACACAAAAATGATGAAGACCTCATAACTGCACATGAAAAGCTCAAACTCTGGCACTTCAATAATACTACTGGTATAACTCTTTGATTTAAATTATTTAGAGACTACATTTTCATGTTTTGATTCATTCGAGTATGTATTTATGGTAAAGTGCTCTCAGAATGGGAATTTAACCTTTTCGTGTTTAGGTTCTGGAGTAGGGGCTTCATAAAATCAATAAAATATTCCCAGGAGTTGGATATTATGATTCTTATTTTAAGAAAAGGAAAAAAGAAAAGGTATCCAAGTTCATGGGGTAAGCAAGAAGCAGGAAAGACTATTGAATCCAAAGTCTCCATACTTTCTGTCAGAACATGATGTATACAAAAGCCACCCCAAGAAAGAGATTCATTTGGTAGTTTGTTATCATCATGATTGAATGTATAATATGGAAAAAAAATTATGTGAAGATGTGTTAAATCAAAAGATAATGCCGTGTATATATATTCAGAACATTTCTCTAATAAAGGACCAAGAGATGGAGCTCTTCCAAGCAAAGTGATCAAGTCTAGGTGATGATGCTTACAGATTTACATCCTCAAAGAAGTCCTCCTTTCCAGAAGTTCCATACTTATTAGAGCCTTAACTACTAAATTCTCCTTTTATGTACCGATGGAAGTCTCAAAAGACGAGCTGTCTGAAGCCAAAATTTAAAATGCCATGTGTAGTTAGGTCAAAAACTCTGATCTACCTCCCAGTTATTACTGTCATGAAGCTACTTTTTATTTTGTCAAATGAAATAAAAATGTGAGTTTGCATATGGCTTACAACCTGAAAAGCGTTATCAAAACCACAAGTTCTTGGGACTTAACAGAAGCAAAATGATCAAGATGGTTGCTTACATAAAACGTTGATTTAGTTCTCTGTCTGATGCTTTGAAAGGAAGGAATAATTTGAATTACTGCTCAGGTATAGAGGGGAGAAAGTCTTTTCTCCTACCATTTCCTGAAGTCTGACTCTGCAATATTTGGAGCTGCTCAGCCAGCCAGCAGCCATGTCGTTGCATAGAAAATATGCAAATTACATTTTGTGCCCAAAAGGTGTAAATAATTGGGTTTATTAGAAATAGAAAATTTTAGATCACACTAGTCTTTTTTTTCTGGTTTCTTCATCTCCTTGTTTACACAAAGACACATACCCTTCTGTATAAATCACTCTCTCTCTTTATATATTTATAAACTCACTGTGTCCCTGGCAAGTGATAGAAAGCCAGAGTTTTCAGAAACTCAAGGAAAAGAATCTGTCAAAGGTTCTCTGGATTGACCTTCACAGGCTAGTGGCTCAGTCTTGAGTAAATCACTTCACCCCACTTAGCCTCAGTTTCCTCATATCCACAGTATCCAAAATTCTGTAAAAATTCTGTTTACTCATTAATATTCATGGAATTTATAATTTCCAAGCCTATGGGATCTTTCTTATTCCATTATTCTAATCGAAATATTGTATTTAAACTTGCAGAATTTGAAGATCAGTGTTTGAGTACCGGTTATATTGTTTCTAAATACAATGTTACCGTAAGGGCCATGTGGTACAGCTTCAGAGATAACATAAACTCACACCACCATGTCTCCAGTTTTGATGATTACGTATCTTAACAATAGAAAGCTGAACAGAACTCAACAGTTCATTTTTAGACCAGAATTTCTGTTAATCATTTTGGTCTACTGATAAGAATTTAAAGCCATATTTTTTTCCCCCTAATCTCTGAAGCATAATCGTGCCATGTTCCAATCATGATTTGATGTTTCCAGTTTACCCTATTTTACTCCTTATTTCTGTAAATAAAATAGGCTTAAGAAAATGTTGGAACTATAACGGATAAAGAAGGACTCATGGACAGGTTGAGGGCAGAATCTACTATTTTGGCCTTTAGAAGAATCTCTACGTATCTGGGTTGAATCTCTTACCTGGCATTTCTAGGAAATCAGTTTCGATACTTCACTTAGGAATGATCAGTTTCTAGTACACTGATCAATATTGAACATTTTCACAAAGAATTGATTTAAAATCAGAACACAATTTACTAATATATAATTAATGCCATTTCAATCAACCAAAATGTTCATAATCTCTGCAGGACAAAGAAAACTTGGGACCTACATTTTATTACAGAGAAATGTTTATCTTACTTGACTAAATGTTTATTTATTCAAGTGGTGTTTATTGATTTCTTGCTCTCTGCTGGCCATTTGGGACACAAAGAGGAGCAAAAACAAGTACAGCCTTTGCCTTCATGAAAATTTCAGTCTAGAAAAGGAGAAAGAGTAATTACACCATGATCACAGAAAATGTTAAGTTACAACTCTGAAAAATGCTACAAGAGAAAGTAAGATATACAGTGTTCTGAGAGCTTATTGTAAGGACATTTTGCCTTACTGGGTAAGCCAGGCTTTCCTGAATAAGGTACCCATGAGCTGATATCTAGAGGACAAACTGGAAATTAACTTGGTGATGCATATGGGGGAAAGAATGCAGGCAAATTCTTGAGAAAGGGCAGACAAGGGACTGAAAAGGCCACTCTGCTAAAGTACAGGGAATGCCTAAGAGTATGCTCTAAGAAAAGATTAAGAGAGATCATATAGGGCTTATAGGACATGTCAAGATTTGTCCACGAGTGATGGGAGGCCACTGAGAGGTGTTGAACAAGGGAGGGAAGTGATCAGATTTTCATTTTTAAATGATCATCCAAGCTGCAGTGTTGTGAGTGAACTAAAGGGACACTGAGCTGGGTGTGGATAAATTAGTTTGTTGTCAAGATGAGTTGTACAACTTGTACAACTAGATGGTTGTGGGTGTTATTTATCGAGATAGAAAATGCACCTAGTGGGTGGGAAGATTGTGAATTTTATTTTGGACATGAATGTGTGTTTGGAAATAAATCCTGGAAGGGATGTCTTATAGGAAATTGAATATATTGGCTTAGAGCTCAGAAGAAATCATTTGTGTTTAGGTCATATTGCAAACTGTGGAAGTGGAAGAGAGCATAGAATAGGGCAAGCCTAAGTCTGAACTTCGAGGTACTCCACTGTTATAAATGTTATAAGTGTCTATATACACACAAATGAACCCACAAGTAACAAAGAGCTGGCACAGAGGAAGGAGTATGATAAGACAAATGTGGCAGATGAGCAGGGAAGAATATGTTTTGAAAGGCTGGGGAGACATCGTCTATGTCAAAAACTGCTGTGACATCATCTAAAATCTGAAAAATGTTTATTAGATTTACTGACAGTGGAAATCACTGGGAATCTCAGCAAGAACTGTTTCAATGGACTCAGGAGACCAGATGCCAGAATGATGGGTGAGGAGTAAGTGAAAGTTAAAATGGACATAAGTATAGACAGCTTTAGCCTCTCTGATGCTTTGTGATGATGATGTTGGTGACTTCCTGGGGAAGTGAGGTGACTTAATTCCCAGGAAACACTTTTGCCATTGCCTTATTTCCTGTTCTCTCTTTATTCTAAACAAGTCAGTAATGGAGTCCTAGAGTGTATCCCCACTTTGTTAAATTACTGAAAGCAATGAATATTTGCTCACTATACTAACTGTATGAATAGAATCGTAAAGTCTTCCCCAAGGCTCAAAGCACAACATAATTGATGACATCTATGTCTGACTTCCTATTTCCATGAATATCTGGGTGAGTTTCTATGATATTTCTGTAAGTTTCCTCTGTAGAATGTATGCAATGGAATTTAGAATTGGGGTACATAAGAAAGGTAATATCAGGGATGGAATATTTGGTATGGGTTAGTTGTGATATCTCAGAAAATGAAAATGGATTTATTTTTATGCATTTACTCCATTCCCTCCCTCCCTCCTTTCCTTCCTTTCTTCTTTACTTCCCCTTTTACTTCTTTCTTTCCTTCTCTTTAAGAAATGAACACCTAATGATTCTTCTGTAATATGCAGAGTACTAGCTGATAAATAGTAAAGGTAAATGAAGAGTTAAATGATAATAAGTACACTGAAATTGCTAAAACAGAATAGCTATGTCAGAATAAACAAGATAAGATTGAAGAGAATGGGATTAAGAGAATGGGAGTGATAAATACTTTTGAATGCAAGGCTGTGATACAGTGATGAATAGAACGTTATTAAGAAAATAAAACTTAGAGATTATCCTAGAAGTTCTGCACAGGTCTAAAAATAAAGAGACATTGGTTATCGTAATAATCCTAGACATCGATTTTGGGAAATGAATATAAACAAGATGCATTATGCCATGGAAGTATTCTCAAGTCTCAGTAATCCCTGAGAGCATGTCACAGAGAAAGGCAGTCAATTTGGAGTCAAAAGGAGCTTTACATTCAAGATACATTGTGAGGGAGATATTTTTAATAAATAAAAGTATAATTGGGGGCTTATTAGGTATCAGGTGTTGGTAGGACATCCAAGCACACATATACTGAGGCAGAAGAAAATAAAACACATGTAGAATTACTGTTCAGGTATCTAAACATTTTCTCAAATACTTCTTGGGAAGGCCCACTCAGTAACCGGAATTTTCTAACATATGCCATAGATTGATAAAGACAAGTGAGAAAGTTGATTGGTTGAAAATATGTTACAAATCTATTTAGTTATATTTACTTACATCAGAATGGAAAGTTAAATTTTACTTTTAATTGTAAGTGAAATCCTTTTAAGTTTATTCATTGCCAGTATGTGCTGTTGAGTCTGTTCTCAGAAGACGTAAGTAAAACATCTCAACTTTGTCATAAGCAAATGTACACAGTACTCTTGATTTCCCATAGAAATCTTAGAGAGATAGCTTATTTTTAAGGAACCCAATTCTAAATTTCTTTATCCTTTAAAGATATGTTTTATTTATTTATTGTATTTCCTTTTGTTTTTTTCTAATATAATTTTTAATCACACTCACTTTTGATCAGTCTCTGCTTACTGTGAGATCTAACAGTGACCAAGAATTGTTAGATAATTTTAGACTAAGGAATTCCCTGGCAGTCCAGTGGTTAGGACTGCACGCTTCCACTACAGGGGTCACAGGTTTGATCCCTGGTTGGGGAACTAAGATCCTGCACGTCGCGTGGTGCGTCCAAAAAAAAAAACAGAAGTTAGACTAAGCCAAACACACTCTTTTTTTCCATATTAGTTGAGTAAACACTTGAGTAGAGCCTTAAAGTTTGAAGAATGATATTTCTTCAAAAAAGTATCAAATTTCTACTTAATATAATATTAGATACTTCATTGGTATTTAAGAAACTTTTTGTACTTTCTCTCTAGATCTCATAATAATTTCAAGTGCATACATGCTTGCAGAATGCTCTATTATGCTCATTTTCCAGATTATTTGAAAAGTTTTCTCAGCTGATGATAGTTATGATTTTTATAAAATGCAGAATTCTTCCTTCATTCCTTGCTCTGAAGAAATCTTTAAGTACATTTTACCAGTATGTGAGTTGTTAGGGGTTTTTGTTGCTGTTGTTGCTGTTTGGTTTTTTGCTTTCATTGAATAATAATCAAATCTTTTGCAATATTTACTTGGTCCAGTAAAATAGATGATTTATTTGACTCACAATGATGTAAATAGGAAATGATTAAACTGACAATAATTGAAATTAATTATCAGTGATCTAGATGATGAACAAATTAGCCTTCTGCATCGCTGGTCACATAAGTGGGGAGATTGAAAGGGTGTAATATATTCCTATTAAAAAATTTTAATTGTGTCTCTAGGAGTCCCCTAAAACTTTAAATATCTTTGGGAAAACTGGGTATTTTGGAAAGGGCACTAAATTGGACTTACCTTGGGAAAATCAGTTTTTCATCTTATTTAGTTTTTCATATGCAAAATGCAGATATTAGTTTTTACTTATCATACAGATTGTTCTGACTCAAGTAAGATAACATATGTGATTTTTTTAAACATAGAAAAATGGCATTAATCTTCAATTAATTATTCTTTTGCTCACCTATCAAATCCATCCCTTAGTAAAATTCTGAGGAAATATATATGGGTCAGTTTTCAAAAAGGTTTTGGGAAAATGATTGTGGGACTTTGACATTGGAGAAATGGGGACTTCAGTAGAATACGCTGGAAAGTACTTCTGTGGGTGGGAAGAAAGAAGTTGTGCTAATACTGAAGAGTGAGGCGCATAACTGGGGACTAGAAACACAGTGAAAAGGAACTTCTATTTCCTGGTTTTGTCCCTGGAATCTATTCTGATAATAGCCTGTGACCGTCTACAGCAGATGTTTTCATGTGTTTAGCCACCAAGCAGTTTAATGAGTTAAGCCTACGTTAACAGCAACAAATTATAGAGTAATTTGTTTTCCTTTATTGATGCACATATTATATATACGTTTCCACTTCAATGTCCTCATTTGCATAAGTTTAAATAGGCGTATGAATTACAGCTCTGAGTCTGATGTGCAATAGCGTATGGGTCCCTACACCTTGCGATGTCTGCTAAAGAAGTATAGAGCTCAAATGCTGTACCAGAAACATTTCTTATTTTTCTCCTTATGAAACCTCTGAATTTAACTCTGAGTCAAGAATGCTATTTTCTACGTCTTTTCGTGCGTTAATTCATACAAATGAATATCTACTTTTGTGAGAGATGTGTGCATAATGCATTGTACCTATCCTCAATTTACATGCCATCTAATGTAAAAGTAAAACATGCACAGATATTTATAATACAAAAATGAAGGTTATAACTACCCCGTGGGTGATACAGAATGAATGGGGGTTCCAAATAGAGAGTGATGACTTATCGAAAGTTGTGAAGGTGGGCATCTTAGAGGAAGTGCCTTTTGAGCTGTATGTTGAAAGATGACTGATAATCTCTTGAAAAAGGCAGACTGGGCAACAGTTATGAGCTATTGGAAGTTTTAGAATCAGAAGGTACTATCATTAAAGAAATGCTTTAAGAAGATTGAAGTGGTGGTTTGAGCCATATTGATTAGAACACAGGGGATGATTCTGCAGACAAAAGTACAGTTAGGGGACTATTTTAATAATAGGTCCATGATTCCCAAGCACCGGTTCCCAAGCACCCCTGCTACAGAAGCATCTGCAGAGATGTTCTAAACAGCAAACTTCCAGGTCCCTCCTGAGACTCTGTTTCAGTGGGTCTTAGTTAGGACCCCAGAAACAATATTGAAAACCCATCAGTGATTCTGATGCATAGCCAAGGTTAAGAATCACAGGTTGCAATGATAAACCCTCTGGCCTTATTAGTAGAAACTAGAATTAAGATAATGGGAGAAAAAAGAAACAAATGTAGGAATGCCATAGAAGGTATTTTAGCTGTTAATAATTGCCCAACATTCAAAATGAAAAGTTTTACTATTTGCAGTTTGTGAATTGCACTCGTGGAAATTTTTCTGTCTTGTTTTGTTACTATATTTATAGAGCATTTTTAATCTATTTTCCTACCATTTTGTTCCTCATTTGACATCACAACAAATTCTGTCAAAATAAGTTTCAAAAGTGTTTCTTCCTTCTACTCATGCTGACAATAATTCTGAAGTTATTTTAAGATTTTAAGCCTTTTGCAATTGCACCGAATATTTTAAATTGCTACCATAGATACTTTTAGAAAGAATAATGTCAGCTGATTATGAAAGAAAAACATTATGTTTGAAACAGTTTTCCAGGCTTTGCTAGCCACTTTCAAATTCTCTATATTTTTATTAAGATTCCCAAATACATAACAATAGAAACTGATTTATTTTTAAATGTACGTTTAACATATTGGTATTTAATTATGCCTTGCTTATGGGGATGTTTTATTGTAGAGTTTAATTAGATGTTTCTGGGTCTAAACGAAATCCAGTCTTATTTTAATTAAATGGTACATGGTGCTAAAAATGATAGGAAAAGCTAAAAGAAAAGAAGCCCAATGGAAGACTTGGGTTTCAGTTGTTGTTTTTTTTTTAAACATAAAGCAGCTCAGCTCTCTAGGTGAACTAGCCACACAAGATTTGAAATCAGGTATAGGACCCATTTGTTGAGCCAGGATTTTCTCTTATTTAGTTTCACTGATATGTCTGAATAAATTACTTAGCCAAATGTATGGTTTACTATTAAATCGTATTGGAATCATGGCAAGACCAAAAATCTTATATGAAATAAGTGATGATACAGGTAATGCAAATAAGCTCATTCAAAACATTTTTTTTAACAAATACTTGAGGAGGGCTCAGATTGCTTATTGAAACCAACATTGTTTTTTTTTTCTTTTTTACATCTTTATTGGAATATAATTGCTTTACAATGGTGTGTTAGTTTCTGCTTTATAACAAAGTGACTCAGTTATACATATACATATGTTCCCATATCTCTTACCTCTTGCGCCTCCCTCCCTCTCTATCCCACCCCTCTAGGTGGTCACAAACCACCGAGCTGATCTCCCTGTGCTATGTGCCTGCTTCCCACTAGCTATCTATTTTACGTTTGATAATGTATATATGTCCATGCCACTCGCTCACTTTGTCACAGCTTACCCTTCCCCCTCTCCATATCCTCAAGTCCATTCTCTAGTAGGTCTGTGTCTTTATTCCTGTCTTGCCCCTAGGTTCTTCATGACCTTTTTTTTTCTTAGATTCCATATATATGTGTTAGCATACGGTATTTGTCTTTCTCTTTCTGATTTACTTCACTCTGTATGACAGACTCTAGGTCCATCCACCTCATTACAGATAGCTCAATTTCGTTTCTTTTTATGGCTGAGTAATATTCCACTGTGTATATGTGCCACATCTTCTTTATCCATTCATCCAATGATGGACACTTAGGTTGCTTCCATCTCCTGGCTATTGTAAATAGAGCTGCAACGAACATTTTGGTACATGACTCTTTTTGAATTTTGGTTTTCTCAGGGTATATGCCCAGTAGTGGGATTGCTGGGTCATATGGTAGTTCTATTTGTAGTTTTTTAAGGAACCTCCATACTGTTCTCCATAGTGGCTGTACCAATTCACATTCCCACCAGCAGTGCAAGAGTGTTCCCTTTTCTCCACACCATCTCCAGCATTTATTGTTTCTAGATTTTTTGATAATGGCCATTCTGACCAGTGTGAGATGATATCTCTTGTTGTTTTGATTTGCATTTCTCTAATGATTAATGATGTTGAGCATTCTTTCATGTGTTTGTTGGCAATCTGTATATCTTCTTTGGAGAAATGTCTATTTAGGTCTTCTGCCCATTTTTGGATTGGGTTGTTTGTTTTTTTGTTATTGAGCTGTATGAGCTGCTTGTAAATTTGGGAGATTAATCCTTTGTCAGTTGCTTCATTTGCAAAAATTTTCTCCCATTCTGAGGGTTGTCTTTTGGTCTTGTTTATGGTTTCCTTTGCTGTGCAAAAGCTTTTAAGTTTTATTAGGTCCCATTAGTTTGTTTTTATTTCCATTTCTCTAGGTGGTGGGTCAAAAAGGATCTTGCTGTGATTTATGTCATGAGTGTTCTGCCTATGTTTTCCTCTAAGAGTTTGATAGTTTCTGGCCTTACATTTAGGTCTTTAATCCATTTTGAGCTTATTTTTGTGTATGGTGTTAGGGAGTGTTCTAATCTCATACTTTTACATGTAGCTGTCCAGTTTTCCCAGCACCACTTATTGAAGAGGCTGTCCTTTCTCCACTGTACATTCCTTCCTCCTTTATCAAAGATAAGGTGACCATATGTGCATGGGTTTATCTCTGGGCTTTCTATCCTGTTCCATTGATCTATAGTTCTGTTTTTGTGCCAGTACCATACTGTCTTGATTACTTTAGCTTTGTAGTATAGTCTGAAGTCAGGGAGCCTGATTCCTCCAGCTCCGTTTTTCGTTCTCAAGATTGCTTTGGCTATTCGGGGTCTTTTGTGTTTCCATACAAATTGCGAAATTTTTTGTTCTAGTTCTGTGAAAAATGCCAGTGGTAGTTTGATAGGGATTGCATTGAATCTGTAGATTGCTTTGGGTAGTAGAGTCATTTTCACAATGTTGATTCTTCCAATCCAAGAACATGGTAATATCTCTCCATCTATTTGTGTCATCTTTAATTTCTTTCATCAGTGTCTTATAATTCTCTGCATACAGGTCTTTTGTCTCCTTAGGTAGGTTTATTCCTAGATATTTTTTTGTTGTTGTTGCAATGGTAAATGGGAGTGTTTTCTTAATTTCACCTTCAGATTTTTCATCATTAGTGTATAGGAATGCCAGAAAAATCCTCAACAAAATACTAGCAAGCAGA
Organism: Phocoena sinus; assembly: GCF_008692025.1. Taxonomy (NCBI): domain Eukaryota; kingdom Metazoa; phylum Chordata; class Mammalia; order Artiodactyla; family Phocoenidae; genus Phocoena; species Phocoena sinus. Next base: position 40,028,803 of record NC_045772.1, on the reverse strand, counting down.
ATCCAACAGCGCATTAAAAGGATCATACACCATGATCAAGTGGGGTTTATTCCAGGAATGCAAGGATTCTTCAATATACACATATCAATAAACATGATACACCATATTAACAAACTGAAGGAGAAAAACCATACCATCATCTCAATAGATGCAGAGAAAGCTTTCGACGAAATTCAACACCCATTTATGATAAAAACCCTCCAGAAAGTAGGCATAGAGGGAACTTTCCTCAACATGATAAAGGCCATATATGACAAACCCACAGCCAGCATTGTCCTCAATGGTAAAAAACTGAAACCAGGGCTTCCCTGGTGGCGCAGAGGTTGGGAGTCTGCCTGCCGATGCAGGGGACACGGGTTCGTGCCCTGGTCTGGGAAGATCCCACATGCCGCGGAGCGGCTAGGCACGTGAGCCATGGCCACTGAGCCTGCGCGTCCAGAGCCTGTGCTCCGCAGCGGGAGAGGCCACAACAGTGAGAGGCCCACGTACGGCAAAAAAAAAAAAAAAAAAAAAAAAAAACTGAAACCATTTCCACTAAGATCAGGAACAACACAAGGTTGCCCACTCTCACCACTATTATTCAACATAGTTTTGGAAGCTTTAGCCACAGCAATCAGAGAAGAAAAGGAAATAAAAGGAATCCAAATCGGAAAAGAAGTATTAAAGCTGTCACTGTTTGCAGATGACATGATACTCTACATAGAGAATCCTAAAGATGCTACCAGAAAGCTACTAGAGCTAATCAATGAATTTGGTAAAGTAGCAGGATACAAAATTAATGCACAGAAACCAACATTCTTCTGATGACATTTCTCCTTTTTTTATTCCAGAGTTCAGCCCAGTTAAATCCATTTATTTCCCTGCTATCTTACCTTTTCGTTTATGGGCCAGCAAATATAGTTTATTGCTTAGTATTGAACTGTCTCTTTGATCTATACAGTTTTATTTTACTCTTGATATACCTAGAAAAGGAGCATAGTATTCTTTATTTATAAGTACCTCAGTTAGTTGTATCTATTGAAACTATGAAAACCCCTTTTTAATTACAACTAGAACTCTATTCTCTGTCTAAGTCTCTGGCCTTACTATTTATGAAAACATAGTGTTTAATTACTGTTTTGCCACCTCATTTCTTTTCTAGTGATTTAAACTTGAAAACCTTTTCACGGTCTCAGTATAAATTCTGAAAGCAGTTGTAACTGACCCCGTGCTTTATTAGAAACTTCTTTCCTATATTGAGTTGAAATGTCTTCTTATATTTCTACCTATAGCTCAACCCCTTGTGGCTAGACAGAACAAATCATATTCCATGCAACAGCCTTTCAAGTATCTGAAGATGGTTATATTCATACTTCTATACCATCTCTGCTCCAGGCAGTTTTTCATGAGTCATGTCTTTGATCTCTTTACCATCCTGTCTTCTGAATATAATCCCAATTAATCTTTATAATCAAAGCTGACTGTAGGACCCTGGCATCACAGAATAAAATTGGACCAACACTAACTTTGTTCTTGAGAATGTATTTGCATTAACACCCCTAGATACCCAGCCACACATACCCTTACCCATCTGATCAGATTAGTTTCCAGAATGATTGTTTCATCACGTTGGCTCATATTAAATTTAAAATAAACTAGAATGTGGGCCTGAGATAGAACACAAGCATCAACTGTTGGATAGATCAAAGAAAGAGTAGCTACATCTTAAGAACTCATGTTCGTATTAAACAAATCTTTTAGAACTTTTAAAAGCCATACATTAAGAGATTTTTAAGTCCTCTGTAAGGTTTTTAAGTGCTCCCATATCAAATGCTATAAAAAATAATTTATCTCAGAAATGTACAATAATAACATGGATTTTTTTTTTTGCTTAAGTAAGACAGTGATGCCATAGGTACTCAGAGTGGGCTTGATTCTTCCAGGGAAGAGACTGAGAAAGCGTTGATGTGAGAAGAGCCTCTCGCTTGCTGTTCTCTCCATTCCGGGCTGGTTGCCTGCCAAAGCCTCATTCCTACCTGTAAAACTGCCAACATCAGTTCATGCAGCAAGCCTATGTAATTTGCTTTTCTGGGGAGCTATATTAGGGCAGGGTTGACTGAGTGAGAGAACTGAAGGCTACAGGCTCTGGGACAAGAGGGCTTTCCTGTGGCCTCATGAGCTGGTTGGTCCTTTTTCAAGCTTGAGAGATAAAACTCTTGGTAACATAGAAAAGGCCTTACTGGCTAAACTGACAGTACTTTCCTGAACAGTGCAAATGACCCTCATAGCAGGTGCGTTATTCATGGAGCATTATTCATCAGAGCACCACCTAGACAAAAGCAAACAAACAAAACAATAGAGAGAGAGATTAGTTGGGAACAAATTTTATATAAAGGATGTTCCTTGTAGAATTATTTAGAATGGGAAGGAAAAAGGATTCAGTCTGAATGGCCAGAAATTATAGTATTAATTATAGGACATCCATACAAGGAAATGTTATGCATCCTGTGTGATGTTAAAGAAGAACCTTCAATTTCTATAAAAGTTGATGAGATACTTAATCAAAACTCAAATTTTAAGGCAGTATTATGGTGGCAGCTTGTTAAAATGCATAAGTGATGTACTGGGAGAGCGATAGTAATTGAGAATGAGATGTGGAAACAGAAGATAGGAAGGATTATCAAACAAAATTTTAGAATATTACTGCTAGAGGGTAGAGAGTTATTGATGACTTGTTGATTATTTTAGTTTCACTATTTGTGCTTATATGTGTTGTGCAAACACACAGACAATAAAGTTACTGCTTTTGTAATAAAAGCATGGATAATTTAAAAATTTAAAAACAATTTTGACGGGTATAAAAATAATGTTTCCAGGTTCTAAACAACAGAACCCAGCTCTAGGGAACTTGAAAAAAAAAAAAAAGAATATGTTGGAAGATTATCAGAGAACTCTCCAAATCTGCTGAATCCAAGATTGGGAAAGATGTCAAGGGAAGCAGGATACCAAGCGAAGCCCGGACAGCTGAATGCAGAAATGGATCAGGCAGAACAAGGGGATGGTCTGCTTATAATTCTTCCATTGGGACCTTTGTCACTGGACTGTGATATGTGCCATAGTCTCTTGACACCTCTGTTCCTGTGCCCAGAATAGTCACTAACTCTCCTTACATCTTTGCCTCACTTTGTTAAGATACAAAAGTCCAAGTTGGGATGGTGTATATTAGTGGCCCATGACCCATAGTATGTGTCCATGCCCAAGCTTCCAGGGCCCTGCATGGCTATTCTCTGCTTCCCTTGGCTTCAGGTGGAGACCCACCTCTTATTTTGAGATTTCTGTCACCTCCCTCCAGTAGAAAGCTTCTTGGATGCTAAGTAGTAGCAAATGTTCTGTACATCAAATGTTGGAAGAGTTAGTAAAACATTGTGTTAATATTTCTCTGGAGATGCTTAAAAGCCTTAAATAGGATCCTTCAGATAGATTTTTATCTGTACAATTAAGTCCAATTGTGTATGCCACAATTCCTAAGACTCTGGAATATTTCAGTAATGTGTATTATGTAGCTCAGGCATAATAGAAATGCATTCTCCTGGAGACCAACACATGAAACGATTTATGTATGCATTGCCAGCGTCAGACACCATATATTAGTGTCAATATACTGTAGAGTACCATCAGGATGTTTTTTGCTCAAGAGAGCTATGAAATTTAGTCCTTTTGAAATACTAAGGCAGAGTGAACTACTAAGCTAACTGCCAAAATCCAAATTTAAAAATATATACAAATATTTTTATTTTTTGAGGGATATGTAGGAGCCTGTCTTCTGATTAACAGACTCAAAAGAAAAATGTCAGTTAAATTAAAGTCATGGGAATCCATGATTAGGTTAATAATGTAGTGACCACGTCTTGCTAGTAAAACAATAATATTTAATAAGAGTGTTCACTGCACTTTTATAAGATGGTTTACAAGGTCACAAAGAAAGTTATAGTTGTAGTACCTGCCACTGAGTTGTTTTATGAGCTAATAGATGACATTCAACAGATGAAAATGAAAAGGCAGAATATACATCATAGATAAATGTATGACTATATTATTTATAAATGTGTGGGTCTAAGGGATATTGGAATGGCTTAAACACATTGAGATTACTTTAATACAAATTCAAGAAGCTGTTGAGTTTTCAAAAATTCAGATGCTTTTCATTTCTTAATTTTATGCAGTCAGATGTATTTTTGTAAACTTTGCAACCGAAAGATCTCTGAATAAGCATTTTTAATTAAAAGTCCCACATAACCACTTTGAGAATATTGTTTTCATTGAGGAAAGGGGGAAAGATCCCATTAAATATTGTTTTTATTTTGTATGTATAAAAGAAGTCTCAACTGGCAATTCAAAGCCTTCTATGATTTGTTCAGTTGAAATTAATTCTCTTCCTTCTCCTCCGTGTTTCCCCTGAACTTTGCTTTTACCCGTATTATCTCATTTAAGTTTGCATCATATGACGATGAGAATAATGATAATAATGAACCCTTAGTGATTAGGAAATCAAAGTTTAGACAGATAGCTAATTTGTTCAAAGTTGTGCTGCTTATAAATAAAGTACTAAGATTCAGTCTTAAGCAGTCTGACTCTAGAGTCCGTACTTTCAATCCCTGTGCTATTAATTGAATACATATTTTCTTCTCTGGATCTTTAATTTTTAAAAGGAAAGGCATCCATCTTATTTAGCAATATAACTTTCATGGTACTTAAGACCATGGTGACCACAAAATAAGATTAAAAGGAAACAAAATGTTCAGTATAGTTGTTATATAGTGTGATTATAAGTAATTAATTTCATTCCTTTACTACTTTAATGTTTTCCTAATATGCTGTAATAAATAGAAGTCAGCATAAGAGATAGTTAAGAGTAGGAATTCTGGTCAAACATACCTGATTTCAAATTATTTCTCCCTCACTTTATGACTCTGTTTATTTATGGCTTCAGTTATCTAATCATAAAATGGGAATATTACAATGGAAATGGTATTTAAGACTGTTGTAACAAAAATACACTTATCAGAGTATCCGGTAGAAAGCAATCAATAGAAGCTAGCTATTATTTTTAATCAAAAAATACTTAAGGAGAGAATACTAATAATATATCATAAATAAAGAATACTGAAATTTATGGTCATTGATGAGTCTTTGAATCCTTAAAATGGATTTTTATCCATACAATAAATTCTAATTTTGTGCACTAAAATTCCTAAGACTCTGAAACATTTCAGTAATGTGTTTTGTACAGCTCAGGTCATGATTCTAATGCTCAGGGTGGATAGAATAAGTAAAAATGCTACTTACAAAGATGTACCTGACCAGACTTCTTCCTTTTGGGTATTCTACCATGATACAGTCATATTTAACAATGAACGGTGTTTGGAATCAATTTATATGTATACACAGTATGTTTACGTGGTATTTCTGAGATTATTACAATGTTATTTAATTAATTTTATTTGGAATTTCTGCTATGGCTTGAATCACAAAATATTGCAGAGACGGTCAGGAAAAAATAAAAGATGGTGAGAATGAGGTGAAAACTTTAAATAATGTTTGGATTTTATAAATAAGCAAAAGAACATCTTTTTTACATGTCGCTGTAGTTCATGAAAACTGTATTAGAACAAGTTTAGGTCTAAGAGAAGATAAGGGATAATATTTTGAAATCAACACATTTTTTACTATCACTGCAGAAATTTCAATATATTTTATCTTGCATCAAAAAATTACATCTAAATATTTCTTTATAAAAGTTTCCTTAGGACTACACAAACCCAGAGAGGTACAGAATTACTTGACTTTTCTCTGTGCAATCCTAAATCAAATGAAGTTCTCTCAACTGAGATTCTGTGATCAATTTGGAGGTCTTGAACTAGACTGTCCCTTATACTGACCATAGGAGACAGTTCTCCATGTTCGTTATCATTTTCCCAGTATGTACCAGCATGTCCAGTACATACTATGTTCTCAACAAATATATAATGAATGCATAACTAATGGAGTTACATGGCATAAAGGTCTTGGAATTACAAGTCCTATCTTCAGTCCTGGGCTTTGCCACTTGCTGATTATTTAGCTTTGGGCAAGTGATTTAACATTTTAGAATGTAAATTTATGTATCTGTAAAATTTTAAAAACAATTCCCCTAGTCTCTGTGAAGGAGATACATGTAAATTATCTTTGAAAATTATAAATGCTACTAACCATTATAAAGCCATTTCTAAGGCAGAATGACAATGGCTTAATATCGTGGAATCATAGAGTCTCTGTATTGAAAGAGACCTTAAAAGCCATTAAGTTCAACCACACCACTGGTACTTGATTTTCTTCCTAAACAGGGATGTAATGGATATGAAATGCATATTTTATTTTATACATAAGGGGTTTTTCATTCTGCCCCTGATATGACCCAAAACATTCCCTCTGAGTTATAAAGGAGTGATATTTTCAGTACTTTACTCCACACTTTTAAACCGCACACAATTCCATGAGGTAGACACTATGTTTATCCCTATTTAAGAGATGAGGAAACCTAAATAAAAAAATTGTAATGTTACTTGCCCAGTGACTCACAGTTGGGAAGTTGTAGAGCCTGGACTTGAACCTAGACAGTCAGGATGGAGACAATCTTGAGTCCATACTCCTAACCATCACAGTGCACCCTCCCCAGGTGAAGTGGAATGTGGAAATCTTCTCTGCTCCCTGCATGCAACTGTGGATGGTTGTAAGGCGCATCCTATTAAATTCCATAACAGTCTGGAGTCTAGACCAGCAGAGTTCCATAGAACTTTCTGAGATGAAGGAAATAATCTATATCTGTACAGTCCAGTATGGTAGCTAGTAGCCACTTTTGGCTTTTGAGCAATTGATACGTGAATGGTGTGATTGAGGAACCAAATTTTTAATTCTGATAATTTAAGTTTAAATAGGTAGATGTAGATAGTGATTACGCGGTGACCACATGTTGAACAATGCAGTTTCAGGTTCTAAATCAATGCTTCTCTTTTTTTTTCCTCCTTGGTATATATGACAGCTGGCATATATTTGTGAGACACTCTCCCATGAATGGAGCCTGGCAGGACAGAACCAAGTAGTGGCTAAGAATTTAGAGGCTGAAGTTAAGCCGACTTGAGCTCAAATGTCGGCTGTCGTGCTGAATGTGTGACTCAGAGTGTGGAGTTGACTTACCCTTAAATCAGGGCAGTAATTAAATTACATCACTGAGCTTTTTAAAAACTGAAAAAAAATTATTTGACATAATTTCAGAGTTACAGGGGGACATGCAAGAATAGTACAAAGAATTCCTGTGTACACTTCACTTGGAATCCCCAAAGTTTATTACTTTTTCTCTCTGTCTCTGTCTCTGTCTCTCTCCCTTCCTCTCTGTCTCTCTCTCCTCTTCCCTCCCTCTCTCTTTTTCTCCCTGTCTCTCTCTGTCTTTCTCTGTGTATGATTATTGCCCTGAACCATTTGAGAATAAGTTGCAGGAATGACTCCCCTTTCCTTTTACTAAATACTTGTGTGCATTTCCTAAAAATAAAGACATTATCTTAGACAAGGCAGGAAATTAACAGTTACTAGTCATAATACTATTATCTAATCCACAGACCTTATTCAGTTTTCAGCCGTTGTCCCAATAATGTCTTTTATATCCAAAGCAAATACCATCTTATGCTGTACATTCAATTTTCATGTCTCTTTAATCTCTTTTACTGTAAAACAGTTTCTCAGTCTTGATATTGTTTCATGACATAGATGTTTTTTAAATGATGTAGGCCAGTTAGTTTGCAGACTGTCTCTCCGTTTAGGTTTGTCCTTTGTTTCCTCATAATTTGATGTACTTGTGCACTTTCGTTAGGGATAAGAAAGCTATGACATGTCCTTTGCTGTGCATCATATCAGGAGGCATATGATGTCCATTTGCCCCATAACATTGGGCCATTATGGTGATAATAACTTAGATCACTTGGTCACTTAAGTAAGTTTCTGTCTACCAAGAACATGTTTTCGAGTTAAGCTTATAAATTCATATAATTATTTTTTTTGGATACTCTAGTTCCAGATTTGAGTAGAGAGAGCCCCCCTCAAGCTGACCCTTATATCCTTTTGACATGACTCCATCATTATTTGAATACATCCCTAATTTCTGGCATAAGAAGTCACTTCAGACTCAGGTCTTATCTTCCCTGACTACCTCCTGGAATCATTAATTTCATCAAAATGCTTCAGTTTATAGGAGTAAAAGAAAGGTATTTCGAAAGCAAGATCTTAGAGCCTGGTGGACTTGTTGTTGCTACTGAATGTCATTACTTCTAGGCTTTTTAGCAGTTAGAACTAGGCTACACACACAGAGATGGGTGTATGTACCACCACATATATACATATATACATATATATATATATATATATATATGTAATTTCTTCCTCCCTTCCTACCCTCCTTCCTTCTATCTATGTCATAAAAGTTGTAAGTTCAAACTGGTTCAAGTTCAAACAAGTTCAAGTTGGTTTCAATTCCAACCAGCATCATGGAGTTAATTATATCTTTCCTCTTTCCCACATTTGTAACTCCCTTCTCTGACAGTACAAGACCTAGATCTCATTATCCACAATATATTTATTTATTTGTTCAGTCCGAGAATACATAGAAAGTAGTTTCAGAAGTATTAACCAATAAATCTGAAAAAAGATACCTGCTATGTAGAATTCAATAATTGTTTAGAGTTCTTTGTGTCTTCAGACTGAGGATATATAGTCCAAATATGCAAAGTCCAAATAGTCTAAAAGTTACCTGAATTCTCCCCCTCTGCCACCATGCCCAATGTGCCTATGTTATTCATTTGATATAAAAACATGACTCTGTTCATGTTTCTGTTTTGGGTTTTTAGATTTGGGTCCCTCCCCAAAGTGTTGTCCATTTTCTTTTTTTAAGTATGTAAAACATTAACCATTTCCAAAAATTAGAACTTTACCAGAAATTCTATTCAGAGAAGTGTTATCCCAACCCCCTCTTCCTTCATAGATTTTTTTTGAGGAATAAATAAGATTATAAATGTTTAGATTTTTACACACAACCTGGTACCTATTTAGATTCCAGGAAGTCCCATCTAGCTATTCACTTAATAATATTGCTTTACCTTTGTTCATTTACACACTCCTCAAATACTTCATGCATTTTCCTCCCATCTATGAAACCAAACTGGAAAGCAATTGTGTGAATAAAATTCTTCTCAACATTTCATATTTTAGATCTTACTAGGAACAGATTATGTTAATATCCTTATCACAGCTGATCACAAAAACTATTGTGTTTAGTTACCCAGTTAATCAGTGGCCTATTTTGTCCCTTAAAAGAGAAGAATATGCTTACTGTCTGTGGGATAACCATAATGTTATTGCAGGAATTATGTAGAAAACATATCACAGTAAGACCTCATTTCAGTGATGCCCTAAACAAAGCTGTAATTCTGTATGAAGGTAATAATTGTTAGATTGGACTGAAACAAATAAAGAATCCTGAGACATGTCTCAAGAAATAAGTGAGTTAAGTGGAACTTCCAAGAATCATCACCAGATTGCGTTCGGGTTCCAGCTGCATGCTGAACCCCAGGAATTTCTTGGGATGCTTTAGAGACCCAATCTTTGTGTAAGGTTATTTTTATAATAAATTGGTTTCATTGTCCTCAATAATACAACTATATGTTTTGCTCTAAGACTATTGCAGGTCATGATTTTTCTTAAATCTTGTATCTTGCATTCATTGTGAGCCATGTCCCAGTCCATAATTCTGACCATGGGATCATGCCTAAATTTTCTTTGCCTTTTTGAAATGCCTTTTCCAAATGCCTACAGTATGTTTCTAACTAGTTGCTATCTTTCCCCTTCTTGTTGGTCTGAATTAAGCATTGAAGAGAAATTATCCTAACAACTTTCTTTTCCTTCTCTAGATAAAATTGTTAGCAAGGCGAGGAAAACATTTGTTAGCTTTTCCACTTTGATTACAATAAGATTTGTAGTAGATGGCAGAATTTAAGCCCCCCATTGCTACAAAGCTTGCCTTTGTCTCACCTGATCTTGTGGTTGTCATTAGGAATAAGGCATCCATAGCCTCCAGCCAACCAGGCATCTGTAGCACCGTGCACCTCCTTGATAGGATGCTTCTGTCTGCCTTTGTGTTCATTTATGCCAATACTATTCTGCATGCTTCTGCTCAGAAATCTACAGATTTCTCAATACCTCATTTTTCAGCATTTCTCCCTATTTCCCCTCACTGGGATTCGAAAGTATGCCTTTGAACTTGAAGTAAATAATACCTATTGGCACACAATTTTTTAAAAATTCTGTTGTTATAAGATGGGGACAAAGTGATAGCTTAGAAAGATGTAACTTATCATAGCAATGAAGGAGTTTGGGATATTTTCTCTTCTTAGCTCATCTCATTAGTAACTACTGCAGGAGTCATTTGTATTCAATTTTAAAGTATAAATATTTGATTCATATCCAATTGGGAATAATTTGTGTAAGATATAGCATACAATGTTTTACCTCTGTGTATAAATCATTACCCCTGCATTTAATCATTGCTAAGAGATCGTATGATTTAGCAATATAGATGATTTTATATTTGTTTCTAGGCTTCTTTTACCTTTGGATCAATTAAATAATTTAATATATTCACCACTTAATGCAGCTTTTTAAAAAACTGAAGTAAAGATCATAGAGGAACAACTATGGCGTTAGAAAAGTTTGTGACTTCATTAAACAGCAAAAACAAAAAACAGCAGGAAACGTAAGTTTTTTAAAAATCCAGAATTTGGGACATAGAAATGACACCACAAATAGGGCAATCACAGGAAATCTGAGACTATCCTTAAGACATGTCATGTTGTTACTGACAGTTATACTAAACTATATAGTGAATTCTAACACATTCTGAATCATGAATCCAATCACTCGGGTTTGGCTGACCGGAATTATCCCAATATAGCACATGCATTCATTTTGAGAACAAAGAATATGAAAGCTAGTATTTGATTTCTCTTGTAATCATGTGGATATATGGTAGATAGTTTTAATCCAAAATTTCCTGTATGAGAAGGGAATAAAATGGAAATAATGCTGTTGAAGTTGAAGGTCAAATTCTATCAGCATGAACAAGGAACCTAACATCAGACCAAAGTTCTCCTTCAGAATCCCAGAGTTTGAAGATGCTATGAAGTCCTGCACTGCAGGAAGAATAATTAAACAATGTTATCAGTTGGATTCTGTCAAACAATCTGGTGCTATTTTACCATAATAGTTCTAATTGATCTTTCCATAATCTGAACATTGTAACTTGAATGTGACACTGCCTTAAATGCCCAATAAAGTGCCAACACAGAGGGACCATTTGGGGCCAGATCCCAGCCTATTTCTAATTCAGTTCTATTCTATTCTATTCTATTCTATCCTATCCTATCCTATCCTATCCTATCCTATCCTATCCTATCCTATCCTATCCTATTCCATTCCATTCCATTCTATTGATTCAAGTGAGTATCTACTAGTTACAGGGTAGTTTTAAGGTGAAATTTAAGATTTTTAACTAAAAAAATTGTTAAAATAGGGTTGCAGAAAATAATATATGCTTTTATCCTGTATCTGAAATAATTAATAAAAATAATAAACCAAAGAATCTGTATAAATACACAAAAAGTTATTAACAGCAATTATTTTGGGAGAGGGTAGGAAGACTTTTTATTCAGTAATTTTACTTTCTAATTTAACAACTTTGTAGTGCGTGATTATCAATTAGCAGTTATTACCTGATTAGGAAAAGATAGTTTTTCAAAAGCTAAACTTTATAGAAAAGTCAAATGATGTAATGAAAAGTCATAGAATTTATAGTCAGAAAACATGGCAACTGTCTAGCCATGTGACTCGGTAGATGTCATATATTTCTTCTGAGCCTCTATTCTTATCTGTAAAATGTGATTGATAATAAAATTACCAAGGTAAAAGGTGGTTGAAAATATCAAAATGCAATGTATGAAAAAGTACTTTATAAGGTCAAGTATCAAGATACCTTTGGTAGTTATATATGTACAGTTTTATGCTGACTTATAGGTACTTATTGATAATTCAGAGAGAGACATATTGGGTAGACCTATTTGTAAAAAAGAACAAAATCCTATAAAGAAAACTGACAGTGAAAAACTGAAGGCGGAGGTGAAAGGAAAAATACAATGGAAATATATCAGAACACGTTTTCAAAAAAGACAGAATGCAGCCCTGGGAATAGGGAGGAGAGAATTAAAGAAAAATTAACATGGTAAACAAAAAAGTCAGAAATTGGGGGAAAAAATAGATAGAGCTAATGACTAAGAGACTTTTAGAAATAGCACTAAGCTGTGAAGCCTAAGATGGTCATTAGATTTGGGAAGGGTGATTGAGGCTCTGGCACTCTTACATGCTAAAAGTGACTAAAGGACAGAATGAAAATCTTTCCTAGGACTGTCAAGTTAGTTATGCTATATAGCTGGAGGTTGGAGAGTGGTTAAGGTTTGAAAATAATTAAGTGATATAACCAGGATTTGATCTACTGAATTCGATTTATCTCTTCAGTGGCCGAAGGTTAAAATGATCAACACGTAAAGCTAAGGCATAAGTTGTCGCGTGAGACATCTAAACTCAGATCCCGATTCGAGCTTGCTTCTGCCCATAGAATTGAGGACTTCAATCCATGTCTTGAGAATTCCAGTTGGTTACTTAGGAGTGAGTGAACGCGTGTGTGGCCATGATGGATTTATTTATTTCTATCTTAGGAGTTATTTTCATAGTTTTCCTTTGAGAATTCTAACAGACTTCTACCAGCTTCAGTTGTTCTGTGTCTCTGGCTGCTGCGTACGTTCTGTCAACAGAGGTGGGCCAATTTATCTGATATTGCCTCTGCAGAAAAGACAGGAGCTTTGGGGGGCAAAGTGTGCCTATCATGCAGGTAACTTCCCTGATCTAACCAGGTAGAGAACTAAACAGTCAGGAGAGGTAGTGTTGGTAAAAGCAGAATCTTTTCTGTAGCCACCTCTCCTGTCCACGTAGGAATAGCTAGCACAAGAGCCACTTTCTATAAGAATTCCTAGCATTTGACATGGCTCGACAAGGATGACTCTGATAGACATTATCATGTCTGAATCTGTGCGTGGCTGAGTCTACCGGTGTGTTTGGACAGCCACTTTCCCTCGCTGCAAAGTATGTCTCCTTTTCATCCTTAGTGGTATTTTGGTTTATGCCCTTGTTTGTGAAATTATGAGAGGCTAAATTTGGTTTTTCCTCCAAATCTAAATATCTTCAGAATATAATCTGAATATCCAAATTTAGGGTTGGGTTGGGTTGGGTTTCCTCTTATATTTATTTTGTTTGTTTATTACCATAATGACTTCCCTAATAATTGTAGTTTGTACCCTAGCCTGAGAGCGGCAACTAGGAGAATATATGCCTGCTGCCTTTATGCTCTCTGTACCTCAGTTTCTTCCTATATATTCGTGGGAGGTATGTCAGTATTTTTTTATTTATCTCATAGGATTATATTGAATGCCAATTAGGTGTATTTTTAAACACAAAGCTATTTGTGTCCCCCAAATTATCTACTCATAAAAATACTAATTTTCAAAGGATCCCTGTGGTAATGAGGTTTATAATTAAGCTGTCAGTTTAAAGTATTTTGATTTCAGTTTTATTTAAAAAGGAAAATCCAGAGAATGGACTTGAGGACACGGGGAGGGGGAAGGGTAAGCTGGGACAAAGTGAGAGAGTGACATGGACATATATACACTACCAAATGTAAAATAGATAGCTAGTGGGAAGCAGCTGCATGGCACAGGGAACTCAGCTCGGTACTTTGTGATCACCTAGAGGGGTGGGATCGGGAGGGTGGGAGGGAGATGTAACGAGATATGGGGATATATGTATATGTATAGCTGATTCACTTTGTTATAAAGCAGAAATTAACACACCATTGTAAGGTAATTATACTCCAATAAAGATGTTAAAAATAAAATAAAATAAATAAAGTTTATCATACTAGCAAAAAAAAAAGAGGAAAATCCACTTCAAGTTTGCTATGTGAAGTTTTGAAATTTTGTGTAAATGCTAACATCACATGGAAATCACATTTTGTACAGTTTTATAGCCACCATTTTTTTTTACCTGACTGTTCTTGTAATTTTCTTTTTAGTTGCCTTCAGGGAACAATATGAGAGCTCTACTTAGAGCTTATTTAACTCCTATCAATTCTTATCAATAAAAATCAAAGATTATACAAAATTATACAAACATTCATTTGGATAAGAGGCAGTCCATTGAATTCTGCTAAAACAGTTTTTATATTAAAACTGATTCATTTTATTTCCTCACTTCAGTTATAGGCTACTAAACTCTTACAGCCTTCTGAAACACAAAAATTGAAAAAGTCTTATCCATGTAAAAAATTTTTTAATTCTACGTAAAGCAAATGTCTGTCATATCAAGATGTCCAAAATTATAAAGCAAATATCTGTCATATCAAGATGTCCAAAATTATAAAGGTTATCAGGCATCACTCGTGGTAGCCTTGGAAATTATTTGTTTGATTTTTGAGGAAATCCTTTAACCAGTCAAGTTCAGTAATATTTTTAACTTACTTTTCTCTGCATCAAAAGGATATGCCTGTTAAGATATATCTAGGTCATACATAATATATTCATCTGTCTTCTACCACCTCTGTGGGTTGAGATGCACATGGTTTAAGTGAATCTGTGTGACGAATATTAGAACCATCTTGACCCCAGTGTGTCAACTTCTGTGAGTCTGGCGGTTCTCAAAGAATTTGTTGGCTGAGCTATGGAGTCTCTAAGAAACTCTAATTTGAAGAAGGAAGACTAAAGTTTGGGGAGGGAAAGTGAGAAAGGTTGAAAAATACATATAACTTCCTAAATAAAAATTTTGTCATATATCATCAAGAGTAGCCCAGGAAAACCATTCTTATGGCTTCTAAATCCTTGAATCCAGCAATATAAAAAATTTTTATTTTGATTTAGGTTTAAATGTCCAGTTTCTTGAGATGCCAGATTCTTTACAACCTAAACCACTTGTCAAGTTCAGACCACGGGGAAGAATATTACTATTTTTCAAATACAGATTATTAAATCCATTCCATTTGAAAGAGTAGAGATGCAGGTCAAACATCCTCTACTTCATGTTTTGGATCCCCTGGGAGATAATCCAATTTAGGAATTGTTTAATACTTTCTGAATACTTGTCATAAACTTCGATCACAGATACTTTTTCTTAAATCTGCAAGGCAAGTTGTCTTTTTATATGCTTGTTTTGCCTCTTTAAGAGAGAAAAGGGAAGAGAGAGGGAATGGAATTAAGATTTAAAGAAACATGCCTGGTTTGTGTGTTTGGTGCTTTCCAGAAACAGGAAATTTATTAGAAGAAATTGAGGGTAATCTATATTTAAGGGAAGCAGTTTATATGTCTTATGGGCCATGGTTTCCCCAATGAAAGAATGTTTAATACATCTGTATTGAGTAAATAGGCTTGAATAAAATCTATAAATTTATAAAATATTTTTGTTTGATCTTTACGGCAATCCTTTGGGCTGAGTAAAAGCAATATTTTATCTCTTTCTGGTGTTGTTGAAAGACCTAGGAGTCATCTGAACAAGCAGGAATTGAGATGTTAAAACCACTGGTTTTATCTCACATCTGGAAGTGAGAAGACCTGTCAAAACATGGGTTAATTGTTTACATGGTAAAAAACTAGATGTTGAAATGAAAAATCTAAAGCACTAAATATGTTAATTATAATTAAATATGAGCTGTTTTTGGAAAAGGTCCACTGAAATTTACTACAGAAAGAATCCAAGACTCTCTCTGATGAAGTTGGTATACAACCTCTTTCTTTAGAGAATAGTACCAGCACAGGGAGCAACTGCAGGACCCCCAAATTCTTGGAGGTAAAGAATATCTAGAATTTAGATAGATATTATATCTATTAATAATAAAATATAATTATTCTGTTTAGAATAATAGAATTTGTGGATTCTAACAGGTCACATCACATGTTGGTAACTGAGGTGTGAAAAAACAAAGGACCATACACTCTGGCTTGTACTCCACAGAAATCACGCCTTACTTGTAGCTTTAGATTTGGTTGGATCCTTTTCCAATGAATTAAGGGCAGCAAGCATTAAAAAAAAGACTAAAATTGAACTTAGACAAATTTAAAATGTAAGATCTAAAGGTGGTACATTCTGGGCCTAGATCATTTGAATTCTGTCTTTGAACAGAAGGGCAGCCATGGGGAAATTAGGCTTCTTGTGATGACATCAGAGACACCTCATCCCCTGGGTGTCAATGGTCACATTTAGAACGTTGCTCTAAAGTCTGATGCAGACTCTGCTGATAAGTTTCTGAGAGGCAAGTTTTTGGGTCTCATTGATTTACTGAAACATTCATTCAATTAAGAAATTTTTGAGTTCCTGGAAGGAGCCAGTGGTATGCTAGGCCATACAGCTACTACATAGGCATGGCTCACGTGTGGTGCAACCTAAATTTTGTTGTTTGGTAAAGATAACATTACTTCCGAGAAGGGAGGCTAAATATTATAGAAAAGAACAGAACAGAAGTAGGATGCCTCCATAAAAGGAGGCAAATACATAAGACTGGAAATTGAAGTGTGCGTTCAGTCTGGGTAAATAAAAATATGAGATTAATCGCTCTTATATGGGTAATTAAATGGGGGTTGGGGGAGGTGTTCCCATGATGTTAATCCTTTCTGAGATTAACATGCTTTTATATACTGGCTTCAGTTAGTCATTTGCCAATGAAGGCTTTTAGATAGCATTTAAGAGAAATCTGTACGGGTCAAAACAAAAAAAGAGACAATCTTTCCTAGCAGAGCAAATTGTTAGAGGTAAGAGTATACATAAATTACGAAATTTGCTGTAAAGTCATTCGAAATGGGTGTATTCTTCTGTGGCCACCTTAGCTATATATGTATCTCAGAACAGAGTAAGCCCATCTAGATCATATCATCTAGAAACCAGTATTTGAGTAGCCTCATAAAATATTTCAAAGTATAAAGTCTCAAATTCCCTTTGATGTTAAAGAAGAGAGACACAGTAAATAGGTAAGGTTTCAGATATAAGATAAAGAAAAGTTGGAAGAAAATTATTTCATTATCATCAAAATCAATTATTGAGTTTCACTGTATTTATATCACTTCTTTTAGAGTGGTAAAGTTAGGAGAAAATTTAAACATTTTCTTCTAAGAATGTACAATTTAAAAGGATAATTCTAATATAGAAAAGGTTAACTGATGAATAGAACATATTCTATTTAGGAATGTTTACTTAGATAAGGACAAAGTATTCATGTTTCCTTCAATGGTAGTTGAATCAGCAATATCTCTAAGTTTGCTAATAACTTGAACACTATGATTTTGGACTTGAACCCTAAGGAGTCAAGTTCAAATGATGACTTGTATGTTCTCTATTATTTAGTTGGGAAATTAGACCTGGCTATTTAAGGTTTCTTAAATCATTACATATATGTTACATATTTTAAACAGCTTTCAATATAATTCTTGTGAATTGGCTTTGCAGATATGCCTGTTTATTTTTTTAGATTATTTAGGAGATTATTTAGCATTAGAAGATATGTGTAATTACAATTTTTCCTTATAAAGTAGGCAAACTTTCATGTTTACTAAATAATAAGAAATATAAATTCTTTATTTATTAGTGAATGTGGAAAATAATTTTCTCTGAATGTAGCCCAGTCTGGTAACTTTGCATAAACAACCCCTAATTCAAAGCTATTGCAACAGGAGGGAGAGACCGGAACTCAATCTGAGCTCTACTCCAGGGGAAAAAAAGGGCAGGAGAGTTTTCAATTAGCAATAATCACGCCTCGGATAAACCTCATTGGCTACGATACTGCCACTGCGCGAAGCTGGGCAGGAGAGTTTTTTTTTTTTTTTTTTTTTTGTGAAATATATTTTTATTTTCCAAATATAATATGTGAATATATTTTTGAAAGAAATACAAGCATAAATAAGTTCAACAGCATGAACATTGGCATTTGTTTTTTTTTTTTTTTTAAACATCTTTATTGGGGTATAATTGCTTTACAATGGTGTGTTAGTTTCTGCTTTATAACAAAGTGAATCAGCTATACATATACATATGTTCCCATATGTCTTCCCTCTTGCGTCTCCCTCCCTCCCACTCTCCCCATCCCACCCTTCCAGGCTGTCACAAAGCACCGAGCTAATATCCCTGTGCCTTGCGGCTGCTTCCCCCCAGCTATCTACCTTACTACGTTTGTTAGTGTGTACATGTCCATGACTCTCTCTCGCCCTGTCAAAACTCACCCTTCCCCCTCCCCATATCCTCAAGTCCGTTCTCCAGTAGGTCTGCGTCTTTATTCCTGTCTTACCCCTAGGTTCTTCATGACATTCTTTCCCTTAAATTCCATATATATGTGTTAGCATACAGTGTTTGTCCTTTTCTTTCTGACTTACTTCACTCTGTATGACAGACTCTAGGTCTATCCATCTCATTACAAATAACTCAATTTCATTTCTTTTTAAGGCTGAGTAATATTCCATTGTGTATATGTGCCACATCTTCTTTATCCATTCATCCGATGATGGGCGCTTAGGTTGTTTCCATCTCCGGGCTATTGTAAATAGAGCTGCAATGAACATTTTGGTACATGACTCTTTTTGAATTTTGGTTTTCTCAGGGTATATGCCCAGTAGTGGGATTGCTGGGTCATATGGTAATTCTATTTGTAGTTTTTTAAGGAACCTCCATACTGTTCTCCATAGTGGCTGAACCATTTCACATTCCCACCAGCAGTGCAAGAGTGTCCCCTTTTCTCCACACCCTCTCCAGCATTTATTGTTTCTAGATTTTTTGATGATGGCCATTCTGACTGGTGTGAGATGATACCTCATTGTAGTTTTGATTTGCATTTCTCTAATGATTAATGATGTTGAGCATTCTTTC
This sequence comes from Phocoena sinus, assembly GCF_008692025.1. Lineage (NCBI taxonomy): Eukaryota > Metazoa > Chordata > Mammalia > Artiodactyla > Phocoenidae > Phocoena > Phocoena sinus. Next base: position 40,009,744 of record NC_045772.1, on the reverse strand, counting down.
ATGTGTTTGTTGGCATTCTGTATATCTTCTTTGGAGAAATGTCTATTTAGGTCTTCTGCCCATTTCTGGATTGGGTTGTTTGTTTTTTTTGATATTGAGCTGCATGAGCTGCTTGTAAATTTTGGAGATTAATCCTTTGTCAGTTGCTTCATTTGCAAATGTTTTCTCCCATTCTGAGGGTTGTCTTTTGGTCTTGGTTATGGTTTCCTTTGCTGTGCAAAAGCTTTGAAGTTTCATTAGGTCCCATTTGTTTATTTTTGTTTTTATTTCCATTACTCTAGGAGGTGGGTCAGAAAGGATCTTGCTGTGATTTATGTCATAGAGTGTTCTTCCTATGTTTTCTTCTAAGAGTTTGATAGTTTCTGGCCTTACATTTAGGTCTTTAATCCATTTTGAGCTTATTTTTGTGTATGGTGTTAGGGAGTGATCTAATCTCATACTTTTACATGTACCTGTCCAGTTTTCCCAGCACCATTTATTGAAGAGGCTGTCCTTTCTCCACTGTACATTCCTGCCTCCTTTATCAAAGATAAGGTGTCCATATGTGCGTGGGTTTATCTCTGGGCTTTCTATCCTGTTCCACTGATCTATCTTCCTGTTTTTGTGCCAGTACCATACTGTCTTGATTACTGTTGCTTTGTAATATAGTCTGAAGTCAGGGAGCCTGATTCCTCCAGCTCCTTTTTTCGTTCTCAAGATTGCTTTGGCTATTCGGGGTCTTTTGTGTTTCCATACAAATTGCGAAATTTTTTGTTCTAGTTCTGTGAAAAATGCCAGTGGTAGTTTGATAGGGATTGCATTGAATCTGTAGATTGCTTTGGGTAGTAGAGTCATTTTCACAATGTTGATTCTTCCCATCCAAGAACATGGTATATCTCTCCATCTATTTGTATCATCTTTAATTTCTTTCATCAGTGTCTTATAATTTTCTGCATACAGGTCTTTCGTATCCTTAGGTAGGTTTATTCCTAGATATTTTATTCTTTTTGTTGCAATGGTAAATGGGAGTGTTTTCTTGATATCACTTTCAGATTTTTCATCATTAGTATATAGGAATGCCAGAGATTTCTGTGCATTAATTTTGTATCCTGCTACTTTACCAAATTCATTGATTAGCTCTAGTAGTTTTCTGGTAGCATCTTTAGGATTCTCTATGTATAGTATCATGTCATCTGCAAACAGTGAGAGCTTTACTTCTTCTTTTCCGATTTGGATTCCATTTATTTCCTTTTCTTCTCTGATTGCTGTGGCTAAAACTTCCAAAACTATGTTGAATAAGAGTGGTGAGAGTGGGCAACCTTGTCTTGTTCCTGATCTTAGTGGAAATGCTTTCAGTTTTTCACCATTGAGGATGATGTTTGCTGTGGGCTTGTCATATATGGCCTTTATTATGTTGAGGAAAGTTCCCTCTATGCCTACTTTCTGGAGGGTTTTTATCATAAATGGGTGTTGAATTTTGTCGAAAGCTTTCACTGCATCTATTGAGATGATCATATGGTTTTTCTCCTTCAATTTGTTAATATGGTTTATCACATTGATAGGTTTGCGTATATTGAAGAATCCTTGCATTCCTGGAATAAACCCCACTTGATCATGGTGTATGATCCTTTTAATGTGCTGTTGGATTCTGTTTGCTAGTATTTTGTTGAGGATTTTTGCATCTATGTTCATCAGTGATATTGGCCTGTCGTTTTCTTTCTTTGTGACATCCTTGTCTGGTTTTGGTATCAAGGTGATGGTGGCCTCGTAGAAGGAATTTGGGAGTGTTCCTCCCTCTGCTATATTTTGGAAGAGTTCGAGAAGGATAGGTGTTAGCTCTTCTCTAAACGTTTGATAGAATTCACCTGTGAAGCCATCTGGTCCTGGGCTTTTGTTTGTTGGAAGGTTTTTAATCACAGTTTCAATTTCAGTGCTTGTGATTGGTCTGTTCATATTTTCTATTTCTTCCTGATTCAGTCTTGGCAGGTTGTGCATTTCTAAGAATTTGTCCATTGGGCAGGAGAGTTTTAAGAGGTGCATGGAGACCTCTAAGTCCGCCTTTGTTTGCTAATTGGTTTTACCTACAGGAAAAGGAAGATAGTTTTACAACTTGGAGCAAGGCACCTATCAAATTTAGACTTCTACCTTCCTACAGACACTGAAAGATGGAAGTACTGTCTTCCTGGATGGTTACATTTCAAAGGAATGACTTTCAGGTCTTTGAGAAAGACATCTGTGGGTTGTAAAACTGGCAAGGGCCTTTGAAAGATATTTACATTTCAAAGGAGCAGAGAAGGATTTTACAATGACATGTTTTCTAAAGTAAATGCTCTAAGAAAAGAGAGATCAAGAGCTTAGAGTCAGGAAGATAACTAAAGTTTAGTCAAGCAGAGGGGGACCAACTTGAGCAATATATTATGTCATGATTATGTTATAATTTGGACTTCCTCTCCAAGGTTCTTTGACTGTGGACCTCTGGGTGTGACTCATTTGGACTTCTGGAAAGGGGAAGGAACAATAGGGATGATGCTTTGGTACCCTTCTTTACTCTGTTACCAACTATTTATGTCTTGAGAAGCTGCCTTTGGGGCCTTTAAATTTTATAAGTTGAGAAGAAATTAGATATTTATTCTAGTAACAAACAATAATGAAATAAATTATTGGAATTGCATAGATTATCATAGAAATACGATTAGTAGTAGTATTTTTAGTACTTGTGTTGAACTTAGCCATCACGATGCATAGAAAAGAGATGTTATACTATAAAGATAAGTAAATTTAGGTAAGTTATGCTGAACAATTACTTAAGCAGAATAGCCTTATTCTTATACTAGCAGCTTCTTACCTTCAAACTGGAATTAAAAGAGAAAGTGTTTTTATGTCATTCTGTTAAGGGGACAGTGATAATTATAAATTCTCGTCCTCCTTCAGAACCTTAACCAAAAAGCCTTACTTTCTGGAAAATTCTATAGTCCTATAATGCTGAAACATTATTTAGAATAAAACAACTCATAAAAATGTTGATTAAAAAAAGAACTACATAGCTAATTCTTAATTCTCTGAAAACTAAAGCTCTCTAATACCTATTTTTTGAATGCTGTTGCGGGTAATTAGATATGATTTTCCAGTTATTGGGGAAAGAGCAGGTGTGACTGGGATTGCTGAGATCATAATTTTATGGTGTAATGTGATGCTGACCATGTGAGGGGATGTGAAGATGAGGCAGTTAACAGTAGATGTAAGGATTTGGAACTGGGAGTCTTTGAACTATATTTGAAAGAATCAGAACAAGGGCTTGAAGTCATTTTATTTCTCTTTTTTCTTCTTTCTTTGTTTCCTTCTGCCATTCTTATAGCAGCTGAATTCTTGGGGTCTCTCTCCTCACTCTTCTTTTCCAATGTTTTCCTTCTATTTCTTTCTCCTTTAGCACTGCTCTTTAAGTAAATAGGACACTGAAAGAATATATAACGTCAAACAACCATCAGACAGCAGGTCCTAATCATGCCAGTATTCAGTAAGCCATGTCTGAAGACTACCTTTCCTCTGGGTTTGATAGGATAAAGCTAGTCGTGGAAAAGGAATTGAGAAGTGTGGCTCTACTGATAAGGAAACATCACCATAAACTATGAATTAGCAGCAGGTCACAGGATTTACATCTGGAGTGTTTCACTGCTATTAATAATGCCTTTTTTACTCTTTGACTTCTGTGGACATATCACCTAGGATAATGACCCTCCATCTATTTGCACAGGTGCAAGGAAATAAAAAAAGGTCCTAAAATGTACATACAGACTCACACACACATAAGCATCCTGGGCATACTAAATTATAGAAAAGAATAATTCATCAATAAAGTAAATGTTGTGAAGTCCTGTGATTCATCATTCATGATTCATTCATAACGCAAATTAAAAAATAATCTTGAAAGAAGCTGACAGGTTGGACCAGAGGCATAAATCTAAGCTATCCAGGCAGTATAACTCTGTACAGTAACATTACGGGAACAGCTGCTATCTTTGTGGAGCTCACACCTAGGTTGTTTTTGTAGACCCTAATGATGACAAAACCAATTAGCAGATTAGAAACTGCCAAAAATCAGGGAGGCCTTGCTGAAGAATCTCTAAAACTGAATAGTATTTTGCCTAATGCTATTCTTTGTTCATCTCAGGATTTATAGAATAAGAATGTTTTGTGTGTAAACATCTGTTGCTTCAGGGGAGCATCCATCATGCAGTTGCCAAATGAGGTAGACATATGTGCATATGGAAAGCCTTAAGATCTGTGGTACTGCTGAATTTCTTAACATAGATTAAAACTTCTAATCAGGTTTTTTTTTTTTAAAGTAAACCTACTCTATAAAATGAACTGTTGAATAGTTTGATGTAAAAGAAAGCATTTCAAAGGATATTTCATTTAAATGTAAATGTAAACTATGCATTATTAAAGAGAATGTGACTTTTCATATTCTTGTTTTTCTAGACACCTGGGATCAAAGTCACCTTTTGAACTTACACAGTAAGCTTCTAAACTTAAATCTTACTGTTAAGGATTTAAGTTCCTTATTTTCACTGTTAAAAGACAAATGCTACCTAAAGCTTTATCTGCAGCATTAATTTTCCTGTAAAGACAGGGGAACTGAATTAGCAGGGGAAAGGGTAGGACTCTGGAACACTTCGGTCGTACCTTTGGAATCAGAGCTCTCAGCAGTTTCATGCTTTGTGGATAATTAAAATCGATACAAAATAATGACACAGCTGGAAGGATCTCCAGATATTTAATCCAGTCCCTTTCCTCCAGGAGAAACTAACTCTAGTCTAAACCAACGTCCACACAGGCATTCAGGTTACATGAAAGAAATAGGAACCCTAGATTTACTTTCTGCACTTACTATGAACATTGCAAATGTGGCCTGGTAATAAGTGTTCAGAAGGAGATTATTATTATTATTATAAAGACGATGTAAGCATCATACAATAGCCTTCTGCAATCGCAAGATAATCGATGGAAGGCAGTGATGGCTAAAATGACTGTCATTTTTAGTGTTTCTCATGTCATATCTTAAAAGTCCAGATCAAGTGCTATTCCTCCCTAAAATCTTACTAATCTCCATATCCGTTGGTTATTTAACTTTTGGTACCTATATTTAGTAAGGCTTTAGGATATATACATAAATCTATAAAATGAATATAGATAGCTGTATAAAGTAGCTTTTGACATCTCTGCACCTTAATGAGAAGTCCTTGAATGCTAGTTGCCAGAGCCTAGCACAATGCTCTGTACTTAGTCATTACTCAGCAAATGCTGGTTTTTAATATTTTTCTTCTAAATCCGGTCGAAGCTAGTTTTTCTTTATTGTTCTGTCCTCAGGGCAGGTGAGGACAATCATGAGAAGTGTTGAGTCTCCTGGCTGATTTCAGTTCTCTATTCCAACATTATGTTTCTCTTTATTTCTTTTTTAAGGCGTCTTTGTTTTTTTTTATTTTATAGAGATCAAATATTGTAAGAACATAATAAAACAAATATTTCCAAGTTCCATTAATGTTCCACGTTTTTCAAGTAAAACTTAACGTGATGAAGTTAGTCTACAACAAAAGATTTTTAGATGACCTCTTGGAGTTCAATTTTATTTGTTAGGTACACTTTCCTAAAGAAAAAGGCCATGGTTCTTGAAGCTTTTGGTAAATCAGTAGAATTCACAAATTGTAAAGTAACGTGTCAAGTTAGATTAGTGGGTTAGTCCAAGGCATCTACAAAGTTTTAGGGAAACAATGTATTACAATCACTACATGCTTTGAAAAAAATAAATAAAAGGGGACTTTTCATCAATATTCATTATTGGGCCACCATATGGAACTGCACCCTATTCACACTTTTTATGTTTCCTTTAATCCTGCTGTCTTTGACTAGTGGTCAAAATAAAAGATTTCTATTACAGAAGATATTTCCCATCAATTGTTATTTCTACAACCAGCTGCCTTCACAATCTCTTTTCTTTATTCTCTGACCTACATTCCACATTTCTTTACAGTATATTCTTTCTTCTTCCTTTAGCTAATGAACTTCCAGTTCCTTCACTTGCCAAGAAACAAAGGCAACTCAAGTGGAGGCTGTACATTCCGCTACAGCCAGAAGGGGATGGGGGAGTGGGGAGGTGAGGGCTGAAAATGGGAATAACATTCTAAATTTCCATGCATTCAAATACCATCACTTTCTTTGTCTGCAAGACCCTTACTCTGCATACACATCCCAGACACACTGTCTTCTAATCATTGAGGACACTGGAATCTGGCTCCCTATCTTCCTTTTGACCCCCAAACCCAAGCATCCTTGTGTATAGCTTCAGTGTCATTATGGTGAACCCATCAATTTATCCCAAGTAATTTTACCGACACTTCACTCAACAAACATCATCAAAGCTCAAGTCCAAAGAAAAGAATGAATCTCTCTCTCTTTCTCTCTCTCCCCCATTCCCTCCATTCAACCTCCATGTTCTTCAACCCTATAATTATCTATTTAATTTTCCTAAAGCACCACATTAATCCATGCAGTCACTGATTCCTATTGCCACATTTTCAGTCTTCCTATTTCTGGTGTTCAAAGACCATCAAAATTGGCCCTCAACCTTTGTCTCTAGATAATTTTTGTTACTTGGGCAAGATTATAACTGATCCAGCAATTCTCCAAATATGCCTAATTTTCTAGAATTCTAAGCTATTCTCATGGCCTCTGTCAATTGTGTCCTACCCTCCCCCACAAAAAAACCTACTTTCCTTTAAGATCCGAATGGCCAGTAGTCTGTGACCACGCCATATGAAAGTGTCTATGTTCTTCTCAGAAGTTCTGTGGATTGGGTTCCACTGTTTGAAAGCGTTTATTTCCTTGTTTTGTGGTTAACTGTAAATTTATCTGTCTCCTTAATTGCCTAAAAGGTAGAACCAGCTTACTGTGTTAGTAAAATAGGGTATTAGTTCCGTGTCTACCTCTAATGAGCTCTTTCTGACTTACCACTTCACCCTACTGAACTACAATTGTATATGTATGTAACAGGAGAATGAGGACATCGATTAAAATGATGTGTTAAATTTTGTGTGTGTTCTATGAAATTATCAGAAAAGTGGCCAGGGCGTTCTATGTTTATTATTTCCATATCACTCTCTTTATAGTAGGCTAAAACTGGTAGACATTCAATAAATATTCATTAATATTCATTGAATAAGGAGGAGATATTTACTAATTTTTTTTTAACAGAGCACAATAATTTTTAAGGAGTCAATAATCCACTTAAGGATACAGTTCTCAGTCATCTACCCCTTCTTTTCATCACATCCGTGATTAGATTTCTCCACTAGCTCTGTCTTCTGGACCACATCTTTAGCCTATGGCAAATACTAAAACTAGTATAAAAAGCATGGCATATCAGGTTTGAAAAAAACAGACTTCTAAGTTTTAGTGGCAAGTTGTACAATGCCACAGTTTCTTTGAAAAGCCTTTGCAAAACACCTCAATTACACCTCATCATTATGGTTCTTGTGCCTTCCTGGATATTTCTCTAATAAACTATGTAAAACTCACCTTGTTAATCACCATTAACAAAGCTCCATCACATGGTTCATCTTGTTTGAACCTCATAAGAAATCAGAAGTTGTACCTTCTTCCTGTCTCATTGGTTGCCCCAAGTTGTAAATTTTGCATAATTATATAGATTTTTCTTCAAATGATGATATCTTATAAACATGGCGAGTTATGTCTTCTAGAAGCCCATATCTTCGGGAGGTTTTACATTGATAAGAAACATGGAAAACTTAGTTCATTTTTACAAAGATTTCAGAATTTTAAATATCTTTGAGAAGGGTTATATGCCAACAGATGCTTAATTTTCAGTGTAGCTCACATTATCCAATGCCCAGAGGATGTTTTTTCTTTTTTAAATATTTAAATAACAGTAATATTGGCAAACACCGTCTTCTCCCCCGAGATGTGTAATACAGGAATGATTTGTTGGCTACTAAAGAGATTAAATTTCATTTGTCTTTGCCCTAGAGATAAACACCAAGTAAAAGATGGAAATATTTTTGATAAGTAAGTTATCACAAACAGCATAGTCTCTACTTAAAAAGTAAAAAAAACTAACTCAGCCTCGGGACTCTAATTTTATTTGTGTGCCATCTAATATTTGTAAGTGGACTTCACTTTAAGCTTGTTTATCCTGGCAGTTCAGAATGCAAATATAACAACAAAATTCCCTGGAAAAAAAAATTTCAGCTGATCAAAACCCCTTAAATAATTGTTTAAAAGATAAGTTATTTTCTTTACTACAGTAAGTAAAGTATTATTGTGATCAACATGTGAGAGAAATAAAGTTAATTTATATTAAATACAGAAAGGAATAAAAATAACTCATAATATATTCAAAACAAGAATGTACCTTATTTATAACTAGCTTACCTTATCTCAGTATTTGAATTTTCCTTTGAATATAATTTTGGAGGAATTGCGCTTTTCTTGGCTAAGGTTCTATTTTAAAACACACACATATATGTTGTTGACAATGTAGCCTTCCATCCTAATAACCGAGATTAATATCCAGTGACATAAAAACACTACCAAATGTAAAATAGCTAGTGGGAAGCAGCTACATGGCACAGGGAGATCAGCTCGGTGCTTTGCAACCACCTAGAGGGGTGGGATAAGGAGGGTGGGAGGGAGACGCAAGAGGGAGGGGATATGGGGATATACGTATGCATATAGCTGATTCATTTGGTTATACAGCAGAAACGAACACAACACTGTAAAGCAATTACACTCCAATAAAGATGTTAAAACAAAAAAAGTACTTGAGATTAAAATTGAATAATTGTGAAGTAAATGTGTTTTTTTCCCCTTAGACTTGGGACATGATTCAGCATTTAAAACTTATAATTCCCCAAAAGATGTTACAGAGACAATTCAGCTGTTGGATTTGTTTCAGAATAAATAAGGGACTTAATATAATATGCATATAATATCCATATGTGTACATACATATAGAGTCTTACATATCTAACCTATGTATCATGTGTTGATATATTTTTTCTTTTTTAATGTGCACAATTTCAGTTCATTCAGTGATATACTTAGGCAAATGTTACCAAGCCTCTCTCCTCTGTTCAGGAAATGAGATCAGCAGTGCTTATGGGAAACGCACGTGGAACCATCAGTCTTTGGTGCTCATCTAGTCACATTAGCATTGTACTTCACTAATAATGTGGGGTTTGGCACAAATCTAATGATATTAATGGGGAATCACTTCTGTTTGTATAGAGAGAGTAAATGGTGGATAACTGTGCTCTTTCTGCCCTTATTCAATCCTTTGTTCACTCTCCCACAGCCAACATGCCTCCCATATCCCACCTGAAACTGGAGGCAGCCTTTCTTGGCTTTTCTACTTTTTCTAATATTTCTTAGCCTTGTGGGAGAAGATAGGAGGAGGAGGAATAGAAGAAGTCTGGTTCAAAATATGCAGTTTCCTCTTTAATGTCACCACTGGACTTGTTCAAAGAGAAACTCAGATCCTTTTTTTTTCTTTTTTTAAAGTAGTATCCAGACAAAAGTTTTAGGCTGTAACTCAGGTATGTAATGTTACAGCAGCTTTATATTTATATATTAGAGAAATCTGTATATTTATATGTTAGAGTCTAACATAAAAACCTTTTTATTTATATTTCAGTAAAATGTCCTTTTAAAAATATTTAAAATCTGAAAAAAATATTTCCCAAAAGATAATCTCTCTTACAAGGAGGGAACACATTTATTCGTTCCACAGGAATTTGCTGGGTGTCTTGTATGTGCCAGGCATCTCCTCACTGGAGATACAGTAGGAAAAGGAGGACAAAGTTCCTTTATCCAGTAATACTTAAAGGGTTAAAGCTTGTATTTATAAGAACTGGAGCTACCCTTAAAACCACTAGACTCAGTAATTCTATAGTGCCCATAACATCTTACACTAAACATGTAGTAAGTACTTTAATGATACATTTCCTCACCAAACTGGAAAGCCATTACATGTTTAGCTAAAATATCTCCACTTTGGAGTGAACGAACAAAAGCACTGGGTTTGATCAAAATGTAGAAGAGAAATATCTATTTGTTATGAATCTGCCTCTTAGTATAAAGGGTATAAGAATTATTTACATCTACTGGAGAGAAAAAAAAACTTTGCAAGTTTTGTTTCCAAAATGTTTCGTGACATTTATTTATTAACTACGAATTGTTTGTATATTGTGATGGACTACCACTTAAGGTGTTTTAGTTGTTGTTGTTTTTACTATTCCTGAAAGATTTGCAACTAGTTTACCCCATCAGCTTGGTTTCTTTCTCCCCTCTCCTGGAGCCCTAGTTTCCTGGCAAACAGCAGGAATGTTATAGATTTAGGAATTAACCTTCAAGAAGGTGCTTTAGATGGCGATGTCTCCATGTACTGCTCAGTTCTTTAGTCTCTCTTTTGGGCACAACTTGGCAAAGTGAAAATATGCCGAAAGACGGAGAGGAAAGTATTTTGCATTGGAAATTTTTTCTTTTCTTGAAAGAAACATCACTCACATTTAGGCTAGATTATACACCACGACCTGGAATTGGAAACCTAGCAGTTGATGAATTGGAACTTTTCTGTGAAACCAGCCAATTTAAGTTAGAGTCATGGACTGTTCACACAGGCTATCAAATTCAAACAGATGGAACAGTGCCTGGCAAAAGTTTGACTGAATCTAGAAAAGAAAAACAGATTCACTTAACAGAAAACGGCTGGTAAGAGATTACAATTTTTAAATATGTACTAAAACTACTGTTGTTCAGGCAGATAATTTCTCAGTGCTAATAGGCCACAGAAAGGCTTGATACAGCCGGTGTAGCTTTGGAGACAGGGATTTTGTTTGGTTTTTGTTTCTATGTTTTATTCAAATTATTGTTGTTCTTTATAAAACTGCTTGGGTCGTTTTTATTAACGTAGGAGAGCCTGGACTTGTTGCAAGAGATATTGTCTAAAGAGTGATAGCACTAAAGACCTTTAGTCCCTATATGGATAAGAGAAAAATAACTAAATTAGGGTAGGTCTTTTTATATAAACCAATCTTAACAAAACAATCTTAGTAAATACTTTAATAAAATATCCTCATAGTCAAGTAGTGTTTTAAAATACCAGCTATACATTTTCAAGTTCATTTTTTTTCAGAGCTTTTAAAGAACCATAGAAATACTGTATGTAAAAAATGAATAAATCCAACAGTAGTGATAGAAAAGGATACACATATAATACATGAAAGGTCCTGCAACTTACTTTAACCACCTAACTAAGAAAAGTAAGAACACTATTTCTCAGATAATTTTTTTAAGTCAATATTACTACAACTCACTATATTAAAGGCTCTCAAAATGAGGGAATTAGTCATGGAATAACATTTTCTACAATTAATGACATATTTAATTTTCTTATTTAGTCATATTGCTTTCTTTACTCATAATCAAAATATAATTTAGAGAATGTATTATTTCATCTAGAAATTAACAGCTGGCTTGTAAGAAAGACTTACGTCAGATTAATTACTGCCTTTTTAAATTTTATAATATACTGTGACAGAAAATTAATGATGCCTGCACTATTTAGCATAGTTCATAACCCACATTTCAATGAAAATATACTGTTATTAATGATAAACATTGCACAGATATAATATACATGAATTGCTGTCCATTTTATGTCTGTTCTGTATAATTCTATGAAATGAAGCTATATTCATTCTGTTTATTAATTTAGGCTTCATGGATTAAAATTTGCATTCATTATATTCATGTGTATATAGGATTATATGAATTTAATCAACTCAAGGCATGACAAGTAGCGTTTGACTGACAGTTTCTTCACGATTCTAATCTGGTCAAGAATTTATTTCCCGTTCATTTTATCATAGACATATGAGCATTTTAAATTAGACTGAACACGTTAGCATTTTAGGTAGTATCCATTCCCTTCATGCTCCCTGTGCCAAAAGCAAGGTAGTGTCCACAGACAGACGTAGACTTGTATAGTGTCCACAGAGAGATGCTTCCATAGCATGCATGCACTGACATTTAAAGCATGATATCTCCAGTTTGGTGTCTCAGATTTAAGTTACTTGCACAGTTTTAGTTAAAATCTCTTTTTCCTGTAATGGATAGCAGGGCCCCTTACATTATAGTGTAGCAGGTGTAAAATTCCAGATTCTCAAATAGGGTCACCTCTTTCGTTTTTAGTCCTACTGAATTCAGTCATTTTCTTTATACCAGTGGCTAGTGATCGGCTATGACGTCTCCAAACCAAGGACTATAGTAATAAGAAAGACATGGTATATCCCTGGACAAATATGGGAACAGTTATTTTTGGAACCATAGGCATAAAAATACTAAAAAGAATGCTTAATAGTTTTCCTGTAGAGGATCCTTTTGGAAGTACAGAATTGCTATGGAATACTTAGAGGAATATTCATAAATAGATTGAATGAATAGTCAAGATTTCTACATTAATAATGAATGTGAAGTAAAGTTATTTCCGTAAAATAACACCAAGTAATATTTGCAGAGCTATGATAATGAGTAAAATGTATCCACTGGTTTCAAGATTGTTCCAAGTGAGTTTAGAAGGTGTGAGTTGTCACAAAATAATACAGCGAAGTTTTCAAAACCTTAAGTAATACCCAGTCTGAGAGACTTCAATCACAACACCATTTCATTTATAATTCACTTTTAAGTGTCTGTATTCCAGAGATTGACTGACAATGGCAGGTGTTTCTGAGTGATTGCTGAAGAAAATATCTAAAATGAGATACAGCAGAAATAAGTCTCTCTAAAAGAAGAGAATTAAAAGCAACCAGGTAGGGAAATGCATTTTTGAGAAAATACAAGAGACTTTCAGATCTCTCTTTGAGGCATATGCCTCACATTGAAAAGGAAGGATTTGAGGAAAACAGAGATGCCAGAGAGAATACATAGGGAGTTTCCCTCCCATTAGCCTGAACAGGGTACAGAGGTAGAACTGGGCAACCTAAATTACATTGAATAATCTGAACTATAAAAACCTTTGGGATATGAATTTGCCTCTACTTTCATAGGAACAGAGTAGATGTACATGAAGATTATAATCAATATTTGTGCATAGTGACAGAATAAAATTATGTTTTCAAAAGTTAGAAATGTTTTAGCATTTTTCTGGGAAGTCATAATTCTCAAAATTTTCAGAAACACAAAGAAAAAAGTAAAGCCTTTCTGGAATGGTAGCTCCTAAAAGTAACTAAAATTGTCAGTTTGGTGTGAATCCTTTCAAACTTTTGACAATATGCAAATATATACGTTTACATTAATGGGTTTTTCTGTAATATCCTTCTGTAGATTAATTTTTTTACTCAATCATATAAGGTATAAATTAATGTGTGAATACATAGGAACCTACTTTATAGTTTTGACACTACCATGTTTCATTAAATGGATGCACCATAATTCACTGAAGCTATCCCTTTCTGAAGTATATTCATAATATGATAATATAAGCAATCATAAATTCTAGTGTAATTTAGGTTTTAACACAGTTTCTGATCCACCCCAGTGATGAGAAGGGACTTCCTTCAGTGGAGAACATTCAAAGTGCCAGCCAGTTTCTCATAGTATTTTATGAAATCACAACCACCTTTAGACGTAGAAATCATAAGCTTCATTTCACAGCACAAAACAGTGTGTTTCTGAGAGGTTAAAAAGTTTATTGCAAGACACAGCTGGTTTGGTAAAGAATCTGAAAAAGAATGAATATATGTATACGCATAACTGAATCACTTTGCTGTACACCTGAAACTAACACAACATTGTAAATCAACTATACTCCAATAAAATTAAAAATATATATATAAAACTTACCCAGTCGTTCAACCAGAAAACTGGTGGGTATGCAGTTATAGCCCAGCCCCTGGGGTACAGGCATGCCAAATACAGAAGAACCCTGTCAAGAAAAGATATCCAAAAAGTATGGGTAGTGTGTCCCTCCCATGTCATACAGGAATGAAGGCCTGCCCAGAGATGAACTTTTTGGTTTCAGGATCCACTTACATCTTAAAAATTATTGAGAATTCTAAGGATATTTTGTTTGTGTGGATTGTAATCTAATACATCAATATTTATGTATTAGAAACTAAACTGAGAAATTTATTTACTGATTCATTTTTAAATGACAATAATAATAAACCCATAGCCAACATTTTTAATTAAAATATGTTTTGTAAAACAAACAAGACACAGAGCTAGTAAATGACAAAGCTAATATTCAAAACCAGTTATGTCTGACTGATTCCCTGTCCTTGACATGCCAACAAACTGTGAGAAAAATATGTTATTTCATCATGACCTTTTAGTGAGAGAGTTTCATTCTCAAGTTGTTTTCCTTAACTACAGAGCCCTGGATTTAAGAGAATTATTGAACAAAATTGTGCCATTCTTTTTTTCCTCTAACATCTGTACCAGGAAACCTTGTTGCTTAGACCAAAATGGAGGAGCCATTCCACTGTCACCAAAGTACCAACCTACAAATAGTGTCATGAGGATTGATGGGTTTCTGTATCTTTATATTTTACATATAAAGCAACATCACTCATGGACATCAAAGGATAAAGTTTAAAGTTTTTTCATCTAATACGATTTTATACTAATTTGGAGGTGGTTGTTTTTAATGGGATATGAGATAATCCTCTATGTAAATAGGTAATGTATTTCATCCAGAATAATAGTGAAGTCCAGATGCTCAATATATGGATTACCTCTTTGCCCTAATTCAGTATAATCCTGCTGGTGTCGTAAAGACTCAAATACACCTTTTTTTTAATACAAGACAAAGATTTTTCTTTTGGATAAAAAGTTGTCTCCTAATTATCTACAGGTCATTCTATTATGGAACCAGGAACTTCATTCATTGGTTTATTAAGCAATTGTTACTGGATTTGTGCTGAATTCTAGTGATATCAAAATAAATTAGAAAGAGAGTTCATGTCTCCATTCCTCCAGCAACTACCAGTGTGATAAGTAGGGAAGGGACATGAGCAAGGAATTGATACAAAGTATGATACAAAGTAAAATGAGAGCCCAGTGCTGATTTTGGGTCCTAATACAGAAGACATATGAGAAATAGGGTTAAATAAGGTTTCAGGACAACAATATTGTGAGATTTAATATTATAAAATTTTGTAAGTAATTAGGATAATCCCAGGGAAGGGGGGAACGACTAGTTTAAAAAGTACTGTTTAATATGTGATGTCAGTTTGTAACTACATAAACAAAACGTCTGGTTAACGTTAAAATAAGACTGTTTTAGTCTGTGTTATGAGTCAGTGCAGTGAACAAGTTAGTCAACCCCCTTTTTGGCATCGTGTTCAAAACCAAATGAATGACCAGATCTTTTGTTCACCTGAGTGGACCTTTTGCCATCATCTGGTCACAGCCGCCATTGCAGCCCCTAGTGGTTTGGCTACTAGAGCGCTTGCCAGAGCTCATGTGTCATTTAGGATGTCCCCAGCCTCTGCACGTCTGTTTGTCCTAATGACCACCCTCAGCAAGCCCCAGCTTCCAAAGGAGACTCCACTAATTAACTTAGTCAATACAGCATCTGGTAACTGGTTGGTGGGATAAAGAAAAAAGACTCCTAAAGTGAAGGAAGGAAAAATGAATTCTCCAGGCCACGAAGACCAAAATGAAATTACGAGCCATCAACCCAAAGCCATAGAAGCTTGATCATGTACATCAGCCTTGTCTTTGGCATTGCCTGGCACTCCATCCTGGGCCAAAATGTAGATAATTGCAATTATACAATGCTCAGCACTTCAGTTGGGCGGCAGTTTCATAATATAATAAAATTTATCATTTGTAAGCCCGTCTGCTTTTTTTTCTGAAAAAAGCCCGAGAACAATTTGATCTGTCCTGCTAACAGCAGACACTGATGCAGGTGGTTTAAAAACAAAGCATTTAATCGGGCAGGGTTTTACTTAAACTACTTGATGATTCATCATCCAGCCTCTGCTCATTGTCAATTGTGCCTCTCTGAGCTATTATTTATAGAATATTTAAAGAGCCTGGACTACATGTGCCTCTGTCTTGGGTTCTGTTGTACTATAAATTGTAGTTCCAATTTGTTTCAAATGTGGCGTGGATTGTCAGGATGCCATGACTCATGCTTGGTTCAGATGAATACTGTATAGCGGTTATACCGAAAAGCACAGTTTTCACTATTTATTTATTGGCAGTTCTAGAATATTCCTAGACTACAGTTTTCTCAGGTTTCAGCCCCGTAAAATCATTCTACTCCTACATTTCCTTATGTTCATTTTCTTCACAGGGCAAAATTCAATCAATGGCTTAATGAACACTGTGTAGGTTCTGGCCCCCTAAAATGGCCATTGCCATATGAGGTTGCTCAGCACGACACAACCCTTTATCTATCAAGAAAAGAGACCAACATTCGTGGTTTTCCCTAAGGAGACACCATAGATTTCTTGAATCACATTCTGTCTCCTTAGGTACTTTATTTTTCTTTAAGCTAACTATTAAAAACAAAAATCAGAATCAGATGAAAGAAAGAAAAATTTAACTTTAGATGACAAAACCAGGAGGACAGAAAATTTTACTTGTCATGCTTAGTCCTTAATAATTGCAATTAAATAGATATTAAGTTTAATTCACCCCCTAGGCTCCCTAAAAGCAGAACAGTCTTTCATCTCTGCACCCTCCACCTTTAACTATGTCCCATAGTAGGGACATAATAAAGATTAGTGGCAGGAATGAATGATTCTAGAAGACAAGTTATGTGACTATATCATTGGGAGGCTGGAGAAAGTTAGAAAAAATAGTAAAGTATAAGAATAGGACTGAAATAGGATGATTTAGAGAAGAGTTGAAAAGGATACATAATTATCCAGCCTAAGAGTCTGCCTCTATCTTATTCCATTTGGGCTGCTACAACAAATCACCGGATGGTAGCCTTTTCACTGTCCTCACATGGTGGATGGGGCCAGGGAGCTCTCTGTGGTCTCTTTTATAAGGGCACTAATCCCATACATGTGGGTTCTACCCTCATGACCTAATCACCTATCCGAAGGATGCATCTCCAAAGACCATCACATTGGTGGTTAGGAATTCAAAATGTGAATTTTGGGGGACAGAAACATTCAATCTATAGCAACCTCCGAATGAACAGCCCCTCCTCAGAGCACATATTGCTCATGTGCAGCTGTGGCACCCGGCGCATTTAACTGTTATAGCTCCTAAGGGTGCTTCGATTGAGCGTGTTCATCTTCTCGTTCCTAGCACAGAGTGTGGCATGTGAATGAGTATTCAGAGGGCATTTATGGATGGACTGAACCAGTGCACACCCAATATCATTATCATCAAATCCTAAAGTCTTTCCCAGTTTAAAGAGAATTGAGGTGTTGTGTTGAGAAGTTAGACAAATTGTATAATCCACCAGAAGCAGTGTCTAAAAGAATAGGCATCCAGCAAACACAAAGTTTGATGAAATTTGAAAATTTGAACCGCAGTATGAAGTTAAAAAAACTCAAATAGGCTTTGCCAGAAGAAAAAAAGGTTTTTGAAGTTTTTCATTAAAAATTCAAGAAGAGGTGAGAGAGAGTCATGGACATATACACACTAACAAACGTAGTAAGGTAGATAGCTAGTGGGAAGCAGCCACAAGACACAGGATATTAGCTCGGTGCTTTGTGACAGCCTGGAGGGGTGGGATAGGGAGAGTGGGAGGGAGGGAGACACAAGAGGGAAGACATATGGGAACATATGTATATGTATAACTGATTCACTTTGTTATAAAGCAGAAACTAACACACCATTGTAAAGCAATTATACCCCAATAAAGATGTTTAAAAAAAAAAAAATTCAAGAAGAAAAGAAGGTGGGGCATGGAGAGGGAGAAAAAGAAGTAGGAAATATGAGGGAAGAACCAGAAAGAGTGAAGACAGTGGATCAGATTTTTCATTAGGTCTAGCCTGGTTTGCTTTGGACCCTTAACCAGGGATGATTTTTACCTATTCAATTTTCAAAAGCAATCCTTAATGATATTTCAATAATATTTTAGTTATATTTTAGAGTCAGTGCTATCCAGGAGGATTATTCAGATTTACATGGCAAACAAAGGTACTTAATAAAAGTCTTGGACTACTTGGAGAATCAGAGAGAGATTTCCTCTAGCTGCTTCATTTGTAGCCTTAGAGAAATAATGCATTAATCTGCAA
This sequence comes from Phocoena sinus, assembly GCF_008692025.1. NCBI lineage: Eukaryota > Metazoa > Chordata > Mammalia > Artiodactyla > Phocoenidae > Phocoena > Phocoena sinus. Next base: position 39,991,484 of record NC_045772.1, on the reverse strand, counting down.
TTAGATCATGTCATCTTTCAGGATGTTTAGCTAAGGTGAAACGTGTAATTAGACATTTTAAACTGCATGTCACCACCCACAGGGTTGACACATGTTGTTTTCTCTTCGGTACAGTTCTGTGTAAGGATTCACTCAGTATATCCAGAAGTCACCTTGACCATGAAAATAAGGCTCCTGCAAATTACAGCTTCAGAATGAAATCAAACGTTATCTTCCATTACTTGTGTATTCCAACTTGAATGAACATGCATTTGATAAATAAATTTTTCATTTTGCTTACTTATTAATTTAACATACATTTTATATTTGAGGATAGCTTAATAATTATCAAAATGACTAGCAGATAATGATTAAAAATAGTCCCACATGTACTCGGTCCACCTTTTATTATGGTAGGTATAGGCATGGAATAGAGGCTTTAAAAGAGAGAGAGAGAACATATGTAAATATCTTCGTAATATTGAACCCAGTTGAGTTTCCTCAGTTTGTTGTACATGTGATAATTGCCCTGGAGCATTTTTTTCAATAATGGCATGTTTGTTATTATAAATAACTTTATATATGTATTTTATCATTTGGGATTTTTGTAAAATATTAGCAGGTGAGGGAAAAGAAGTAATGTAACCCATCTCTAAGTGTATAATAATGAATGCTAAATGTTAAAGACATATCTGCTAAAATACACTTAAACAAATGCAGTATGGCCTGCTTTATATTTCTCTACCCTTTTATTGTGATGTTAATCAGGAATTTAAATTTTATTTTTAGGCATGGTATCCTGAGTACTATGTGAAAAGGAAGTGATGATGGAGTTTTTATTTTAGTGTTAACAGCAGTTTTCAAGAGGCCTAATTAAAATCTTTATCTGAACCTTGAAGGTGGGAAGGCTGTGTGAGTGCATACACTGAGTTCATATGCCTTTTGAGATTTTCTTTTCAATTTTATAGTATAAAATTTCTAGTTTTTTTATACTTTCTCCTCTAAAAGCAGTAGTTCTTGTTATCTTTAAATACTGCTTTCACTTAAAATGACAGTTCAACAGAGTTTCTAAAATATTTTGAAATACTTTAAGAGGGAAAAACCTACTTTTCCAATTGTTTAACAATAAGATAGGAGTTCCAGTAATTTTAGGAGTTGCCTAGCCGCTATACATATTAAGGTGATGTCTGGATGCTTAGCAGGATCATAATTCAGAAGATAAGAAAAGTGTTGCTTACTTAATTTTCAAGTCCACCATTCAGGTTATGTCAGTATATCTTGAGTGGGGTAATACTGGTTGGTCCTCAGGGAGAAATAAATGCTTATTGGTTGTATAGGTGTTTATTTAGTATCTTTAGTAGACTTAGGGTCAATGAACTATACCTTTATAATGACCAGGAAGAAAATAATCTTTACTTGACCATTACCTAAAAGTTTTATGGGACCATGCATTTTATTTTCTGCCAAGATGTTGTGTGGGTATATGTAGGTAAAGACTGGGGATGGGGTGGGGGGAGGGCAGGGGTGAGAAACACTGAAATACAATGTCTGTTGGCTCTATGGTTACCTAGCAGATAAATTGCATCTTCTTATGTCTTTCAAAGTTTCAAGGTCAAACATCTATTAAGAGTAATATTTTTCTTTGGCTGAAAATCAGTGAGTTGATCAGCATAGGATGGGGTGGTGTAAGACTAGTGGTGCGAGTCAGAATGGAAACTCCTATAATATGAGAAATTTTGTGTTAAGATGAAGTTGCTTTACTCGTTTGAACTTAGGTCTTATTTTTCTGAATGAGGATGTGGTGTGTAGGGATTTGCGAGGAAGTACCTTGGTAATCATGGAGTACTAACATTGCTGGAAGGACTGGTTTTGTGTGTATGCTTGTATGTGTTTAACAAATGTGAAATGACATTCTGAGAGACAGCTGGAACAATTTAATACAAACATTAATGCAAAGTGCGCAAAGATTTTGGAGGCATACTGCTTGAGTTTGAATCTTGGCTGCTCCACCTGTTTTTTCTGTGACAGGCTACTTATGTAACCTACTTGCACCTCAGTTTCCATCTCTGTAAAATGGGGATAATAACAGCAGCTACATTATTAAATCGGCTTGAGGATTAAGTGAGTTAATATCCCACTCCCTCCTCTCCTTAGAAAGGAAAATTCAGGGTTTTTTTTTGTGTTTTTAAAGGATGTATCCTAAATACCCAAAACAATGGTGGCAATCATTTAAAATTGAAAATACCTATCAGAAATGGAGAAAAAATGTGTTTCTTAAACCACTGGCAAGGACATTTATGCATAGGCTTTGTGTTTTAGTAGCAGCTTACTCCAAGTTGCCTGTGTTACTTACTGAGATTTGACCTCTTATATAGTTGATAAATTAATCAGTAAAGAATAGTTACAGAACACTGAAAAATACAGATTATCATCAGAATCAAAATTTGCCTTTTATGGTGAGTTTCCTTCAGATATTCATGGAGAAAATATTTGTCTTAACATCACAGTTTACTGGACTAAGAAAGTTGGAGGGATTTTTGTTTGTTTTGTTTCTTAATGACAGACACCTTAAAAGATTTTATTGTTGTTCAGGACCATGAAGTCCATTATGGTAAAAAGCTAATCATTTCTTGAGTAATTTTTTTTTTTTTTTTTGCTAAATACTAATATCAGTTTAAGTAAGCTTGATAGCCAGCCTTGATCACGATTGATTACACAGCATTTGAACTCATTGGTCTAGTGCTAACAGTAAATCTATTTTGTACTGTGTAACCGCTTAAATACCCTTAATTAAACTGTCTTTGCTCCATGGAGTGTCACCTGCTTGTAGACCAGCAAGAGATCTCTCTCTTCATAACTGCCCCTTCATAACTGCCCCTTCATAACTAGCACAGTGCCTGGAACAGAGCAGGCTGTCAGTAAATGGTGGTTAGATGAACAAATCATACTAAATGAAAAGGTGTCAGTCCATTTCAATTTCCTTCTACTTTACTGTGCTTAATTTTAAGGCATAATAAAATTGATAGTAAGACCTGCAGTAAAGGCACAGTGGTGGGAAGCCTAGGAATTGAGGTACCATCAGTTATATGGCAATAAAGGACAGTCATCCCTTAGACGTGGCTCAGATCTATGGAAATTGACAACTAGTGTAGAGAATTGTATTATTGACATTGCCTACACCTGGGTAATATGACTGCTGAAGCACTAACTGTGTTCAAGCACTGAGCTCAGTACTCATTTCAACTAAGAAAACTCTGTGGGGTTGATTTTATTAATTGTATTTTGCATCTAAAGGGACTCAGAAATGTTAAGTCATTGGCTCATGGTCACACAGCCAGTAGGTGGGTAGAGACCAGAATTGGATCCTGTGTTTTTCCACATGAAAAGCCTGTATTCTTTGCTTTTCTTTGGGAGTCAGAATACTCTGAGCTGGCCCAAATAGACTACACGTTTTCTTTGACTCAAATGAGTCATATGTACAATGGATAAAATAACAAAACACTGAAGATCTTAACATTGTAAGGTATTTCAAATAATACTCCCCAAATAAATATGAAAATCCTGCAAGATGTGGCAAAGCAGTAACCATTATACCATATTATTTGGTTAAGAAATCATCTAAAAATTTAAAGTCAATTTAGTCAACCTGCATTTTTATTTACATTCTAGCATTCACATAATTTTCGTTTCCCTCAATTTACTCTTATCCCCTAAATCCTTACGTAGCTTCACTTGAGATCATAGCTTCTTCTAATTCTATTCAAGGTGTAACTTTTCAGGAAAAGAAAAGCCATTTTTGAGTGTACTTTTCATCTTTCCTTGTGAAGAGAGTTATAATTAGAGATAAAGTTTGATCTCCCTTCTCCAAGTACCCTTTAATAAATGGATTATGCTTCTGAGGCCCAGATAGTTCCAAACCACAAGAGCCCTGCATACAGAGCTGTCACTGAGAAACCAAGGATGCAATAGATACTTCAACTTTCTCTTTTTAATTTAGTTTACAAATCCAAATACAGCAGAAGTTTGTTGATCACTTCCTTGCCATATTTTTGTTTGTATTTTTCTGTTTCTACATTCCAGTGTTAGAATTTGTACCTAGCCCCTACCAAGCAAGTTCAGGAACTTACCAAAGATCATTCAAAATACTATGTATTATTCTTTCTAGTGATTGAGTTTTATTACTTGCAGCTATAATTTAAGTAAAGGAAAGTGCACTATGCTTTGATATCGTTTTGTATCTTTTGTGCCAGTGTGAAAAACATTCAAGATCCCTTTAACATCAATTGAGAAGAACATTTATAGGACCAAAGAGTCTGTTGTGTATAACATATTTGAAATTATTTTATATGTAAACATTTATTCTTATAATATGCTAATTTTGAACTTTAGTCTCTTAATTGTTCAGCAAATCATTCAATTTATTTAGTTAATTTTTTTTTAACAAACTGATAGAAAGCTGTATATATTAACTAGTATAAGTATTGTGTGGAGGTTAAGCAGTGTTCCAAAGTACTGAATCAGTTGGAAGAAAGATTTTCTTATTAAATATTTGTGTTACGAATATATTTGGAATAAAATTATATGTAACTAAAAATGCAATATTTTAAGATGTTTGCTTAGAATTATGAAAATTATAATCTTACTTAAGAGCAATTATAATCAAAAAGCTTCCTCACAAGAAAATACTGGTTTTAATATGCTTCAAACACCCTTTAATCCTTCTGCCCCCATCTGTTATTACAAACATGTTGCTTGTGCTACCTTAATATGTAAACGAGGGTGTATTCCATTAGAAGGACTTCTTTTCTATATGAACACAAAAGAGAGAGGTTAATAGATGCAATAATTCTGATGGATGATTCTTATAAGAGGCCCCTAAAAAGAAACAATCAATCAAACATATAGGTTCTAGCTCTTATTACAGAACAACAGATGTCAGGGCTTCTTAAGAAAATGTGTGCCCATCACAGAATACTGCTGAGTTCTACCCTGTTTGAAACTAATAAAAACACAGTTGCAATGCCAGCTATGTAAGCTAGGGAGGAATTCAGTGGGAAAGTGAGATATCAGAAATGCTTTCAATTCCTTTGAAATTGTAAGTGCATTTGAATGTTATGCCGTGAGCAGGGAGGCTGCATGAAGTGATTCTGTTTCTAAAGGTAGTTATAAAGAATCTGAACTACAGGATTCAAGAAACAGAGAAACACTACTGGTGATTTTGAAAAGCCGTGTAAAGCTAAAGTTAGGAAGAACTGCATTCCAGAGTGGTTTAAAAATGGCACATGATTTCAGAGTAATTTAAATATTTTTAAACTCATATATACTTGATTTTACAGTCTAATAGTTAATATCTTAGTTTTAAAAAACAATAAAAAGGCAACTTCACTACTTCCATGCTTTGTTGGGAGTTTTGCTTGTCATGGAAGAAAATAAAAGAAGAAAGTAAAAGAGAAAATCTTAACAGTTCGTGTTTCAACCCTGTTCAACTCCATTTTTTGAGAGTTTTTTCTAACCTTTAGCCTTTCTAGATTTTCTCTTAACAAGCATTTTAAGTAACGGCATGAATTTTAGGAATTCTCAAAATATTTTCTGCTATAATTTAAATATATACAGAATCTGGCAATACAGTGACCTGTTCATTTCTTGAGTGAATAGGTAAAGCATATTTAATCATTGGAAAATAGAAACACCCTTCTGACTCAATTTTTTCTCACCTAGTTATTCATCTCAAAGAAGAAGTTCCTTTAGCAACCAATGAAATCAACTGGCGAAGCAGGTGTAATGGACAGATGTCTTAATGTGCTGCCTGCCTGGGACAGCACAGTCTATCGGAAAAAAACAGAAAGTAAAGATGCCGGAACAGAGTAAATACATTAGTGTCACATTTAGAGAGGTTCATGGGTTGCTCTGGGGGACACAGAGATGATTCTACATAGATCAGTGGGGTTAAGGATGGCTTCTGAGAGATGTGAATAGGAGCCTGCCATGGTTTTCCCTGTAGAATTAAAAACATCAGCTCATACTTGAACTATAAAACTTTCTTTCAGCTCATGGTCTATGCCTACATATTGGCAAAGGAACGTACAGTGGAGAATATAAAACTATTGCAGTTCTATTTCTAATAGCCCAGTATGGATCTGTAATCCATCAATTATATAAAGTTTTCCTTAAAGAAACTTATCTTTTCATTCTACCTCTCTGAAGTGTGCATTTCTATACTCGAAGGCCCACTTTGTGGACTATTTAATATTTGTTTTGTTGTCTTAAGTTTGCTATTTCAAGCTTTAAGCCGTTGTTACTCCCGTAAATTCTAGTGATTCAAGATTTCTATGAGCAAGTTCATGTTGACCCAATCAACTGCCTTCATGTCTTCATAGAAGTTGATTATATCCCCTTTGTTTTCCTAAGTGGAGATATTATCTTTGCAACCCTGTCTCCTGTAGCAGCCTGCTTTCCCTCTGAATCACAAGCAGTATGTCATATAAGAGAAATGAGAAGGTAGTTGTAGGCACTGCCTGAATGATGAGCAGTTCTTATGCATTACTAATGGCAACTTGAGAATACTTAGAATGACACTTAGCACCAGATAAAATGATCATCCTTCCAGGAGATGGAAGCTCTGTAATTGAACTGGAATAACCGGTAAACACTACATCCCTTTCTTTTCTGCTTGATGTGTCATATTTTGGTAAGTGAACATAATCATTTACTACATATCTGATGCTATACTTGAGCAAATTCATAGTAAAACCTTTGACTCATGAGTTACATAGAACCAGAGGCCAGATGTAATATTGTTATATACCTGTAGTGTTTTTTAATGTCACATAACCTACTATAACAAAAGTGTATTGAGATAAAATATTGGATTGTGTTTTTTGTTCTTCTGTAGGGTTTTCTTCTTTTTTGGTTTTAAGGTTCATTAGTGTGATTTTGTTTTTCTTCAAACTTTTTGATTGTGATGATACGGATAGTCTAGGCAAGAAGCTTGGGTCACTTAGGGTATTATCTCATAGGATTCTTACAAAGATTAAATAACAATACAAGATAAAGTGTTTAGAGAACTGCCTGGCACACAGTAATCACTCAGTAGCATTCTTTTTAGGGCATTATAATTAAATATTATCGCTCCATAGGTCAGTTACCTTTACTTTTCTCCAAGCAGATTTATCCTAGGTAGCCTATAAATGATCAATAAAAACTGAACAACACTACTAGAAAACTAGCTCAAAGTCTATGACCTAAATATTACATCAACCAAGTATGCCAGCTTTGTAAAGCGATTGGAAAATGTGGCATCTGTGAGTCTCTTTGGGGCAAGGAAGCAGGGAGTTGGCCTGTGTGTGTTCTCAGTCCTAATCTATATAGGATATTCTGAAAGCAAGCTGTCATTCAAACTTTTTAAAAGAATTGGCTTATAGGAACAATGAATTTATTTCATAAGCTTTGGTAATAAATAATTGTGTCGCTTAACTCTTCTATTATTGTTTCTCTGAAATCTATTCACCATACCACAGCCGAAGTGGTGTTTTGAAAATTCAACTCTGATTAAGTTACTGCCCCCTCCTACCCTCCTTATAGCTATTTATTTATTTATTTATTTATTTATGGCTGTGTTGGGTCTTCGTTGCTGCACACGGGCTTTCTCCAGCTGCGGCGAGGGGGGGCTCCTCTTCGTTGTGGTGCGCGGGTTTCTCTTTGCGGCGGCTTCTCTTGTGGAGCACAGGCTCTAGGCGCACAGGCTTCAGTAGTTGTGGCGCACAGGCTCAGTAGTTGTGGCTCGCGGGCTCTAGAGCACAGGCTCAGTAGTTGTGACACACGGGCTTCGTTGCTCCGTGGCATGTGGGATCCTCCCAGACCAGGGCTCGAACCCGTGTCCCCTGCATTGGTAGATGGATTCTTAACCACTGCGCCACCAGGGAAGCCCCACTTATAGCTCTTTAATGATTTTATAAAGTTTAAGAAAAACAGTCCAAAGTCCTTGCTGTGACATACAGGGACCTCTGGGATCTGAATCCTCCTTACCTTCCCAGCCTAGGGCTCCTCACTCCCAGTGTGCTTTCTGTGGTTCAGTGGGCCTGGTCATGGGCTCGACACGTCAGAAACTTTGCACATGCTGAACCACCCCCCTGGAATGCTTTTCCCTACAGGCCTTGCTCAAGTAATTTTTTTTTTTTCAAGTAATTTTTAATTCTAATTTTGATCTCAACACAGCGCCTGGCACATAATAAGTGCTCCAAAATATAGGTAGCATAAATGAAAAAGTGAATGGTTAATGGAACGTGTACTTTCTCAGAAGCATTGTAATAAGGGATAATTTGACATTTTTTGCACTAGCAGTTTTCCCTTTATGTCACTTTATATTAAAGTTCAAACTCAATTTAAATATTCCCTTCTTTGGATTCACATTCATGTATCTGAATTGTTAAAAGATTCTCACCATGTTAGTAGAGAAAAAAGTCTTTTATCTGCTAGTATATTCTTTTCAGATTTAGGGTTAATACATTAATAAAGGGGGAAGGGGTAATACATTCTCTCTCTAGAATTTTGGAAGATTTTGAGAACAGGTCCAAAACTTAGCTCACCAAAAATGGAATGACTGCATGTATCAAACCTATATTGAATGGTAACAATTGTAATAGTGAATATGCTGTACATGATATAAAAACTGTCTTATAATTTGTGCTCTAAGGAAGATATTGTGAAACTATAGCAGACAGAGATAACAAAGTAAAAAAAAAAAATCTTAAAACGAGAAAAACCATACATGGAAGCTTTACAATAATAAGCTTTTGCAATTGCCCAAGTTCCCTCTCATAGCAGCCTTGGTTGATTAGAATGAGGAACTGTGAGTAAATAGAATTCCTTTGAAAGAAAAAGTGTTTGGGCTCCAGAAGCTGTTGAATTTTCTTCTATTCTTAGGGTAGCAAAAAGAAAGAAAGGTAAACTTCTGAGCTTTACTCTCTGTATAACAAGGTGGTTGTGACCAAATGAATGTGAAGAATTTAGAATACTGTACAATTCTAAACTATTGATATGAGTAATACTTTTTTATTAACTATTAGTAATGTCAATGCATTCTGTATGCTACTGAGGAAATTGATTTATTTTATGTGCACTAAATAGAAGTGAGACCCAATTAGAAATGAGAAATTATTCCTAATCTTACTCCTAAACTTTAAAACATTTGTTCATAATTTTAAATCTTTCAAGATTTCATTATTCATTTTTATCTCTCTTGTTAGTTTCACACATCTTGAAAAAGAATATTTGTTGTCTGAATTACTTCTTATAAAATAGAAATTAAATATTGTCTGACTCTTTTAAGCCTTTAAGAAATGTCTTTTTTTTTAGTTTATGAAGATGCTAGTTGGTGTACGTGGGTTTGTGTACCTAAACATCCCGAAATGTCCCACACTGCTAATATGAGTAACAATTAGAAGTGCACATACAATAGTATTACTATGCTTATTCTCTGAGTTATTGTATATCATTATATTTTATTTCATTGTCCATTCTATGTTCTCACTCTTGTCTCTGAAGGGACACTGTCAAGAGATATACTTTGAATCTGTAACTTACTTGGTTTCTTGACCACACACTCTACTTTTAGAAGTTTCTTCTACTTTGTCTTTCGACACACTGCTCCCTTCTTTTGCCTATTCTTGGGTATATTGCATTTTCTCTGTCCATCTTTTAAGTGTTGGTTTTCTTCAATGATAGTCAGCCATTTCCTCTTCCTACATTTCATGTGTTCGCTGAGAGATTTCAGCTATTCCCTTAGCTTGTTTTTACATCTCTACAAACAATCTCAAATCTCTATTCTCAGCTCCCAAATTTGTTTTTTATTCCTTAGTTTTGCAAATTAGAGAGGGTAGTTAAGAGTGTGGACTTTGAAGACAGAATGCTTGGGTATAAATGTGAGCTTTACTTATCAGTTAGGTGACCTTGTGCAAGTTATTTAATATCTTTGTGCCCCAATTTCTCGTTTTCCATGGTATGGCTGTGAGAGTTAACTACATTTGTAAAATTCTTGGAATAGAACCTGACACATAATAAGTCTTCTATTAATAAGTGCTCTGTTAGATGTGTTGTGCTGTCATTGTCATTACTGATTGAGCAGATAGCATGAGCAGGGAGATAAAATACTGAGCAAAGGCAACAGGACCTGACCCCTGCTCTCCTGGAGCATATAGTCTATAATCCTCTTTTTAGCTTCCCACTAGATTTGTGCACTTGGTTGGCCTCCTGGTATTTCCAATACAAGATATTTAAATCCAAAACAAGAACATGCTTCCCCCTCAAATCTACGTCCAATCCTCATAACACTTAACATCTTTACAAGAATCACCTGGTAAATTGAACATTACTTCAATTACATTTTACGGGAAACAACTTTTTGAATGTCTCACAGGTGTGGCATTGGTCAACCACTTGCCAGTGACCCCACAGCATAAGTCCTGGAGCTGACACTTGGACCAAGATTGTTCTTCAGGCCCTTTCTGTATGAGTCACTGCCAAAGATACCGTGTTTCCTGGAACCTGGTAGAACATCAATACATATTCTTAAACTAAATGAATGGAATGAACCCTAATTTATTAATTCAGAGTTTACATTTTGACTGTGTCTATTTTATGTTCTGTTAGAAGACAGGGAAGTGGGAAGGGACCAGTATTTTCTAAGCAGGAAACATTTATATACCTTAATCATTCGTGTGTCATACTTCACCTCATTCTATCCTCGTAACTCTAAGACTGGTACCATTATCACCACTCGGGAGTTTGAACAATTCTCTTAAGATTCCTGAGCTGGTACATGTTAAAGTCACAATTTAATTCCAAACCTGTCTAATTCTAAGGACCCGCAATCTTTTTACTATGCCATCTTGCCTATTTACTTTGCCTGACAATCTATGGAAAATAGTTTCCTCTTACACCATAGTTTTAGCTTTTCACAACATATATGTCAAGCATTCTGTCATAATACTTGTTTCAGATTAAGTCAGAATAAAAACATTGACAAGGTAAGTCACCTATCTGTTTATTTACAGAAGCTTAGACAGAATCCAGAGGTATGAGTCAAAAACTTAAGGATGTGAATTAATCCCCTATATTTTTGATATCATATTGGAGAAGGTATTATTCCTCCTGCATTCTTTTTATACATATAACACTCAAAAAAGTTAATATTCATAAACACCTTGTCTTGCTAATAACTATTGAGAGAAATTTAAGTGAAATAATCATTGGCTTCTGATAACATGTGACCATTAAGTCAATATATGCTTCTACTCTCTTTAATTTCTCCAGTGTATTATTGAACAATTCCTTGTTCAAAAACTAAATATCAAGGATAACAAGTAAGATATTTGAGCTAATATTTGAGCATAAACTATTAAGGACAATGATGTAGTTTTATTTTCTTGTGTTACAGTAGAGAAGGGCATCTTAGCCAGACTAGCACAGTGATGACATATTTTCTGAACTGTTTTTTCTCACATTATCTTATGCTTAATTTAACAAATATTTATTAAGTGCATACTGTGGGCAAGCGGTCACTATGGAGGGTACAAAAGAGGCTAGAATATCATTTCTCCCCTTGAGGAATTCATAATCTGATGGCAAAAGCAGACTTGTATGTAATCAACTGCAGTATCTGGAAGAAAAAAGTACATCTTTTAATAGCAATACAAAATACTCTGGTATTGTAAAAAGAGCAAGGCTAGAGGGCAGGGCACTGTGGAGCTTGGAATGAAGTGGCAGGATATTAAATGGAAGACATCGGTTATGAAGCTAAAGCACATATAGGCAATAACATGATAAGAGTCTGGATTCGTCAGTGGACTGAGAGAGTAGAAGGGAAAGAATATCAGGGACATTTCAGGGGAAGAATCAATAATATGTGACACTTAATCAGATGTGGGAGTGGAAGTTAGGTGGAGTCAAAGATGAATTTCAGTTTTCTTATCAGATAATGTGCCAGGGAACACAAAATAAGAAAAAGCATAAGGGAAATGTGCAACATTTCATTTGAGGTTTGTGGGTTTAATATACCAGTAGGACATCTATAAGTAGATAGCCAGCAGGAGGAAATTCGGGTCTAGAGTATAGTGAGGAGGAAGCAAAATAAGAAACTACAATAAAACACAAAACTACGGGAACCTCCTTGGTGGGGAAGTGGTTAAGAATCTGCCTGCCAATGCAGGAGACACGGGTTCGAACCCTGGTCCGGGAAGATCCCATATGCCACGGAGCAACTAAGCCCGTGTGCCACAACTACTGAGCCTACACTCTAGAGCCCGCGAGCCACAACTACTGAGCCCGTGCGCCACAACTACTGAGCCCGTGCGCCACAACTACTGAGCCCGTGTGCCACAACTACTGAAGCCTGCGAGCCTAGAGCCTGTGCTCCACAAGAGAAGCCACTGCAATGAGAAGCCGGAACACTGCAACGAAGAGTAGCCCCCTCTCACCGCAGCTAGAGAAAGCCCGCGTGCAGCGACAAAGACCCAATGCAGCCAAAAATAAATAATTTTTAAAAATAAATAAAACCACAAAACTACAAAAACCAAAAACTACAAAGCCCAAAAAGTATGGGCATTAACACAGAACCAAAGTTTTGAAACGGTGGAATGGTGCTTAACAATCTCAGTAATGCAGAGAAGTTGAAAATTGAGAAGTAGGTGTTAGATTTGACAGCCATGAGATGCATGATGACTTTAGTATAATGAATGAGGAAGTCGGATTGCTGAAGATTGAATAGATATATGGAAGTAAATGCAGAAAAGTTCACTATGAAAGTTTTATAATAAAGAGGAGAAAAGTGAGTAAGGGGTAGAAGGGTAGTTGATGTAAAAGTAATATTTTGGCTTAGTATGGAGAAAAATGAACTTGTTTATAAACTAGTAAAAAAACAAAAATAGAGAAGAAGAAGAAGAAAGATTCTTAACTCAAGATCCATAGAGTAGGAGTCTATTTGGGACTTCAGGTTGATTTTGTTCTCTTAAAAGCATAAACAAAATATTGAGTGTATGTAAATTTTTATTTGAAGAGTCATGAGATTCTCATAAGGATCTCTACTTCTCACTGCAACCTCCCAAAAATAAATTTTGGAATCTCTGAAATACACAGAGGGAAGATTTTATGGGCAATACCCAAGGAAGCAGGATGAAATTAATTCAAGAGGATGTATATTCTACACCATTTCATTGAAAATTTCATCTGTGAATCTCAAAGTGTTCCATGTATGTTTTAAACAAATTTGAAAAGAATAACTCATATCATCTCTTAATTTACTCTGAATTCTGAAAGGAAAATAGACCTAAAAGGATCATCACTGTACACATTATGTAAGAGATAACTGAGCACTTGCCCAATCTGTGCCAGGTATAGGGCAGGGTGGACTCAAACAATTAGGCAGGACACCTAACGTAGAATTTAGTAGAACCATGCCAATGTGGGATTCAGTAATGGCTTAGCAGACAAACTATTTGAGCTAAAACATGAAGAACCCATTCATTCAACAAATGTTTATAGAGTGCCCATATGAGCCAGATACTATCCCAGGTGCTGGTCTTATGGGCACGAGTAAGACAGGAATGTCTGCCTTCATGCATTGTGGCAAGAGGGAGACAAAATAAACAAATGGACAAATAAACAAAAGTCTATAATATCAGGTCTTGTTAAGTGTTATAAAGAAAATATACAGGGTGGGGGTGGGTATAGTGGCAAAGGAAGAATTCCCTACAAAGGTGACATTTGATAAAAGACTGGAATAAACAGAGGAAATGAGCCATGTAAATATCCAGGAAAGATCATGCGTGGTAGAGAGAACAAAGGCCCTGGGTAGGAACATGGTCTGTTGAGCTGGAGGAATCGCCAGTGTGTCTAGAATAGACTGAGGAAGACAGATGAGGAGGGTATATGAGGCCAGAAAAGACTTACGAGCCATGTTAAGGAGTTGAAATAGGAATAAGTCAAGTGAGGATTGGAGGGAGTAGCTTGACTTATTTGGCTCCTTATTGAAGGAAAGTGTAGAGAAATGAAGTTGGAGGTGGGGATAAAAGTGTTAACATTTTCATAGGATAGAAAGGACTTGATGAATGGTTTACTACCAACTAGCCGTCAACAATACATGAGAAACCCAAGGTTTGCAGATCAAAGACATCACTAGATAATTTCATCATCCAAGATTCTCTACCAAGAGATACCAATTGTTTTTCTTTATACAAGACACTGTATTGAGTACTATGCTTTAGACTGAAATGGGTATATTCTAATATAGTAGCTTTAGATCATTTTATAAATTTTCTTACTTTGCAGAGCCTAAAGTTCTGAGAGTTTCCAAAGTAAACATATTTCACTGATTTACATGTACATATTTTAAAGAACATGAAAATAAAGTAGACTGATTTTTTTAGTTATTCTAAAATTGGTTTTAAACTTTATAAATTTTCTAACTTCGTTTTTTTGAGTTGTTCTCTTTAGTACATAATGTTTTTAGAAATACAAGATAATTCTAGGAACTAAAAATAAGTACCCTATTCTCCCTTCCCCCATATAACTGATGGACTCAAAATGTTAGTGATTCTTGGGTAGCTTTAGTTGTTGTAAATTATGTGCTTTTACGTCTGATTTAAGAAACAGGTAAATGTTTATTTAATTGTTCAGTTGAGATTGATACAGTTGGCTTCTACTTATGCTATCTTTTTATTGCCCAAATCATACATAGAAGATATGTAATTATTTTTTAGATATAGGTAATTTATAAAGTTTAGAATGAGAAGTTTGTGGTTACTATTACAGGAACAAGCTATTTCAATAGAGGCTTCCTTATTCTGTTGCATCGTACTTGCTTAAGTCTGGGTTTTCTCATATCTGGGCTCTTATGACACTGACAATGTGATGTTAAAAATGTGGGACTAAATATTTTGTGCAAAATAAACTGTTATACCATAAAGATTTTTTACAGTTTACTTCATTTATTTGTTTATTGATAGGCTCTTTTCTCATCAAAGTTGAAAGCCTCTTTTGTAAATTATGAAAAATTTTATTGTGACCTGGTTCATTTAGTACTTATTTACATGAAAAAAGCTTGAAGTTGATAATCATACAGAGCCATTCAAACAAGGTCAGTATACTCTGCCTTCGTTACTACAGTTAATTTTTCATTTCTTCTGTTGTCTTTTTATGAAAGTTTACACCTTTTACAATTTCTTACATTTTAAATACATTTTCTAAAATATTTACTATGTATATATTTGTTCATGTCTTTATTTTTGTATTTGGCACTCCAGCATTGGCACTGGTATAGAATTTAGCAAATACAGTAGTAACAGTTTTAATTGAATTTTGCAAGAACTTAAGCAACATGAAAGCAGGGATCTGATCTGTCTTGTTTGCCTCTGTAACTTCAGACCTACAAAAGTGTCTAGCACAAGGTAGGTGCTCTATAAATATGTTAATGTAAAGGAGAGAAGAGAGAAGAGATAGAGGACAAGAGAAAGGGAAAGATGAATTAGTAAGACAGTTTTTGTCCTGAAGAGACTTAGAGGCCAGATAAGGAAATACAACATGTGCGTAAAAACTAGAATAACAGTACAGTGATGTACCCTCCAATATACCATAATTAAATGTGCCTTCAGCGTTCAAGAATGGGATTTAGGCTGAAGTGTTTTTAAATTTGAAGTTGTGTTAACTTGATATTAAAAAGAATAATGATGTCAGTAATGGTAACATTAACGCCAACCCAACAGAGCTTATTATACACTAACATTTCAAGTAAATTAATTTATGCAATCCTCACAATAGCACTACTGGATAATTATTGTTATTATATTTGTTTTTTTAGATGAAGGAATTGAGGATTATAACCAGGAAGTTCTAAAGACAACACAGTGACAACCAAAAAATAACAGTCTGGGCTTCCCTGGTGGCGCAGCGGTTGAGAGTCCGCCTGCCGATGCAGGGGACACGGGTTCGTGCCCCGGTCTGGGAAGATCCCACATGCCGCGGCGCGGCTGGGCCCATGAGCCATGGCTGCTGGGCCTCCGCATCCGGAGCCTGTGCTCCGCAACGGGAGAGGCCACAACAGTGAGAGGCCCGCGTACCGAAATAACAGTCTGTGAAAGCTCAATTCAGTCCTTTACTGGAAATATCACTAAAAAAAAACTTTTTTTTTTTTTTTTTTTTCTCGGAGCACATGCTTGTGTGTTTTTCCTAAATCTGTTCTCCCAGTGACTTTTACCTGCACTTCAGATCAGAGTTCACCTAAATTCCCACAGTGGTCAAGTATTGCTAGTGTTGCTAGTTTGTTATCTAGTAATTAGCATACCACTAACAGTGGTCAATAGATGATGGCATAAAAAAATGGATCATGTGCATCATGGCCAGTTTTAGCAAATCTCTAGACTAGATTCCTTTCCTAACTAAATTTATCTTATAAAGAGGTCCAAACGTATCTTGAATAATTTCAAATCAAACCTGAAAATACATTTACAAAAGAAAAAAGAAATATATTCATTTGTCCTCAGTAACAAAGGAATAGGGGAACTGAAGGCAATCAGTTGAACAAAAACAGGTTGTTAAAATTCACAGTGTGTTCTATGTTGAAATTTTAGAAATAAAAAAGAAAAAGATGAAAGCAGATGCACTGTTTTGTGGATTAAATCAGACAAGAGAGCCAAGGCTTTCAAACTCCTTCTTCTGTCCAATTTACAAAGAATAATGATATAAAATTCTTTGTAGCTTTTATCCCACATTGACTAATATAGTAAAAGATTTCTCCCTGGCATTTTTTTGCTTTAAAAAAATCCAAATAAATTTTAATTCTAACTGAGGTCCTCCCACATTCTATGTTTCGAATACAGTTTGCAAACATTTTGTCTTAAACTATTTTTTAACAGGGAAAAAATTTTTGAATGGTGCAAGAGCCTACCTCTCCTGCTTTCTCCCCCACTTTTTGCCTTTGCACATTGCAAACAAGATTCTTCTTACGCAATTATCCTACAGGGCATCTTGGCATAAGGATATTCAAATGTAATTATTCTTTACATTTTCATGTCTCAGGTAATTTGGCTGGTATATTGTCTGTGATTTGCTTATACTAAGGTCAAAAACCTGACCCCTGTTGGTAATACATCATAAACTAATCATTTATATTTTCTTTGCCAAGGTTCACTGAACCATTTAACTTACACTGACTACTGCAACATTAAATTTTTCATATTAAAGCAGTATTCAAATTAACCTTTTTAAATTACACTATAAAAAAGTGAATTTACGTAAGTAAAAATTAAGGGCACCGTAAGCAAATAAGTTGGGCAGTTTTCCTTGGGAAAACTGTAGCTTAAGCACATTCCTCTGGATTATTTAAGCTGTTTGTTGTGTTACAACAATTTGTATCTAACCCAGTAAAATTTATAGTACATGTGTTCAATGGAAGAAAATAATTGATAAATTAAACATCTCACTCTGTGGAAGCAGTCTATTAAAATTCCTAACTTATTAGATATTTTATTTTGTCTATGAGCTTTTATGAATTCATCTATATCATAAAAATATAATCTTTTACTATTACAAAATTTGAAGTACATATATTTGGTTAGTTCCTCTAAGTTCCCCTGTCAAATAAATGGTACCAGAGAGCCCTTTATCTATATCCATTTCTAAATTGATAATAACTAAAAGGATTTAGAGTTTTGTGAAAATACCAAGAGAATTTACTGAAAAATGATTGACTCTTACCCTAAAATGAGTGAACCTAAAGTCTAAGAGAAGTACGTTAGGATAAATATATTTTGCTTTCAAGTTAGGTTCCTCATCTTTTATTTTTTTATTCATTTTCTTTGCCCAAATAGGTTTATTTATACCTTTTCCATAAGCTACAATTATAAATACTTTTTTTAAAATTGAAGTATAGTTGATTTACAATGTTGTGTTAGTTTCTGGTGTATAGCAAAGGATTCAGTTACATATTTGTGTGCGTGTGTGTGTATACATATATATATATTCTTTTTCATATTCTTTTCCATTATGGTTTATTATAGAATATTGAATATAGTTCCTTGTGCTATACAGTAGGACCTTGTTGTTTATCCGTTTTATATGTAGTACTTTGTATCTGCTCATCCGAAACTCCTAATTTATCCCTCCCCACCCCCTTTGGTAACCATAAGTTTATTTTCTATGTTTGAGTCTGTTTCTGTTTTGTAAATAAGTTCATTTGTATCATAGTTTAGATTCCACATATAAGTGATATCATATGATATTTGCCTTTCTCCTCCTGACTTACTTCACTTAGTATGATAATCTCTGGGTCCTTCCATGTTGCTGAAAATGCCATTAGTTCATTCTTTTTGCATAATTGAGTGGTATTCCACTCAGTTGTTACGGTAGTATCTTCTCTATCCATTCATCTGTCGATGGTCATTTAGGTTGCTTCCATGTCTTGGCTACTGTAATTAGTGGTACTGTGAACACTGGGGTGCATGTATCTTTTCAATTTAGAGTTTTCTCCTTATATATGCCCTGGAGTGGGATTGCTAGATCATATGGCAACTCTGTTTTTAGTTTTTTAAGGAACCTCCATACTGTCTTCCGTAGTAGATGCACCAATTTGCGTTCCTGCCAACAACGTAGGAGGGTTCCCTTTCTCCACATCCTCTCTAGCATTTATTACTTATAGACTTCTTAATGATGACTACTTTGACCGGTGTGAGGTGATGTCTCATTGTAGTTTTGATTCACATTTCTCTAATACTTAGTGAAGTTGAGTATCTTTTCATGTGCCTGTTGGCCATCTTGTATGTCTCCTTGGGAGAAATATCTGTTTAAGTCTTCTGCCCCCTTTTTGATTGGGTTGTTTGCTTTTTTGTTATTGAGTTGTATGAGCTCTTCATATATTTACAAATACTGTTTTTAATGACGAATCACCAGAAGCACATTTTATTAGTCTAATAAGCTCTACATTAACATGCAAAGCTGACCTGGCATGAAAGTAATTTAGGGATAAAAATAATAGTAAATGATTGCTAGCATCAGGAGACAGTTTTCTAAATTATCCATTCATTTATACATTCAACATGTATTTGTTGAGCTACGACTGTATAGAATAGTAGCCAAATGGTGTTCTAGGCACTAGATATGTATCAATGAACCAAACTGAAAAAACCTCGAGCTCTTACAGATTTTTGAGGAGGTGGTCGTGGTGCCAGGAAGAAACAGACAAGCATATATGCAGCGTAATGATAAGTACTGGGAAGAAAAATACAGCATTACTGAAAAGTTAAGAAAACAAATAAACCTAGACCTATTCAACGTCAGGGAGTCAGAAAATTAATTTTTAAATCAATACGATAAATTTCACTCCTATGAATAGGTAAAAGAAAGTTGTTTTTTTTTTTAATAGTGATAAATATCCTCACCCCAATCCATTCTCCAAAGAGTCACTAAAGGGAGTCGATGCTTCAGTGGCTTCCAGGGTCCCCTCACCTAGAACCCTCATCAGAGGCTGCCCCATGCCTGCCTGCAGCCTTGATACCCCCATGCCTCTCCATACTCACTACATTTCAACCACATTGACCCTTTGTGTTGTCCTTGTTTCTCAAGCATACAGAGCTCAGGACTTTACACATATATTGTCATAGTTTGAATCTACCCCTTTACCCCATCCTACCCGTAAATCCAGCTAATTCCTGAATGTGATTTCTGCAAGGAAGCCAATTCTGGATGAAGCTCCCCTGCTCTCACTTTCCCAGCATCTTTACCTGTCCTTTTTGGAATTTATTACATGTAAAGTGTGTAATGACATATGCTCTGTATGTATGTTTTCATCATCTCTCTCTTTCATTAGCCTGCAGTCTCCGTGGGGCGAGGTGAGGTGGACACTAGAGGCAGCCGTTTGTCTCCTTTGCCAGTGAGCGTTCAGTGTCTTGCACCCTGCCTGACACGAATAAGCATTTAGAAAATCACTTCTGAGAGAAAGAATGAATTTCTATAAAAAATGTCCTAGGTTTACAACCCATAGTTTTATGTAACACATTGCAAAGTGGGCTCTGGTGGGAGCTGGTAATATCCTTTTAAACCATGTGACTGAGCTAAATCTAGTTGAATCTTTTGTTTTTAAATCTGTGTTACATACTGTTCCTGCCACAGACTCTGCTGGAAGTCTACTGCTTGCTTGTAGGCTCACAATCCCAATGACAGATGTTTTTTAATCTTTGCTATTTGGCTTCCAAAATGGGTATATATTACTAACTCATGTATTCTCACCAACATTTAGAAAATGACCCTGCGGGCTGTGCTCTGAGAAATCAGATACTCTCTGGGACCTGTAGCCATGGGAAAGAGGTTTTGAATGCTTTCTGGTGGGAAAAGCCATTTTATGCTTGGAACCATTGTTGAAAAGAAGATCCAATTGTGAAAAGCCACAGTTGTGTAAACTATTAAAAAATTCCAGGGAGTGACATAGATCAGGACTTTATTGTTTTATCCTCTTACTTCACGTGTGTGTGAAGGGCACACACATAGATGTGCATAAACACACAGTGTTGGTGATGTTTTCTGCTTCATTCCACATGAGAACTTAGAATACTCCTAGAGGATGGGAAGAATCTTTATCGATGCCTACCACATCCTACATCTCCATTGTGACACTTATCTATGTGTAGTAATAATTTATTTCCTTACCTGTCTCGCCAATTCTTTTAGAAGCAAGAAACTTCCATTTTTTATCCCCAAAACCTGGCCAACAAAAAGACAGTCCACAATAGACACTCAATTAATATTCATTGAATGAATCGCAGATTATAAATAAGTACCTATAATGGAAATAGCCTGAGCTGGAGTCAACCTTCCCTTGTCTATCTCAGCCAGGCAAAATGGAGCTCAGAAACCACTCAGGGAATTACACTGTCTTATGCAGCATCTTCTCCTTTAAACCAACAACTAAGGTTTTCCCAAACCCAGAAAACCCCCAAAAGATTTTCCTACATGGATTTATGCCAGAACGATTCTGGTCCATTAGTTGGCAAAGAGGACTCCATAATAACTTCAGAGGAACTGTAAAATTCTATTCAGGATATAATGAAAGCTGCGGGGGATTGTGTGTTCATTTATCTTGAAGTAGGAAAGCTTGAATCCTCAAATAACAGGGTGTTGCCATATTAGCTTCCTCCAGAAAACTGAAACTTCAACTGTGAAGAGAGCAGAATGGTCTGATTAGTATCAGAGCTGCTGGAATCTGCAAAGCCTCCATTCTTAATTGGAGCTGCAAGATGCAGCTGATAACTTGAAGTCTCCCTCTGTGAGTTTCTGCATTCGTGGATGAATTCTGTTACTTTAGTGTTTTTGAGATTCCATATTCTAAAATCATTATTTAAAAATCTCAAATATAAGATAATACCATAGGTTGCCCTGTATCTAAGAATAAATAAATACGATAAAACAGTATATTAAAGAAAACAGAAAGAATAAAAGGAAGAAGGAAAGAAAAGAAAAAAGAATGGAAAAGAAAGGAGGGAGAAGAAAAGGACAAAGGAAGCAAGGAAGGAAGGGAACTATTAGAATATTTGATAGACCTGCTCTGCAACGCAGATGTTTTTGTATGTGCAGTATTTCAGTGTCCTTCCTAGGTACATACAATGCCTTTCTTTTTTATTAGCACGGCTGCCGCTGCTGTTGCTTGCAAAGAGGTTCACAAATCAAAATAGACACAGTTAGCTATTCAATAATTCTAAAATATGGGGGAACACTGCCAGAGAAGGACAGCACTCCAGTATCCTAAACAAGGAGTCTGGTTAGCAAAGCAAAGTTTGAATTGCTTAGAGATAATCCCCCCGGGCGGTAATTCCACTGGGTGCCTTCTGTGGCGGCACGTGCTCTTTCTCCTCTACGGAGCAATGCCATAGAACAGGCTACGTCGGAAGAAAGAGGGTAAAAGTTGCTTTCTTGAAACATTTCTTCTTCTAGATTTTTCTTTATGTCCACATGATTCATACCTCTTGGTTCTTAGCCTGGAGCACGTAGTGCAACCAGGAAATGAGGAAGCTAGAGCTGGCTGTGAATAATGAATGGGCCACATCAGCAAAAGTCTATATACACACTCAGTAGCAAAGGCGGGTGCAGAGTTGCAGGCCAGCATTTTTATGAATTTTTTTCCATTCTCCTCTTTCTCTCAAAGGAAACCAGGAAAACAAGAACTAGCAAGAGCTTGACAAACACCTGGCTTTGAATTGGAGACCATTCACCTGCCTATTGCTTCATTCCTGGAAATCTCACTGCAACTAACTAAGGTACGTGGAAAAAAAACAGAAACTTTGATATGTTTTGCTGATGAACTTGTGATATGTGGAAGAAGAATGCATTTGTGTGGAAAATTGGAGGGCTGTATCTCTTACTTCAAAAGAATGTTTAGTATTTGTCATGTCTTTTGAAATTATTACTAGTATTAACGCCCTTGACGTGCTAGTTTAGTTGATGGGGCACTGGCCACTTATATAACATTTTGCTTTCTCCCACTCTCGTTTTGTACTTCATCAAATCCAAAGTTGTCATGGTTCATTATCTGTAGATGATCTTGAGCAGCCTTGCATTCTAAAAGAATATGCCATAGCATCTGCCTATGTGCTTTTGTGCCCTGCTGTACGGATGATATTTTAGCAACAATATTGGGTAAGGGGTGGGAGTGGAGGCAGGTTTGTCTCAGGCTGATGTTTCTTTGTGCCATACTATGCCTTTACTCTTTCCTATATGCCTAATTCAACAATGAAGTACATATATCACATTGTGACTGTTACCTATGTTAGAGTACATAATCGGGGTTGTAAAGTATCTGCTTGAATGTCCCAACTAATGAATTCCATCAAATTCAATTATCATTCTCAGACTCTTCATTAACCAATCAAATTGCTTCTTTGGTCTGTCATTTCTAACACCCTTTCCCTCGGCATAACCACAATTCTCTGAAGTAAATTGGAGGTGATTAAATTATCTCACTAATCATTATTGGGAGTCTCATGTTACTGAAGTTTTGGATTTCTAAAGAATCGTCTTTCACATGATTCTCATTGTATATAGGAGAAATAATGTTATAGTATGAGGCCGTGTCTTGAACTTTATTCTGCTATCTGCATCTTAGTTTCTTCCCGAGGAAGTTGGCTACAATAGTAGGTCTCTGATCCTAAAATCATACAGAAATAAACCAACTATACACTCCTATAAATTCACCATCTTATTAAATAAATCTGTCCAGTAGGCTTGTGTTGTAACACAGTTCTTCACCTTTGGGGAATGAACCATTTGAATGCTGGAAGTTCCTCTTATCTCTGATGCAGTATGATTTTACAGGATCACAGTTGTTATTGCTGAAACATGTTTTTTGCTAATTTTTATAATTTCCTTACATAGATTATTAAAACAAATGAAGTGGTTCTGAAAGTGCATATTACCTAGAATCAAAAGTTTCTTTCTTAGGCAATAATTGTCAGTGCTAATATATAATGGTTATTTCAATCATTTTATAGTGAAAGGCACAGCTGATGATCTGACAGTGTGGTTCTTGCCATACAGTTCTTAAAATGCTCCCATTTTATACTCTTCTACTTTGTATTTTAGAAACAGTTTCATCTTCTACTCTGCAAATATTTTGAGAAACATCTCAAAATGTAACCTGAAGCCAACCTAAGAAAATTTCTATTCCTGGGTTCCATGCCAGACGTACTTAATCAGAATCTTTGTGAATGGGCTTTAGGACCAGCATTTTAAATATGTATATCAGATCATCCCAATGCACTTCAAAGTTTAAAAACCACTACTCTATATAATATGACAGCAAAGAAACAGCCAAGTGGAAAACATTTTAAAGCTATAGACATATAATTAATATAAAAATGTTGAAAATAAATTAGGATTTTGACTTTTTTCCTACATATTTTTATTTCCTAGGCGTGTACAAAGGACTTTAGACTGTTTCTTTCCCCTTTCATTTGAGTCGTAAATATTTTGAAATTAAAAATTAAATGTTAAAGATGTTAAGGGTATGACTGTCTATCAATTGAAAAGTTTCCCAGAGTTGCCAAATAATAAATGATCTCATAGTAAAGGGTATTAAATTCATAATTTCTACAATTATTTTCACATTTAAATCTTTAGTTTTACAAAGGTTTCTAAATATCAAGTCATTCTTTCAATATTAGATATGTCTAGTAAGCATCACTTCTTTAAGAATTCCAGCCTGTACTTCTGTTATGGTTTCTACTCATACAAGTCCTGTGGGTGTCAAACTTTCAAAAGATAATTTATTGGTACAGCTAAGTAAAACCTTCTGGCTAAGGGTATCCCATTTATTCATAAGTGAATATTTTTCTTTTATCTAATTTTAGTAAGGGAATTTCCTCATAGCTTTATTTTTAATGCAAAAATGTCAGACAGTTTGCCAACTTAATAAGCCAAACTCTGAAGTATACATTTAAGTTAGAAGGGACAAAGAACTTTCTTCTGAACCATGAAACGACAGAATATTGTGATTACCTCTGGCACTGAATGAGGGCAAAAAGTAACATTAGATTTAGTAGGAAAACTGCAGAGACTGTTTGACCCATAAAATTAATTCTTGCTTCCTATCTTGTAGAATCCACTGAGACAAGGGTCTAAAAGGGGAAAATGCTCAAAATCTTTAGGTTTTCAGGTGTACTTACTTTATAAAAGTGTCCTAAAATAGTTGGAATAATTGTCTTCCAAATTCATACGAATCTTTTTATAAATAAAAATATTCTCGGTTTTCAACTGGTTTTAAAAATCACATTTACAATACAGGCAGGCACTAATTTCAATTGGATTTTATTTCAAAAATTTAATTTATAAGTTAAATATTTAGAACCCAAAATGTTTTCACACAGAAACGATGTTATAAATGATGTTAGATGCACATTCAGTTTTTTTTTTAAACATGTTGGGGGGTAGGAGTTTATTAATTAATTAATTTATTTTTGCTGTGTTGGGTCTTTGTTCCGGTGCGAGGGCTTTCTCTAGTTGTGTCAAGCGGGGACCGCTCTTCATCCCGGTGCGCGGGCCTCTCACTATCGCGGCCTCTCTTGTTGCGGAGCACAGGCTCCAGACACGCAGGCTCAGCAGTTGTGGCTCATGGGCCTAGTTGCTCCGGGGCATGTGGGATCTTCCCAGACCAGGGCTCGAGCCCGTGTCCCCTGCATTAGCGGGCAGATTCTCAACCACTGCACCACCAGGGAAGCCCCACATTCAATTTTTTTTAATCCACAAAATTATAGTCAAATTATATGATTTGTAAAAAAAGAAAGAAAGAGCTCTAAAGTGGAAAATAGTAGAAAACAATACTATGGGATTCTAAAAAGTAAACCAATTGAACAAAATATTTTTTAAAATTCTTATTTACTTTGAATATCGACACTAAAGAAAAACAAGTTTGGTTATAAAGTAAATGAGAAACTGAAAGAGAGGGTAGGGTGTTTTTGTAAAACACAGAGAAACTGGTTATAACATGAGCAGTATTCTCTTGAGCAGAGGAGAAGTAGATGGAGGGAAGAGGTGCAGCCCAGAGATAGAGCTTAAGGGGCAAGTGGTCTCAAATACAGGTTGCCAAGCAGTATTAAACTATTAAAGAGACAGGATGCTCATTAATGTTCATGTTTATAGCTCAAGGAAACAGGTGCATTCAGTTATTTTTAAATGAATAGATACATATTGTAGGTACACATTCATTTAGAAAGCAGATGAATAGAGGAAGTGTTTAAGCAGAGACAGCGAGCATGAATGCTAGTTCAATGGACACCAGGGAACGATGGAAAGAGAGAACTGGTGATCTCATAGCCTTCTACCAACAGCTTTTTCTCTGAATGACTCAAGTCGCCACTCAGGGTTTTATTGTACCCCACTTTCTAAGGAATTCTATCCTCTGTGTTTTTCGAAAAGTTCAGCATCATATTCAATTGGATCAAGTTTACCTATTTGCTGCATTTACCCCTACAGGTGTTTCTTTAATTTGCCAAATATTTCTTGAATATCTACTGTGTTTTAGGCACTTTGCTAAATTTGCTACTTTTAGCCCAGACATCAGACCAAAAAAAATATTTTGTTCCGTTTGAATTTTAGTATTTTCTGTTTTACTATTTCTCTTTCGTTCTATTCATTAAATTTGGATGGTTTGAAAAAACAGGCAGCACCTGTACCTGGCGTGGAGGACAGGAGTCTGAATAGCCCAGGGAATGAGGCCCAAGTAAGGGCTTATCTGTCTCATTCCTCCTCTGTTCTTTGGATGTCAAGGAAGTCTTAGCAGCTCTGAGTCCCCTTTACCTTCATTTAACCTAAGGAACAAATGGTAGAGGTAGAAAAGCAAACAAACTAAAACTCTTCATTCAAAGAAAAATTGATAATTTCAAAATAAAGGCCTGTAATAGTTAACATCTCTTGTTTTGGTCAAGCCTCACTACTAGGCTAATCTTCAGTGTAAGAAACAAGAAGTTAGATACCTTTCCTAGAAAAAGGGCCTGTAATACTTCATCAGTTCTAATTTTTAGTAAAATAAAATGTCTAAAAGAAAAGTTTCCAGAATCTCTATTACCGTTGAGGTCGAGGCACAACAGAAGTTATCATGTAGGCTCCTAAAATCCCTCTTCACTCTGGAAATTCCACTAGGAAAAAAAAATGGTTCATTTTCCATTGAAGAAAGTTTTAAAGATATTTTTAAATGTAAAGCACCCTTCTTTTCCATTCCATTCTCAAGAAACAAGAGTAAAGGGTAATATGGAGTATTGGCAACATTCAAATGAGTCTTAGGACAGGAATGGTCAATAGGGCCTGGGTTGAGTTATCTCAGTCTCTACTTCACAGCTTTCAAAAACTACTAGGAAAACCTGGGCTTAATGAGACAACAATGGTATTGCCGCTCAGCCTTGTTTGAATTTCCCAATTGCTTTTGTTTCCTCATCCCTTTGAAGTGATGCTTCAGAATTGCTTGACCAGTCCTATATCACCAGTTATCTTCACACGTAAGCTTGTTTGATGTTTCCTACACTTAGGTTTTCAATCAGTATATCTTCATCCTCTACTTTCCCTTAGCCCAGCAAACCTTGTTCATCGTGGAGCCTGGGTTCACACTTCCTATGCCAGTCAGCACTTCCCATGCCAGTCAGTCTTCCAAGCCGTGTGTCCAGGCCCCTGTTCTATGGAGATTTCATGTTAGTGGAGAAACAAACAAGACACAAGAAACAAACACATAAATATTCAGACCCACTAAAATAGTGATCATCCAGTAACTCTAATCATATTCTTCTCTGCATTTTTTTCCTCCAAGTTGTTTCCAGTCAGTGATCCTACTCTTTTTAATCTCACTGATTCTTACTGTTGTCAGTTATGCACTAAAATCAGTCTGGTCCACTTACTTTAAGTCTTTTTAGTCTTTATACCTCCTTAAATGAAATGTATAAATTTGCATATTAGATAAAGCTATATTGCCTGAGAAATCTAATCCATAAAGCTAGGCCTAAGTAATGCCACGGTGGCTACACTGTGGCCATTATGGAATCTAATACCCCACAACCCAGGCCACCAAAGGCATCATTTCTGATCCTGAGATTTTTCTTAATTACATTTCCCAGTGACTAAGTGTCCTGTTCTGGGATACATCAGAATAAATCTTTTGCTCTGTTGTTCTATCTGGCAAAGTAACTTCACTATGGATGAAATTGGACTAGCCACTTTTAAATTCAATAAGGATTGTGTGTGTGTATGTAGTCAATATAAAAGAATAGACTTTCGAGAATTCATTGTGGTAATAGGAAGGAAAATTACCTACTTGAAGATATTGGATGTAATTCAGGAAATAGATGATAAGGAAAGAATACATAGCAATTTGTGAGAATGATGCACTATTTAAGAAGAGATAAACCAATAGGCTGAAAAAGTTATAGAAATTGGACATTCATTCTTAACAATTTTCTTTACACTTATTATCACTTAAAAATAAACTAATAACATTAAAATGCAATATTTAATGAGAGAAGAACCACTCTAATAATAAAAATGATTTTTATATTTGCTTATGCTGATACTTATTTCAGTTTAAAAATGTTTTATGGAGAAGTTAATACTTTTCATTGTAATTTAATAAAAGCAAAAGTTGTGTTGCTCTCATTAGTTTATTTAGGGTTGATTATCTTTTATATTTGAACATATTTTTGCCAATTTTAAGGCATTTAAAGAATCTTCACTTTGCCATACATTAAACTCCCTAAGCAATGTGCAGCTAAACATATCTTAAACATATATACCCAGGAGAATAATACAGTTCACAGGAACATCGAAGAGAACTTGATAGAATCTTCTAGAAAAACTGAACCAGAAGGAAATGTATAAAATAGATGAAAGGATATTTTCAAAACCCAGTAAGAATGTGAGGTCACAGGGGGATATGTTGAAGGACATAAAATTGTTTCAGGTGCAATAATAATGAACTCCGGAAAGCTATCCTTTTCCTAACATTGTGAAATTCACACAGAACTATGTGAAGCATTGTCTCATTTCACTGTGTGCATCTAGGTTAATCACTGATTACTAATTCGTTTCATATCTGAGATGAAGCATTTACCACCTCTTGTTCATACATACATAGCTATAGTATTATCACTGTAAATATTTCTAAATATGTAGATCAACAACACATTAAAACCCTGAAAATCCTCAAGCGTCAGAAAAGAAAGAGAGCTCTAAGGCAGAGTAGAAAGACGAAGAGCTGATGTCATGACTGAGTAGGGAGAGGTCGGTCTTTTATCAAGTCTCTACTGACTACAGGACTTGGGTCTAAGCAGGTTCGAGATCTGGAACTGAAATTCTCACGTAAATTCAGGATCGGCAAAGAGCTGCTTCCTTCTTGATGAAGCAGCAAGAAAATTGCACCCACTGATCCAGGGAAGTGACTAGAGCTTATCTGCCTAGGAACCTAGATGAAATACAGGGAAAAAAATAGTCCTACTGTGACAAATCAAAACACCAGGCTTTGGCATATGTCAGTATGGGGCTTGAATGTATGTTATTCACAGTGCATGAATCCTCCAAATGTAATTTATATAAACTAATGGGAACCTACAATTCTGTATGGAAACGTGTCTGAACCAGGACACACAGTACTCTTTAAGAAAAAAAAAAAAAAACTAAAATGAGTTTACAATTAAATGAATAATGGTAAAACCACACATGAGAATTATCCAACATAGCAGAGCATAATGAGGCACCATAAGCAAGAACATTCAAATCCTAAAGTTTTGAGATAGCTTAACAATACGAAAAAAAGCAGAAACTAATCATTTAAAAAATTACAAAAGTAAAGAAGGAAGAAATAGAAGCCAACAGTAAGACACTATGAAAACAGATTAGCAGATCTGAAAAAGAACCAAATACTCATAGAAAAGAAAAATATAGTTTTCAAATTAAAAAATTTAATAAAAACTTTTAGGATGAAAAGAGAAATGACCTAAGATGATATTAATGGACTGTGAATTACATCTGAAGAAATTTTCTAGAATGAGCACAGAATGTTAAGAGATGGAAAACTTAAGAGACATAGAGGAATAAAATGAGAAAGCACACCAGTATCTATTAGGAATTCTAGATGGTTAGTTACAAGATAATAGCCGAGAATTTTCCATATTTGAAGAAAGCCATTAATACCATATAGAAAATCATTCCCAGCCACTAATCAGGTAAAGGAAAACAAATTCAAACATAAACATTTTAACAAAGCCACAGAACTCCAAAGATAGTGCAAGATCTTAAAAATCAATTAGAACGAACAACATATAAAGGAGCAAGGAAAAAATAATAGATATCTCGTCAACTACAATAGACAAGATGACAGGGCAAAACATAATTTCATGTGTTGAAGGGAAATAACTAGCAAGTTCCATATTTATATTCCATATTTATATAAACTATGAATTGATTTTGCTGTCATTATTTTTCAATAATGACAACAAAATCAATGTACTTTTTCAGAAAATGATTAAAGAAGTTCACCACTCATAAATAATTTTGAGTAACAAAATATATATTATCTGCATTTTGGTGAAACCCTGGTTTTCAGCCTTGAAAACTTGGTTATTCTAGGATTCACTAAACTAAAAAGACATCACTGGGCTTCCCTGGTGGTGCAGTGGTTGAGAATCCACCTGCCAACGCAGGGGACACAGGTTCGAGCCCTGGTCTGGGAAGATCCCACATGCCGCGGAGCAGCTAAGCCCGTGTGCCGCAACTACTGAGCCTGCACTCTAGAGCCCGCGAGCCACAACTACTGATTCTGCGTGCCACAGCTACTGAAGTCCGCATACCTAGAGCCCGTGCTCCACAACAAGAGAAGCCACTGCAATGAGAAGCCCGTGCACCACAACGAAGAGTAGCCCCTGCTCATGGCAACCAGAGAAAGCCTGCACACAGCAACCAAGACCCAACGCAGACAAAAATAAATAATAAATAAATAAATAATAATTTTTTGAAAAGACATCATCAGTAGCGTATTGTTACAGACCAAGTTCATTGCTGACATATCTTTATGTGTCAAAAGGTTGAAATTTTAATAGCATAAGAGAGGTGCCTTTTTGATAGATAGTTAAGTGGCCTAAAATACAGAAACTGCACTGTCCTGATCATTTACTTCTTCAGTTAGCTAGTCTGTAACATTGCCATTCTTCTGAACAGGAACTTCAAATGTGAAACCTTTATGTTCTCCTAAAATCATTGTTATCATTCTTGACCCATCATTAAATGTAAACTATTGCATTTCAAAATGCACATCCAGACATTTGAATGTGTACACATGTAAATGCTTATCTTGCTCAACTATTCTGTAATAGTGTGAGAGATATATAAATAATCAATAGTTAAACCTATAAACCATCTTTGTGCCAAGCACACTTAGTAATTATAGAATAGCTGAGCTAGAGATAAAAAAGACTGTAGGGGTAATTGGAGTAAGTTCTTGCCAGACAGCTTATGATAATTAACAACTTCTTCATGTAATAAAGTGACTCTGTGAAGAAGATGGAAGGGCACTAGGAACTAGCATAGGAACAGACCTAATGACTGAGTGGTTTAGCAAGAGTGTGGTTTTACCCAGGACAAAGCCTTAAGAACTAGAGACAGACCAAATACTAAGACAAAGAAATTTGCATTAGTAACTTATCTACCCCTTAATTTAGCTAAAACATTCACAGATCAATTATACCCCTACTTGTGCCTGTGATGTTTTCTTATGCCCTGGACAGAATTTACTAAGATAATTAAAAACTCAGGGCATCCTATCCGTACAATGACATATAAACATTCTCATTCTATTTAATTCTTGAAGCTAATGTGTTTATTTATTATGATGATCAGAAATTAGGAAACATAAAGGATGAATTTAATAGGAGAGTATTAAAACATATTCATGAAAGGAACATACTACAAAGACGAATTAAAATTTGCTATCAAATATGTAGAAAATTAGATGGAGTTTTTGGTTTAAAACAGCTGAAGAGCTGGCAATGTGCTACTATTAAAAACCAGCATTATTCTAAGATATTCAAATAGAAACATAAGAATAATGCTGGACAGATCACTGTATTAGAGAGCCTAGTTCTAATTTAGATCCATAATTGAAACACAACATCAAGAACTAATACAAGGACTGACATATACACACTACTATATATAAAACAGATAACTAATAAGGACCTGCTGTATAGCACAGGGAACTCTACTCAATACTCTGTAATGGCATATATGGGAAAAGAATCTAAGAAAGAATGGATATATCTATATGTATAACTGATTCATTTTTCTGTACACCTGAAACTAACACAACAGTATAAATCAACTCTGATCTAATAAAAATTTTAAAAAAAAGATTTAACAGAGGGAACTATATTCATTATCCTGTAATAAACCATAATGGAAAAGAATATGAAAAATAATATATATGCATAACTGAATCACTTTGCTGTACAGCAGAAACTAACACAACATTGTAAATCAACTATACTTCAATAAAATATATTTAAAAATAAAAGAATTAAAAGAAATTGAGAAACAGCAACAAAACTAAAATTATTTAAGGTTTGAGACATCACCTTGTCAGAAAAGACTAAAGAAATTTCAGGATGTTAAAATGAGAAAAAGAGAAGCGTCAGATGTGGATTTAAAGTAAATATAGGCCATTACAAGAAAGGTCAGACACCAAGGCCCAAAAGGGAGAAATGTGTTTAAATTGTCGGAAAGAATAGCAGATGAGATGATGTGATGTTCTACAGAAGAGAATGTTGAAATTCTGTTCTTGAATTTATTGAAAAGACAGAAATTTGTCTTTTGTGAAAAATGTTATACAGTTCTGCCTGACAGTAAAGAAATACATGTTTATAACACTTCCCAATTCTCGTATATGTATATTGATAAGTTTTGACACTGTATTTGGAAGGCTTAGGGTAATCAACCCAAAGGTTTCCTGAAGTAGAAGCGCAACATTACAATTTTCTAGGTGATAAGTTATTTTATGACTTTGTTATTACATTGAATGAGCAACAGGAGAGTCCAAAAACATAATCTTCCCCCCCCCCACAAAAAAAATCCGTTTCCAAAATAACTCCTGTCAAGATGGCAGCCAAGTCCAGAGAATGACCAGATTAATCGTTTGGATTTCGTGGTTGTTTTGATGTTGTATAGAAGGAGAAACGATCATTCTGTGATGGTATTCAAGGAAGTGCTCCTACAGAGATAGAGTCATCCGCCCACCATCCCTCACAAACCCCCTTCATAAAATAGGAACATTCCAGGTGGAGGACAGATAATAAATTCTGTATGTTGTTTTAGAATCTTTAATTCTAAAACTATTGGAGGTTTTTATGTACTGCTGTTTTACTTCTGAGTATAAATGTAAGGAAATTGTTTTATAATTTAGACCCTTGAATAAGGCTTATAAACTGATATATGGTCATTATGCTTCAAGTTTATTTTGGATGCAGAATGTCTTACAGAATCTACTGAAATCAACAAAGGAAATAATTTCAAAAATGTTCATCCAATAGAAATTCTCTGTGGTTAGGAAAATTTACATTAATCTATTTTTACTTACCGACACCCTCGTTCTTTTCTTTATAAAAGCACCTTTGGGGGAAGGAGAAAATTTAAAAGAACACAAAGGGAGGAAAGATTACATAAAACTTTAAAAATTATATGGACTCCTGCCTGCTTTTCACATGGACTACTGTCTTACACTTATTTAATCTTCTCTGATTGCATTATGTTGTGAATGGGCAGGGTAGTGTTTTCCCACCAGTTTCTTTTATACAGGCAAGAATTTTCAAACCAAAAACCTAACCGTTTGTGTTTTTATTTTATTATTTTTTTAATTAATTTATTTATTTATTATTTATTTTTGGCTGCATTGGGTCTTTGTTGCTGAGCCAGCGTGGATTTCTGTAGTTGCAGCGAGTGAGGGCTACGCTTCATTGCGGTGTGCCAGTTTCTGATTGCGGTGGCCTCTCTTGTTGCGGAGCTTGGGCTCTAGGCCCGCAGGCTTCAGTAGTTGTAGCTCGTGGGCTCTAGAGCTCAGGCTCAGTAGTTGTGCTGCACAGGCTTAGTTGCTCCACGGCATGTGGAATCTTCCCGGACCAGGGCTCAAACCCGTGTCCCCTGCATTGGCAGGTGGATTCATAACCACTGTGCCACCAGGGAAGCCCAGTTTGTGTTTTTATACTGAAAGAAATGTCTCTGGTGAATAGGGAAGATGATTTATATGCATACATCTGACCTTATAAAAATAATCTTTGTTTTTCCCATAAAGTTGAATTTATATTGCTATCATTTATTCCAGTTTCTTTTTGTGTATCTCTAATACACCGTTTAGTTTGTAGATCTTTGATACTTTAGAACATATGACAGTTTAAATAAATCTATTGTATTTTTCCAAAATTTTTTTACATTTATAGTTTTTCTTCTTTTTTTAAAAAATGAAACAAATAGTTAATTACATGGTTACAACAATTTTTGCAAAGTTTCAGCTAACACATTGTAATGACTAAAAATTGCCTCTGCCTGTTATTTATTGTTCAGAAAGTAAAATTTAATTGTATTGATTAACAGTTCTATGAAGAGTAAAAGTTATTAGGTTTCTAATACTTACAGTTCTTTTTTATATATAATGAAATTCAGATTTCTTCTAAAAGGGAAAAATCACTCTTCCACAGTAAGAAAGGCTTTCTATTCATATCCTGAAACTACATTTTTTAGCTTGTGGAATATAAATCATCCACTTGCTTGGTATGAATGCAGAAATTTAGTTCACGAAACTGAATATATATTTGTTCATATGTCTCTTTATAATAAGATTCTGGACTGTGATGAGTGGTTTTTCCTTCATGTTTTCCATACACACATGAAGGATTAAATACATAGCTTTCTTTTTACCAAAAATGCCATCAGCATTATCAGTCTCTGAATATAGGTGGAAAACTGCCTCAGTGTTTCTGATATTTCTTTTTTCAGAAAAAACCACAATGCAGAATGAATAAATACTAAAATTTTATAAAGTGTGATCATGAAATAACAAAACTTTTTTTCAAAAAAGCTCATGTACTGAAATTTATATTCAAATGAATGTCGTCCTTCACTGTGGTCACCTTGGATTTCAGAAATGCTGCTGCTCTTCAAAGTATTTTGTTAACACATTTTGGGGTCTGTCTTTAGAGCCAGTTTGTGCACCAGGAAGCATTCCTCAAAGAACACTGGGAAGGCAGACACCATCAGGAGACATTGGCTTTAAAGTCACATGATCATGGCAAATGTGAAGGCAGACTTTCTGAAATGTATGTTTCTTCCTTTCTTTTTCTTTCTTTCTTTCTTTCTTTCTTTCTTTCTTTCCTTTCTTTCTTTTTCTTGCTTTTGTGAATATATTTATTTACATTTTTCAAAAGCACTAAGTCTACAGCCCTAAGATACTCAGAATGACTTTCCGTGCTTCCTTTGACCTGAGATGT
The DNA here is from genome assembly GCF_008692025.1 of Phocoena sinus. NCBI lineage: Eukaryota > Metazoa > Chordata > Mammalia > Artiodactyla > Phocoenidae > Phocoena > Phocoena sinus. Next base: position 39,956,472 of record NC_045772.1, on the reverse strand, counting down.
TTCTTTTAATGAGTTTGTGCCCTCTTCAAGCAAAATAGGCATTCATAAATTATATTTTTACTTTAAATAGTACTCTTTTTTTCTGGACAGAAAGATATATCTATCACATAGGAGGAGGGATCTGAGGCTGATGGAATCGTGAGATCACATGTTGGTTAAAAAACTTCTTAGGCTATGCCCAGAACACTGGATTCTTTAAGATATTAAAAAAAAAAGAAATCAGGAAACACAGATTTTTCAGGCTAGATGAAGGATTATGGGCTCATTGTTTTACTCACTTCTTATTACATCATTTAGTTATATCCTTATCCTGGACAAGTATATAAGGTCCTTACTAGAACCCATAGGACTATACATGACCTGCCCCTGCTACTGGTCTTTAATGGGATATAAAACTTTACCAGAGCCTATAGTACTCTGCATACCTAATTACTGTTTAATATTCACTTTGCATTAGGGATTTATAAAATGGACCCTAAAAAGCCAGTATATACCAGGCCCACATGGGTTCACTAGTGTATTTGACCAAGCATTTAAGAGAGAAATTATACCAGTTCTCTAAAATCTCTTCCTAACTCATTCTGAGGCCCACGTTACCCTAATACCAAAACTAGAAAGACATTACAAGAAAAGAATATTGCAGACCAATATCTCTCGTGAGCAGAGATGCAAAAATCCTCAACAGGAGCCAGCCCATGAGCTATCATGCCAGGTGAAAGAGGTAATGGAACTGTGGAGGGATGTTTCACCTTCTATTACAAACTGTTTATTTATTCAACCAAAGTTTACTGTTCTGAGTACTATCCTGTGTGGTCGAGAAGTCAGACTAGTTACCATCCCCCATTCAGTCAGTCACTTATCAACTAACTTATCCAACAAGTATTTCTTGAACATCTACAAGGTGTCAAGCATTATACCTGGTACTGGGGAATGTATCAGTGAGCAAAATAAACCAAACTCCTGCCCTCGGGGAGCTTACGTTCTACTGGGGAAACAGACAACAAACAAGATATACACATAAGATGTAAAACATGTTAGTGACGTGTGTTAAGGAGGAAATGTGAGTGTAACATGTATGTGGGGGTGAAATGTACATAGGTTGTCCAGAGATGGCCTCACTGAGAAGACGACTTTATGTAGAACCCCAAAGGATGCAAGGGAGAGAGTCTTGACAACATCTCCTGGAAAAGAGAAGGTAGAAGGAACAAGGAAACAAAATAACTAGGAGGCCAGTGAAGGGTGAGAGAAGGGATGTGCTTGGTGATAAAGTTGAAGAGTTAGGTGGAAACCTGGTCACGCAGGGAGGGCCTTGTGGGAAATGGCAGGGAGTTTGGATTTTATGCCAAGTGTAATGGAAGACCGTTGGAGGGTGTTCAGTGGGAAAATGCCATGCAATGATTGACTATTCTAGAAATTCATTCTTATTTCTGTGGAGAATGTATATTTAGGTGTCAAAAGTACAGGCAGAAAGACCAGAAGGAAGTTCTTGCAGCAGTGCAGGTGAGAAAGCTATCAGAGGGTTAGTGGCTTTGATTAGGCTCATGGAAGTATAAAGGGGAAAAGTAAAAAGACTTGACGCGGAGCGGCTGGGCCCGTGAGCCATGGCCGCTGAGCCTGCGCGTCCGGAGCCTGCGCTCCGCAACGGGAGAGGCCACAGCAGTGAGAGGCCTGCGTACCGCAAAAAAAAAAAAAAAAAACAAAAAAAAACAAAAAAAAACAAAAGACTTGAGACATATTTTCAAAGTAGAACTTACATGACCTGTTGATAGATTGGTTATGGAGAATAAGAGGAAAAAAGTTAAGAATTATCCTAGATTTTTGGTAAAGTCATTCACAATGATGGGGATGATCCAAAACAGGATCCAATAAGGGAGGATAAATAGAGTTTTATTTTTTACATAGTAGGTTTGAGATTCTCATTGGACTTTCAAGGGATGACAAAAAGGCTCAGGTGCAGGAGGCAGGGCCCCAGGAGAAGTGACTGGGATGGAAATATCAAAAGAAGATTTGTATTAACTAGGATGCTCTCAGCAGCAAATTAAAGAACACCTTACCAGAAGCTGCTTAAAAATAAATATTACTGACATTTGTTTTGTCACTTTACCATGTCTGTTTATTAAGGTTAATTTTAGAGTTAGATAACTCAGCAGATAATTGTTGTAAAAACCCTGGGTCAGCCTCTATGAGAGTCTCTTGGCCTGGCCGCCAGGTATGCAGTGTCAGTGCAGCCATCCAAGCATCATGTCTTCAAGTGGCAACAGAGGAAGCAGGGTAAAGGAAAGAAGAATGTGCAGCCAAAAAGTTAGCTCTCTCTTCTGATTGGGGAGCAAAATTTTTTCCAGAAAATTACCAACAGATTCCCCCATGTCTCTTGTCCAGAGCAATATCAAATGCCCACCCCTTGCAAAAGGAAATAGTATTATCTAAATTGATAAGACAAATGTGTCATTTCTTATAACCAAGATTCCATCATTAATTTTTAAAAAGCTAGGCTGTCTAAGGAAGGTAACCATCCGTGTCTACTACAAGAGACATTGGCTTTAAAATCAGGACAAATGATGTCACCAAAAATATATCCACTGTACACTCAAAATATTTCACCCTCTCTCTACAATACCCTTTTTTAAATGGCCACTGGAAGAACAAAATCTGGAGTATCACCTACAAATTAGTTGCTTCTGGAAGTGAAAGAAAACCATAGCCCAACAAACTTAAGCTGGCTGTAATGAGGATTATCTCTCATCACAGATGAGAATTACACACACACACACACCATGACTTCCAGTAACTTCATGTTTCTTGTTAGCTTAGGGAAAACCACAGCCTAAAATATCATAATCTTACATATATTTATTGTGGACTTAAATTCAGCAGATCTGGATAACAGTCATTTTACCTTCATGAACCATGACTGTCTCATCTCTGGGCTTTTGCTCTTGCCCTGCCCATTCTACCTGGAAATCACCTCCCTTAGATCTTTATGGGGCCAATCAGTTCTCATTATTTGGATGAGAATGTCATTTTCTTAGATCCTCTTACCTTGACCACTTTACTGAGGGCAGCCATACCTGTACCAAGTCCCTCCGTATTTAATACATATTTAAATAACTGCTTTTAATGCACAGAAGTTGTCCCTAACTGAACATTGTATATATTTTTGCTTGGACCTATAAGATGTTTCTTCCCCACCCTTAATTAGGTCAAGGACGTCTGCTTTCTTCTCCATGGGCTCTCAGCACCTATGACAGCACGTGCTATGAGGTACATACTCAGTCAAGATCCATTTGTGCATCTGTAAATGAGGATACTTTGACAATAACGGGCCTATATGATCTTTAAGAATACATATAACATTTATATTCTGTGATTCCTGAGAAGATTTTTTTTTTGAGTGACATGTGTTGGAAGCTTTTTTTTTTTCCCCTGATCAGGAAAATAAATTACATCTAGAAATCATTCTTAACTCACTGTTCTATTAGTGCCTGTGACTTAGCTGACCTGCTTCTTTCTTTGAGAGACTTTTTTCCTTTTAATCCACATTTTCTACTTCAAAATATAGGATGAATAAAAGTACATGACTGTGTTTTCTTAGACATAGTAGTTGGTTAAAGTGGGCACTAAGTGCAAGAGGAACCAATCGTGAAACTTTTTCATACGGTAGTAATCATTTATGTGCATATTCATGTTTATACTTGTAGGCTCTTAACCTATGTGCTCCAGTGCCTCTTAATTTGGAAATGAAATGTCTTAACAGTGGCCTACATTCTATACTTTGTTTTTATAACTTTGAAATTAATCATTGGCCTATGAACCAAGATATAAATGAAAAATTTCCTGGGGAAAAAATGTACCTATATTTCTGGGCTTACAGGTCTAAAAGATATAAATTGGAATATAGAGAGGAAGAATAGCTAATATCACAAGGATTGTTTGAATTGCCTTTGCTAAGTGACAGTAACTGAATTCGATATTAGAATTTTTCAGATGAATAATATGTGATTAAGGCATTTGAGTGTTCCACAGCCTAGCTGGAGATTATAGGTAGTGTGTGAAGTGAAATAAACAGGAAGGAGAACAGGATGTGTCTAGGATAAATGAGACCCAGGGAAAGAAAGTTTTCTGAGGAAAAAAAGTAGAGCTCAGATGTAAACATATCTGATTCAGAGACTGTGCTGGAAAATTAATGAAATCAGTAGGCAAAAGAGATTAAATCAGCCTAAGAGGGGGGATATAGAGATCTGTTAGACAATCAGAAATACTGGGAAGAGACTTAGAAACTTTACAGGAGAATGGAAGAAACTGAATTCCAGAAAATAAGTTTCTGGGTTTGTGCACCTTTAGTAGAGGGTCTCTGCTACTATTTGAACATGAGCTTGTGTACGTGACTGTGTTATGCGGCCTGTGAGCATTGCCTCACCTGTCGCCTCTATGAGTAGGGTTTATAGGTATTAACTGTTCATTTGTTTACTGAGAATCTCCCATATGCCAAGCACCCTGGCAGAGGCAAATAAAAGAGACCACTGTCCTCAAAAAGGTCATAATCTCTGATTGGGAGATAAGTATTAAATAAGCAACGTGATAAAATATATTTGCCACAATTTCCTATTATTGCAGGGTTTTTTTTTTTTTTCTTTCTTTCTGATGTCAAAATGTAATCCAAGCAACCCACTGGCATTTAAATCATGTATATCTAGTTTACAGTGTCCTTCCTTACAGTTACTTTGTTCTATTTGTTCTATTACAGAAAAAAACAATGTGAGTTGATATCTACATGAGTTTTTTTTTTTTTTTTTTTTTTTTTTGCGGTATGCGGGCCTCTCACTGTTGTGGCCTCTCCCGTTGCGGAGCACAGGCTCCGGACGCACAGGCTCAGCGGCCATGGCTCACGGGCCCAGCCGCTCCGCGGCATGTGGGATCTTCCCGGACTGGGGCACGAACCCGTGTCCCCTGCATCGGCAGGCCGACTCTCAACCACTGCGCCACCAGGGAAGCCCTCTACATGAGTTTTTAAGTACAAATTCTTATCTCTGTCTGCCATATCACACTGTGTTGTGAGAAGTCCAAAATTTAGGCTCTTTCTTAAATTTAATTATCTGGTACTTCCCTACAATAGTCTGTCTCTTATTGACATGTCAGATTTCATTTTGTTCACATATCTTTTGTGCATGTCTACTTGATACTGATAACAGTGGCTGGTGTAAGAGCTTATCTGCTTTTGATTCTGAAAATGTAATAAAGAAGGAAAACACAAAGGAACAGCCACATGTACTCGCTATTCAAGCATACATCCAACTTTTATATCAAACTAATATTGGGAGAAACGTGGGCTGCATGTTGCAACTCAGTCTCACTGGTATCAAAGACAGACACCAATGGCAAGGGACAGCACGTCTGTGACAAATGTGTGAAGGGATAAATTATTGAAACAAAGCACGTGAAAGCGGTCTTATGAGGATCTGTGTTTGACTTTTAGGTACAATAATTTCACGAATGTGTCCCTTTGTATTACGTTACCTTTGACTTCAGAACAACAGCATTTTTCTTACCTAACAATTTATGAATAAAAATGACATGAAAATGAGAAGAGACATTACCCCTTAGTGCGCCATTTACTCCATTTGAATAGATCTTAAATAATTATCAAATTAAAAAATATTTGAGGGAAAACATAGTATTAAAAGAAACTCCAAGGGCTTCCCTGGTGGCGCAGTGGTTGAGAGTCTGCCTGCCGATGCAGGGGACACGGGTTCGTGCCCCGGTCTGGGAAGATCCCACATGCCGCAGAGCGGCTGGGCCCGTGAGCCATGGCCGCTGAGCCTGCGCGTCTGGAGCCTGTGCTCCGCAACGACTGGAGAGGCCACAACAGTGAGAGGCCCACGTACCACAAAAAAAAAAAAAAAAAAAAAGAAGTGCCAAGAAGTTATGTAGTTCTTGCCTAACTCTAGGCAGTTTTGAAATTAGTAAAGGCCTTCTAAAAAGGGAACCTTACATCTTATAGAAACACTTCCTTCTATCTAACTCAAATGCTTTATTTCTATAGTAACCCTATGTTTTCTTTTCCTTAGAAAATTAGTAGTAGAGTATCATGTCTTTTGGGTCTATAGCTAACACCAAAAACACTGTAGTTAATTAATGTAGATATTTTAAAATTGTGGACCCCTAGATAATTAATTTTGTTTCTCTGGACTTCACAGATGAAAGCAAAATTCAATGGTGTGTAATTAGAAGAAAGGCAGAGTTAGTCCTTTTGAATCATTTTATGTGAAAGAAGATTTTCATCATTTATTTAAAATCATAAACCGACATTTTTATCCAAGAAAATTCTAGAGGAAACATTTTGATTTTCAAATGTGATTAGAAAAACTCAGACATTCATCCTTGCCCTTTCTATGAACTCTTTCTCAGATTAACAAGTTTTCTTGATCTCATCATTTGGGGTGCTGTTTATAAAACTGATAGCTGTACATAAGCACTGAATCTTTTTATAGATTTTATAAAATCATGCTGAATTGTTTTGTGGATAAGTATGTTTGTGTCAAATTGATTTGGCTGTCTGTGGATTACTGTTTGAGGAAAAGACTGATCATTTTGTAGTGAGGGTCATTTTGTGAAGAGCCATTATTTCCTGGAACCTTAATTTTGGGGCCCCAGAATGTAGCCTTAGGGACCAGGCTCTTCACCAAGGTCATTGTTCTGTTCTTACCATTGCCCTTTCCCCAACTCAAAGTCACCCTTGTAGTCAGGAACATTCATTTACAGGGAAAAGAAACGAATAGCTCTTTCTTACCTATGCTCCAGAGCAACGAACAGCAAATATCACCCGAAAGTCACTGCAGATGGACGGAATATTCAAGTTTTAGAAGTGGTTATGTCTACACCTGAATCTGCCAGTTCCGTGTGACTCTGCACAAGGTGATTGACCTTTCCAGCACATTCCATCCAAAAACAACAGAATACACATTTTTCTCAAGTGCTCATGGAACATTCTCCAGGATAGATCATATCTTGGGTCACAAATCAAGCCTTGGTAAATTTAGGAAAACTGAAATTGTATCAAGTATCTTTTCCGGCCACAACGCTATGAGACTAGATATCAATTACAGGAAAAGATCTGTAAAAAAATACAAACACGTGGAGGCTAAACAATACACTACTTAATAACCAAGTGATCACTGAAGAAATCAAAGAGGAAATCAAAAAATACCTAGAAACAAATGACAATGGAGACAAGACGACCCAAAACCTATGGGATGCAGCAAAAGCACTTCTAAGAGGGACGTTTATAGCAATACAAGTCTACCTTAAGAAATAGAAAACATCTCGAATAAACAACCTAACCTTGCACCTCAAGCAATTAGAGAAAGAAGAACAAAAAAACCCCAAAGTTAGCAGAAGGAAAGAAATCATAAAAATCAGATCAGAAGTAAATGAAGAACAAATGAAGGAAATGCTAGCAAAAATCAGTAACACTAAAAGCTGGTTCTTCGAGGAGATAAACAAAATTGATAAACCATTAGCCAGACTCATCAAGAAAAAAAGGGAGAAGACTCGAATCAACAGAAATGAAAAATGAGAAGTAACAACTGACACTGCAGAAATACAAAGGATCATGAGAGACTACTACAAGCAACTCTATGCCAATAAAATGGACAACCTGGAAGAAATGGACAAATTCTTAGAAATGCACAGCCTTCCAAGACTGAATCAGGAAGAAATAGAAAGAAATATGAAGAGACCAATCACAAGCACTGAAATTGAAACTGTGATTAAAAATCTTTCAACAAACAAAAGCCCAGGACCAGATGGCTTCAGAGGCGAATTCTATCAAACATTTAGAGAAGAGCTAACACCTGTCCTTCTCAAACTCTTCCAAAATATAGCAGAGGGAGGAACACTCCCAAACTCATTCTACGAGGCCACCATCACCTTGATACCAAAACAAGACAAGGATGTCACAAAGAAAGAAAACTACAGGCCAATATCACTGATGAACATAGATGCAAAAATCGTCAACAAAATACTAGCAAACAGAATCCAACAGCACATTAAAATATCATACACCATGATCAAGTGGGGTTTATTCCAGGAATGCAAGGATTCTTCAATATACGCAAATCAATCAACGTGATACACCATATTAACAAATTGAAGGAGAAAAACCATATCATCATCTCAATAGATGCAGAGAAAGCTTTTGACAAAATTCAACACCCATTTATGATAAAAACCCTGCAGAAAGTAGGCATAGAGGGAACTTTCCTCAACATAATAATGTCCTTTATATGCAGTAATTTAAAAGGGTCCTCCCAACATCATTCCAAAGACAAAAACTGAAGGTAGATATGGTTCTCCAAACTATTCTGACTTCTAGTTTATCAGTGGCGTGAGGTTCTATTAAGATATAACTTAAAATAGTGCCTGTTAAATGGTGGATGGTGACCTATTAGTGGGTCATGGAACCAAATTAGTGGTTTGTGACAAACATTTTAAGTGGAATAAAATAGGACAAAAATCAAAAGTGTGTAAGTTACATCAGATGCAGTGAGGCTTAATATTGCTTTGTGAAACAATTATGTATTCAGTTACGTATTTGCATTGTGTGACTGAATTGTGCTATAAAACGTATTTCTTACCGATGTCATTGCATTAAGTAAAGTAGCTGAGCTGTAGATGTCCATGTGTAGGTGGTATTTAGAAACTCACCATGCCCATTCGGTTGGATGCTTGTGAGAAGAAAGCAGATAGATTAGTGCATTCTTATTTGGTTTACTTAAGAACCGCTTTTAGGCACCTTTCCTCAAAATCCGTGGTGCTAAGACTACTGCAGAGAGAATTCTCTATTTGTTTCCTCTTCACACTCTGATGTTTGTTCTCTGACATTTTTGTGTCAGCCCCACGATGGCTCCTTTGGGCTAATAAATCCTTGTGCACCAACTCACAACTCTTACGTTCTGATAGCACTCTATCTAATGACTTAAAGCCTGTATTAGATTTCTCTGTTTCCTAAAACAGCATATGAAACTGTTGGACCTAAATTATCCTGGACCCCAAACTCTGAAAGAACATATAATCATAGGAAAAATATATTTCTTATCAGAACAAGCAGGTGTGCTTGAATATTGACTAAGCTGCTTAATCTTTTGGGCACGGTATGTCTTGCAAAGAAGGACAGTAATGTTCAAATACCTGTACTTCTATTTGCTGTCAGTTTGATATTTTTCCCTTCAGAATAATCATTTTCCACTTTCCTAATGAAATCAGTTTCATGCATCAAATCAGCCATCCTTGAATATTTGAAGCCTTTGACATCAGGTCCTGTAATGCTGCTTTACATATTGTTTGCTGATGTGGTTGCCTGGTCAGAAATTCAGCTGTTCCACTGGGACCCCACCGTTGTTTTTCTAGGAGCAGTTGAACATCCATAGCATCCAGCTTCTGGAAAGAAAAGCTTTCAAACTAAACAGACTGTGTTCACTTAGGTTACCACAAATTCTTTAACCATATAAAACTGCTCTTTGACTCATTTTGACCTATCAATGTTTCGTTCAGGCAGTTTCAATATTATGTTTGAAAAGACAATATCCTATATTCAATTTACATTTCCTTTTAAATAGCCAGACTCTGAGTTCAGCCAGCATGAGATAGCGGCTGATGCTTTTCTTCATTCTTGTATTTAGTAAATATTTTCCTCAGTTCCAACTATGTTCAGAGCACCAGGCATGTGGTAAAGACAAAGATAAAGCCGACAGATGCTTAAGAATCATGTAATATTTTTTCTGATTGCTAGTAGACTGGTGGCAAAATAAAGTTATATCCTCCTTTTCACTCATAAAGTAACACAGAACTTGATAGCCCATTAAGGTATGTGGTTTTTCTTAAATACGGGCTCAGTGTCTTATTAGAATCATCAAACCCCTTCCTGTGTTGTCCCTATATTTATTTCCTCCTGAGTAGATACTCTCTCCAATCAACCTGCCAGTGTCATTTAGTCTTTCCTAGGTATCTGTCCCTGATCTTTAAATACTAATGATCTACTGTAAGCATTTAACCACCTAAAGTCTCATTGCATCTTGAAGCATTCACAAAGCACTAAGGTGGCTCTTTAACGTTTTAATTGCACCAGCCACAATCAATAAAATATTACAGATGTTCCTATGTTATTGTTTCTTCGTTTTTGAGGTGAGAATGAGTGGATATCTTTGTAGTTTGCCTCTTTGTAAGATAGTCACTGCCTGGCCTGTCTGTTGCTATTTCTAGTTCTTTTCACGTTTACTTTAGAAGTTGCATTATTCTTGGGTTCAGTTTTGTTTTGTTTGGAGGGAGTCCTTTGCTCTGTGGTTGATATTTTTGAAATGATTGCTCCCATCACTATCCAGTGTGGCAGGGCTTTTGTTTCCTTCAGAGACTCCTCGTTTTGTTTCTTCCAAATGACCATCCCACCCGCCACTGCTGCGCTGATGCTACCAAACTATAGACTGAGTACAGCAAGGCGGTGCAACCATGGCAGTGATTCTCAACCTTGGCTGCACGATAGAATCCCCTGCGGAGTTTTAAAAATACTGACGCCTGGGTTCTGCTCTTGACATTCTGAATTAATTGGCTTACACTGAGGCCTGGACATTAATATTTTTAAACATTTCCCAGAGGGAGTCTAATGCACAGTGAAGTCTGAGACCCACTGATTAAAGTTTTCATAAGAGTTCCCACGTCGAGCTAGCTATGTGTCTTTAGTCTCATTGAAGCTGGTCCAGACTTTGGAATGAGCTAAAAGCTAATGTGTATAACTTCTTTTAGTAACCCATTCTGATGATTAGCTCGTTACTTTATAAAGGTTTTACCACCTGCCCTACATTTATCAGAGAGGAGTTCAGATCTCAACAAGAGTGAGAAATTATATCCATAATATCTAATAGCCCTGAAGTCACTCTTTGGGATCCACTGCAAGATTATCTTACACACCTGACACTTTGGGCAGCTTTCCTAAGAGTAATTAACATCTGTGTAAAGATGTAATCACCTGAAGCAGCTATGTAAGCAAGAACAATCTCAAGAGCTTTTCATTTCTAGCAGCAAAGAAATTGTATTACAGCAGCATTTTGCCAGCAGAGCTTAGGACATCAGTGTAGCCAGTATTAGAATGAAGCATTGGAAGACTGAATAACAGGAAAAGATTAATTTCTATTAAATATCTACATCTGCTGGTTCTCCCAAGTAGATTAGACTGGAAAAGCCAAATGGAGGATTTTACCCAATCTCCTTTGACTCTGTGCACAATTCCTGCAGTTGCTACCAAGTTTCCCCAGAAAGAAAAAAAAAAAAAAGGAGTAAGAAGTAGCCCCAAACATGTAACCAATCCCCAAATTAATTGCTGTTTGAATGAACTGTGTTGTTATTTGTGTTGTCTTAATTTACATGGACATTCTTCTGTTAAGAAAGAAAGATTTCTTTTACTATGTAACATTATACACTTTTAGAATCAAAAATTTGCCTGAATTTCTGAACTGAACTTACTGTTTATCATCTGTCAGTTTCACAAATAATCCAGGTCTTTCTCCATCCATTATTGTTACAGAGAGGTCTACAGATAAAAGTATGGGTATAATTTTACCCCTATCTACCTTAATGTCATTTATTTTAAGAGAATTGGAAGATCTTTGTCAGCTTTTGCTGTTACTTTCATGTGTCTCTGTCTCAGTGCATTCGGTAAAAAAATAGACTAATAGTAATTTTCAGTGAATATAATTTTTCTGTTTTATATCAAAGTCCAGCTGCTTTCAAGAGAATCCCTTGATCACCTCTACAGCCATGATTTGGGCTTAGGGAAATGTGACTAAGCACTGATTTCCACCTAAGGGAAAGGTTGCTTCTAAGATATAGGAGAGCCTTGCAAAACCACATTTCTTTTTTAGTGAAAGCTATACTATATTGATACCAATTAAGAAGAAAGAATGGGGCTTCCCTGGTGGCGCAGTGGTTGAGAGTCCGCCTGCCGATGCAGGGAACATGGGTTCGTGTTCCGGTCCAAGAAGATCCCGCATGACGCAGAGCGGCTGGACCTGTGAGCCGTGGCCGCTGAGCCTGCGCGTCCGGAGCCTGTGCTCCGCAACGGGAGAGGCCACAACAGTGAGAGGGCCGTGTACCGCAAAAAAAAAAAAAAAAAAAAAAAAAAAGAAGAAGAAGGCATGAATGGGAACTCTGCTGGGTTTCTGAAAGTTCTGTTTTACTACAACTTTATTAAAGCTCTGGGGAAGACCTTTTTTTTTTTTTTTTTTTTTGTGGTACACGGGCCTCTCACTGTTGTGGCCTCTCCCGTTGCGGAGCACAGGCTCCGGACGCGCAGGCTCAGCGGCCACGGCTCACAGGTCCAGCCGCTCTGCGTCATGCGGGATCCTCCCGGAATGGGGCACGAACCTGCGTCGGCAGGCGGACTCCCAACCACTGCGCCACCAGGGAAGCCCAGGGAAGCCCCCTGGGGAAGACCTTTAAACTTCCCTTAGTGGTTAGTTTTGATGCTAATAGTATAGGGTATTCTTGAAGAGCCTCAGAATTCAGAAGGACCATATTGACACTCTTAGATGGTCAAGAGATTGGTTTCTAAATACTACATCAAACAGTATATGTAAGAATAACCTCAAAGCACAGTAAGAGTTGAGGATGCTATAGAGTCATATATCAAACCCTAAAATTCCATCTGTCTGCCTTACCCTACCCAACCAAATCCAGTTTGGCAAAATACAGAAAATGGATCAAATAAATCAGAAAGATAAAGAGCAAACATAAACTCACACAAGTGGCTTTGGAAATGCAGTGCTTAAAAGAAAGTCAGAGAAACAGGAATTAGATTGTTCACAGGATAAATATAGGTCTCGTCGCAGTATTAAGTGAGAATCTCTGAATGGCAAGCCACAGAAACTATTTGAGCTGGCATAAATCTCAGTGATACAATAGGAAAGGCACTGGGGTATCTACAGTATCCAAGGAAGCATTAAGCTTTCACATCTCAGGGAGAGCGGGATCCAGTGTATCGACAGAGATCTCAGGGGCAGGAATACGTTCTCCGGGCTTCTAGAATTCTCCTAGAGGCCCAACAGTTTAACTCCCAAATTAGCAGGAAAGTAATTTGATTTTCCCATTTGAGGTAAAGGGCCTATCCTGTGTTAATTAGCAATAGCCCAGAAAGCTGTTCTTGGAACAAAAACATGGCCCTTGGGAGTCATTCCTATGGACAGTGTGGTTGTTCTCAACTAGGAAGGACCAGACAGGTAATCCATAATAGGATTCTATTATGAATATTTTCAGAGAGTCCTGAAAACAAAAAGAAGAGATCCTCAAATTACAGGGACATCTGTGGATCGTGTTATTCCTGAAGCCTCAGGCCTTTCTATTTTGCCTAAATTGTCTTATATTTGTGACTGCTAATGTTAAGTAATTGTGCCTTGAGAGAAGGTGGTCATGTTTTGCTTTGTGAAAAGTAGAAGCATGAACAATCTTGAGAATGGGCGGTTTTTCCTTTTCCTCTGAGTTTGAGTGAACGCAGGAGGAGGAATGTGTACCGAGATGACCTTCTTTCTTCCCAGAAGCTGACTTGTACCCTAAGCCTATCACTTTACATTTCTTTTCCTCTTTCTTGTTCCCTGTTTTGGAAAGAGAAAGAGAAGACAGGAAAGAATGGGGAAGAAGAGAGTGTGCCTTGCAGAGGACACCATGTTCCGTGGCTTCCCTCGCCCAGTAACCTAATGGAGAGTTAGAGGAAGCAGCTGCTGCAAGGAATAGTTCTAGACAGTTGAGGCTAGTCCTTTCAGCCACCCCGCCCCTCTCTTCAGTGCCACAAATGCCTAAAATGACTTTACAAGAGCTCAGGGCCTTCAGTCCACATTTAAGAAGGAAGGACCAAGTGGATTTAAGCTCAAAACAAGTTAGAAACTGATTCATATCAAACTTTTGCCCAAGACCAAGTTTTGAAAGACTTGGAGAGGAACAGGAGAATTATAACAACCCAAAAGGAAAAGTGGGGGAAAGAGCAGGATCTGAGAGCCTGCCCCAAACCCTCACTCTCTTCATAGTTTACCCGGTGCTGTCCTTGATTAGAAGTCATTTTATTTTGTTTGCCTATGAGAAATAAAAATACTGAAATTAAGTCCGAGCATGGAGATATTTTATGGATATTGACCTTTAAATTAGGTGAAGGGAGAGTTAGGAGTTCAAGAGCACAGGGGTCAGAATTTCATTAAGAAGCAACTTTTATTTGCTCTCCTTGGCAGGTAACCCTAAATGTGTGAATTCAGTGCCATCCTTATTCCTTACCCAAAGTCACCACTCTTTGTCAGGGAAGAGTTCTGCTTGCTTTGTCCAGGCCACTGGACTGGAAGCTCCATGAGGACAGCCACCATGTCTTCTGTGTAACAACTGAATACCCAGCACCTAGCATGGAGGCACTGAGTAGCATGTGCTGAAAAGATATTACATCATGAAGCAGTGTCTAAACAACAATGTGACCTTGGGGAAATGCGGGGAGGCAGTGTAGAATTAGCAAAGTGTTTAAGAACGAAGACCCTCGAGTGAGTTAGACTGAATTGATTCTAATCATGACCGCCATTTTCTAGCTTTGTGAACTCTGCTGATTTGTTTAACCTCTGTGAACTCGGTTTCCTTCTCTGCAAAACTGAAATAATAATAGCTTCCTCCTGAGATAGTTCTTAAAAATAAATCTGTTACACATAAAACATTTAACATATTTCCTGCTACACAATGAGTACTCAGAAACATTAAGTATAGCAGGTTGTCATGTGTAGTTATATGCAAAATCCAATCAAATTTTGTAAGTCCTTTGAGTTTAGTGTTGGTAGAAAATTTCACTCTGTTACATTTATTACTCATCAAGGGATGCGTGCGATGAAGAGAGGTGATATAAAGGTCCTGCTCTTGGCTAACAACAGTGAATTTCTAGAGCAGCAAGGCTCCATGATTATGTGACAGAAAATGGCTTCTTATATAGTTCTTCTATCAATTCACCAATAAATACATTATAAAATATTCACACAGGAAGCTCTGATTCACCAAGGGTTTTTAGACATTCATATCTGCTGTTTTTCTTCCAACACTGGCGTGATTGAAAAGCATTAGCATGCTCTTGGCTGTGACTGTGAGTGTTTTGGAACCTGCATTTGTAACTCCCCCCGTAGAAGAGCAGCAAGTGATTTGGAAGCAGCATGATGGTATGATTTCTAAAGGGAGATTGTTTTGTGTACCTATGGTTTCCTTTTCTGGAGTTTATCTTTAAAGAGTCTAAATCTTTGACATGCTTTTATATTTTTTGTCTACAAATGGGAGACTAATGGCAATGCTCAAAATCAGGATAACCATGGTATAAACTGCTTCTGACAGCCCTTTCAAGGACAAGTTCAATTCTGACTTGTACTGCCCTTGCTTTTATAATCCTTCCACCCTGGCAGAAATAGTCTAACCTGGATTAAATTTACATCTATCAGAACATATGTACTTAATAGCAACTAAATTAAAATAATCCCATATTCAAACTTTAAACTTGTGTGTTTGGAAGAGGAAAGGTATGTATCATGCAGGGCCCAGTGCAGTCCTTTGCCACCTTATCAGAGATTTTTCAGGAATCAGTCACTGTTAGTAGTTAACGTATTCAATATGTTAGTGCAAAGGTGGGGAAGGGATCAGCACTGAAATGTAGAAGCTGGTTAATATTCCTACAGAGAATTCATCAACTTCAACAAGATGTGATTTGAGAGAAAAGGTTCTAATCACCACACGTTTTAAGTAAGTACTTGCACTTAATAGGTGGCAGGAGTTTGATTATACAATTGGGTATTTCATACTGAGAAACGCTGACTATTTTAAACATATCAGTGAGGTTAGTGAAAATATACAAAATATTTGAAACGTGAAATAAATGCAAACATTACTGATGTTAGATCAGATTATATTAAATTGGATTAGGGTATGTTAAAATACAGGACAGAGTCTACTTCAGAAGTAATTCAAGATTTATTCACCGTTACCAAGCTGTGATTCGGATGCAAAGCAAAATGGAAAGGAGAGTGCTGTTCTTCTTCAGCTAAGCAGTGGAAAGATTAAAAACTGTAAACTTACTCCTTGGAAGCAAAATACCTCTCTTGCTTTTGAACATAGGTGGTTTTTTAAAAATCACTTTTTAGAACTGCCTTAACTATTTCTTCATTTTGAAGATATGAAGGTTTCTGTCCTTAAAAGAAGAGTATACTTTGTGTCTACACTTGAAACTATCAAGGTTGATGCTGGATTGTCTAATAATGCCTTAGTCACACACGCTATCCTGGGGCCAAAAGATTCCAATCAGTATTTTGTTTTCCATATAAAACGTTTTGTCATCATCTTTTCATGAATTGAAAATACTGTTGTTGGACCTTTATTTCGATGTCCGTTGGTGAAATGTCCATGTACTGAGACACTCCAAGAAATGCCAACTTAAATTCCCAAATACGTCTTTACTTGAAAATAAAAAGCGAACGATAAGCAGAAAATTGTCTTAGCCAAATTAGCAACAGAAATCATCTCAAATAAATTATGTAACTGAATATTAAAGAATTCTAAAAGTTAAGACTTCCAATGTGTTTGCCTTTGAGTATCCTTTTTTAATAGTCAGAATACCACTATTGTCTACACCTTAATTCATTACTATTCTAGTATAAAAATCACAGTAAGTTTAAGGGGCTCTCGGACAATTCGTATTTAACCCTTAAAATAGCTAAAAGCTGCCAGTATGATAATCAGTTCCTCTCTTTTACGTGTTATATTGGATAGACTAAAATGGTGATATTTTACAAATCCTTTATAAAGTTCACTTCAGTTAAAAAGAAAAAAAAAGTCCCCAATCTCACTAACAAAGCCACTGCTAGAGTGACAGTAAAACCTTCTGTAGTTTCATCATTCATAGATAATTTAAAGAACGTCAACTGTAGATCCTATGATTAATTAGATTAAAAAAACCAATGCTTAGGGATTTTTTTATTAGTATACATTTTAACTCTAAGCTGTTTTACGAATAAGAAGAAAGTACAAACATGTTATTTAAGAAGAGAATGTGACCAGAGTTGAGAAGACTAAAGATGTTACACTGCCATCCCTACAATCCATTCTATCGGTTGGAAAGATTGTGTGCTATTAGTGGCTACAAAAAGGCTGCAAAGAAGTGAGCACACCACCATTATCTGACTAATTTGCTTTGTGAAGTGCTTTTAGAAAAACCGAAACTGAAAGGCACTCTAAACTACCAATTTACGGTCTATTCTTGGTGTCAATGATGCCTGAGAGAACCGCACAATGTAAAGTCTGTTTTTCAGATGAGAAGATTTTTGTCAAAGTGATGTGGATTTTCAAATACAGTCAGCCCTCCATATCCAAGTGTCCCGAATGTGAAGGATTCAACCAAATGTGGATTGAAAATTTCCAGAAAGTTACAAAAAGCAAATCTTGAATTTTCTGCACCCCAGCAACTATTTACATAGCATTTTCATTGTATTTACAACTATTTACATAGTATTTACATATGTCTTTTAAGTAATCTAGAGAGGATTTGAGGTATATGGGAGTACGTACGTAAGTTTTATGCAAATACTGTACCATTTTATATTAGGGACTTGAGCATCCTTGGATTTCGGTATCTGCAGGGGTCCTGGAACCCATCCCCCAGGATAGTGAGGGAACAACAGTGCTCGTGATCATCTGCTTTTCATCATGTGAAGTTTATCATGTGCATTCACTTTCACTTCAACTGTCTTCATCCAAATAAATGTTCTTTTTTTTGACACTTGCTTCAAAATTAAAAGAACGTAAACAGAGTACGTGGATTTATTTCAGTGATTGGATTAACTGAGAGGTTTTGCTTTTAGTAATTTCAAGGTTTTCTAATTCCATTTTAAGAGTGTGCTCTGCGTTAAACATCTGCATGGTAAAATCACTAAAATATTGAAGGAAAAAACTGCTGTTGCAGGATGCATAGAGATGTTTGCAGATCCTTTTTTTAATAAAAGGATAGAAATATGTATACCTTTTTTTTCCTCCTTATACTTTTCAAAAAATTAAAGAGATTTTACTGTAATTTTTTACCATAATCTTTCACTAGTTAAAAAGAATGGCAGAAAGGCATGGATGTGATAAATTTAAGGGGATCAAGGGAAGCACGTCAGTACAGTGTGCTCCCTCCTGGCCAGAAAAATTATAAATTAAAAGTCATCCTGGCGTGTGCTTATTGGTCACTTATAATAATTTTCATTTATGAACAACTTGTTTACCTTAAGTTGAAATGTCTTTGGCAGAAAGAATAACAACGCACTTGTGAATGCAAGAGGAAATATTCCTTGTTTGGCTTTTTCTCGCATTGTCATTTTTTTAATTATTATTATGAGGGGAAATTTCGTTTAGAATAAAGTCTCATCATTTCACAGTTTTAAAAGTTTTCTCAGATGAATGAAATTTGGCTTTTGAACCTCTCAAGTTCGGTATCCAGGTAGCAAGTGAGCTACGCAGAAAATGGTCTCATGCTGTGTTTATTGAGATGTCCTAACTCTTGCCCTGAGCTTATTTCATTTATATTCCATATCTATTCAAACTATGAATTTAGTTTAGCATCACGAAGTACATTACATTTGTGTATTCCTTGAATCTCAAATTCACTAAGTCACTCCTTTGGGATTCTTCTATCATGGTGAAGTAAGGCAAGATGAGAAAAAAATGGGATCCAACATAAAAAAAAACAGCTTGAACTCTTATTCACTTTGTTTGGAAAATGATTTCATGAAACCTGTAGTATTGGGCTTTAAAAAATAAATATCTGTTATATTAAGATAAGTATGTAGCTTTCTTTTAAAATGAGTAGAAGGTACATTTGTGCTGCACCTTTCACCCCCTAAGGAGTGTGTTACAAACTCTATACAGAGCACAGAAATTACTTTTTCCGTCACTGGAGTGGAACAGAGCAGTTGTTTAACAGAATACGACAATACTGCAGAATCACTGAAGAAAGGAATTGAATGAGAGTACAGCCTCCAAAAGAAACGACAGGGGGGATTTAAGAAAAGCAGACTGCAGTCTCTCAACTTGGAATGTGGCCAGGACATTCAGGCCAAACACTCCAATCTTTCCCTGAAACATTATACAGTAGTGCCTTTGACCCATGATCAGTGTCTTGTCATTTTAGTGTTTATCACATGTGACATCTCCTGGATCTAGTCCCTTGATAATTAACTAGTCCAGAACTGATCCAGAAAAAAAAATTCCTTTAATGACTTTCCAATGTCCACTCTTCTAATGCACCTGGGTTCCCACCGTCAGGTCTCCTTGCAAATGTCACCAGTCCTAGCCAATGTTAGGAGTGTAATGCACGTGTTATTTAAAACCCAAGGTGTCAAAGTTGTAGGTGGTAAGATAGATTTTTCTAATTTCAAGTAAATATAAATAGATCCAAGCTTAAGACATCAGTGCAAAATTAGAAAGTTTTTGAGAGATTCAGTGAAGCCAAGTGAATAGACGTAATATGTGTCATTGAGGGGTTGTTGTTTCTTTGTTTCCTAATAAAAAGGCTCTACCTTCATTTACATTGTATTGTAGATCTTTCCAAAGTCCTGAATGATAGTGCTCATTCTACAGATGAATTTATTTTGAAAAGCATGTATATATATTTCATTTTCCATTTTGAAGATACACTAGACGTTTTCAAAACTTTTGACCTACTCAAATTTTATCTTTTGATGATATAATCTTCTCCATTCATTAGTACATTGGACAGTCCCTTTTCATTTTTTATAATTCTATACAAACTCTTCTGCTTTGAAGTCAGATTAGAGCTATTTCTTTTTTCATCTGGCAGGTTTGAATCAGCACTCCCTCTGAAAGGATTAATTTCTTTTGTTCCAATTTTAAAGTAACGATTGCCAGCATCTTAAAAAGCATCAGTTATGTGGAAAGACTGCCCTGCGCAGAAACCGTAATAAAATAGTTAACCGTCATCTTTAAAGCAACTGCGATACCACCAAGTATTCAACTTTCTATGCTTTCAAATATCTAATAACCCTGCTTTTTTAACCTCATATTCTAATCAAGAAAAGACAATCACATGTAATTTATATATATACAAAGCAATATGAAGAAAACATGCTTATATTCATTTAGTTTGATTTATAGTTATTTGTGGTGAAAGTTACCAGTTGTCTAAACTTCCCAAAGTAATATATTTGGACATTTAAAAGTAACTTAAATTTTTAATGAAAATAAATAAATTAGATCATAAATATAAAGGTGATGACAATTGCAACTTCTCTCTAATAATTACAACACGTAATTAATTTAGCTAATTCTTACTGACTTCTCTTATGTGCCTAATAAATTCCATGATATAAAGCACTTAGAAATACTGAGCTCTATACAAATTTTATCATTATTATTGTTTACTTTAGTTAGTATAAGTAATTGTATTTTGGTAAAATTTCAATATCTTACGATTAAGTTGTTTTGTTCGGTTGGAGCTAAAGATAAAGAGAAGTATTTGATGTTGCTATTGGTTTGGTTTATTTCAATAGGATAGTAGCACTTAATACAAGGGTGAAAATCAGAATGCAATTTGAATACAGATGTGGGAATTTTACAGGTATCTAGTATGTCCCGTCTCCTTTAAGCATTTTATCTCATTTCACTTCACCACAATATTATAATGAAAAAATTATTTCCATATTTAGATGAAGAAAATAGAGCAGAAAGGGGTTCAGTAACTTACTCAATGTCACTTGATTATAAATAATAATTCAAAGTAGCTGACTCCAAAACTCTCTCCACTCAATAATGACACTGATTTGGTGACTAATATGTTCATATGCTCATTTTAACTTCGAATGAGAACTTACACAGAAACCTGAAGCTTAACTCTGCATGTATAATACTTCCATGAGAAGAAGGGTTTCCTAGAACATAACTTGAAAACCCTGATAGACGGCATCTCATAAAAGAATCTAGTATCCTCACTGTGTGAGCACAACAAAACTTTCTGGTAGCCCTCGCATTCTAGCAAACAAGAAGCCCCCTCTAAAACTATGATAATTTTCCTTGCCCCAGCGATACATGATGAGGTCAGCAGAACCCCTTGTTTCAAGGGTCCCAGCCAACCTTATGTGTTAGAGGCCAGCTATAGACTTTAGAAAGGGAGCATGAATGAAGTCACAATATGTCTGAACCCATTTAATGTTTCAACATGACAATGTTTTATTCATATTATGAAATCAATTAAACAAATGTTTACGAATAGATAATAAACATGGATTATCTCTGTGGGATTACCCACAAAGATTAAAAAACATGGATGTTTAAGGTCACACAAACCTAGATCGCAGTCCTAGTTTTCCTTTTACTAGTTCTGGATCTAAGCAAGTCTTTGCGACCCACTAATGTGCAGTTTCTTTATAGGAAAAACAAGGCTAAAAATAGTATCTGTCTCACAGGGCTTTTGTACGTTAACATGTATTAAATGAGATAATACATGTAAATCACAGTGTATCTGCTCCATAGGAAACACTTCAGAAATTATTTTGTTCATTTACTAGCATTATTATTAATATATACCGGATTGTATACAAGATCCTTAAGAGCAGATAGACATGGCCTCAACTTAGACATAGAGGTTATGGATTGAAAAAATAGGCAAACAAGCATGGCCGTGCAGTTTACCAATTACTATGCTGGAAGAGGATTAAAGTCATCAAGAGTTCCAAAAGGTTCAGTTTAAAAAACCATTCCAAACTGAGAACTGGTCCCATCGAAGGTATGCATTTCATGCATGTCCCAATCCAGTCCCACATCTTCAAATTGCTCTTCCCACCATGGGCACACCTGAGCCCTGGTGGATTAATATCAGACATCTAGGGTAGTGCTGTGGTTTTGACAGGCACTCTGTTTGCCTACCTTCCTTTTCTCTAATTGGTTTGCCTTGAAGGGTGATGGTATGCCTTTTAGGATGCCAAACGATTAGACACCTTAGTTCCTAAGAAATGGTTGTGACTGTGGGTAAAAAAAAAACCTAGAAGATTTTTTACTCAAGGTCCTCTTCCAGGGAAGACCAAGCTCTTGAAATTGACTAGAAATATCAATTCCCATTCTAGCTTGGAGAGGAAGTGATGGCATTCATTACTTTAGGATTTTCTCTCTCAGGCAGGTCTACTTGTGCCGATGTATGAAGATCACTTATATAAGGCATGGGAATTAAAGTACTCGATTCTGGGTCATCAAGGGAACACTTAGTCAGGACTGGCCAATGCAGCAGTTTGCCAACAGCTGGCACCTGTTTGGCCGAAGTTGCCAAGGCCAAAGGGTGGCTATTATGCAAGGAATGGTTTCCATAATAAGTTGTAATTGGAGTGTGCCATGAGGGGACAAGGGAAGGCAAAAGTGGCAGTGACCGTGAATGAGCTCCAGGCAACAGGTGCTCTTTTTGGAAAACTAGTCATATTACTGGGAATGATGGCATTGCAGGCTTGGATGTTTGGGTTTTCTTGTCTTTTGGCAATCAGTAAGGATGACTGTTTGGTGCCATCTTCTGAGAGTCCCTGAAATGACGTATCTCCCACCTGTTTTTGTTTGTATTTTTTTTCCTTTTGTTTTGTTTTGTTTTGGGTTATCTAAAATGTACTATATAGGATCGTTAGAGATTCACAGAAGATATTCTCGGAAAGCTTCAGAGCTTTGTTTGGTAAGTTTGATTCTAATGGAGGATAAGAGGGAGGTCCTGCAACACGGTTCCCACTTTACCCATGACGAGCCACGTCAAACCATATGGTGAAACACATTATCATTGTGGTTAATAACTTTGAAGCACAGTTTGGTTGCAAGTAATTAAGATGTTATGCATTGATGATTGACTTCAGTAAATCTATAGCTCCTGCTATTTTGTTGTTTTGTACCTGTTTAAAGCTGCCAAGAGAAATCTTAAAAAACAAAATCCATACAAAAGAAGTCCACACAAATATACTCTTAAGGTGCTCTACCCATTAAAATTTCAGTTTGTGGACATTTCAAGTGTTTTCAGCCTGAAATTATTCACAGTTACTTTGTTGGCCATTTTTCAGCAAAAGGGCTGCTACTGTTGACAGGCACGGCAGCCAGCCAGGAGAAATTGAGCATAGAGGAGATGCAAATTTCCCCTCACAGTTAGGTGAGGGCAAATTATGCAATTAAGTATGGTAGCTATTTAAATCCAATTGTAATTCAAGGCCCATCTCAAGTCCCTCCGCCTCCTCCATGAGGCTTTTTAAATTACTTCAGGCCACGATGACCTCCCTGTCCTCTGCAGTTCTATAGCTCAGTTTATTCAGGTAGTTATGAAATGAAAATGAAGATGTATTTTATAAGTTTATGTGTCAGTTAGTCATTTGGCACATGAAACTATTTTCCAGGAGTTGGGAAAAAACATATTTTATGTGGTGGTTCTATTTTTTTCAGTCAGCATTGTTACAATTATTAGGAAATTATTGCCTAGATCAGTCCCCAGGGCCACCAACCATCACATAAGCAGTGACAGTACTGCAGGAACTTGATGTCCTAAGGACTTTTATGTTTCCATATTTAAGAGTTCTCTTCCTCTTAAATTAATATAGCATCTGAACTCAGAAGGTAGTTGAAGGTCAAGTTGGGAGTGGAGGGGAAAAAGTAGATAATACTTATACTGTTGTGTGTTACATATGTCAAGTTTCATCTCCTGGGAGGTGTCAAGAAAAGGTTTTGGGAGAAGGTGAATAGAAGATTGAGAGGTTCAATTCTCGTTAGAAGGGTAAGGAGAGATTTTTAATGCAAAAGCTCATCAAAGACAGAAAAGAATTCTGGGAGGAGATGGCTTCAGAGATTGGGAATGTACCTGGATGATTGATGTGGGTAATGGTCCCGTTCATTCTTTCAACATTCAACTCACAAATGCTTACTAGACGTCAGGCACTGGTTTAAGGAGGTACTTGGGGATACAGCAAAAATACGTTAACCAAGATCCCTGCCCTCAAGGAATTTTCTAGTGAAGTAAAAAAGAAGATATACCCACATACATATAAATAGTTATGACTGTGATTAGAAAAAATACATAAATGCAGTCGTGAGTGGTGACTTGAGGGTGAACGGCCATTTATATACAATCGTCACAGAAGGCCTCTCTCTGAATCGGAACCTAAAGAGTAATAACCATCCTGGAATATCTGGAAGGAGAGGGTTCTAAGCAGAGGGTTCAGCACATACAGGAATCCCGAGGCAAGAGCGACCTTGGTTTGTTCTAGGGGCAGAAAGAAGAAACGTACGAGGAGTTCAGTGCAAGCTGAAGGAGAGTGTTAGGTGAAATAGGCAGGGGAAAGATGTACGATCCTATAAGCGTGAGAAGTGGTTAGATTTCATTCTAATTGTGATGGGGAGCCACTGAAGAATTTGAAGCAGAAAAATGCTATGACCAAGTTTATATTCGAGAAGCTTATACAGGCTATTGGATAGAATATAGACTCCTTTCTGTAGGTAGAAAGGAGTGATGTTAAGAGACAAAAGCATTTATCCAAGGGAAAGATGAAGGTATTGTGGTCTATGATTGTGGCTGTGCGGATGGGGAGAAGTCAAATTTGGACTTTTGTGGAGGTGGAATAGGTAGGTTTGATATAAAGATTAAGGGAAAGAAAGGAATCATAGATGATTCATAGTATCCTAGCTTCAGCCTCAGGTTGGATGCATAAGGTGTTCCAACTGATGACTGTGCCATCTCCCACTGTTCACTCCTGTTTTTTGCTAGCCTCATTTCCTCAGATAATGTCCTCATGGATAATTGCCCCATTTTATTCGTGTCCGTAGTGTTTACCATAGTAGGAGTTGAATAAAAACTCCATTGATTTATTTTCTCCACTACTTGAACAAGAAAATATTATTCAAGAACAATTTTCTTCTATAAGAAAAACATTATGGTGAAATTTTTAGAAACTTTAGCATTGCTTTAAATATATTTATGCTCCCAAGATTACTTATAAGATTATTACTCCATTTAGACACCTTCCATCAAATTTAAAATCTGAATTGCTCGCTTTCATTAAATGTTTAAATTACACGAAGACTACTTTTCTGGTTACCGTGTGACAACTTCTGTTGTGGCTGGTGTGAAATACAAGATGGCATTTTAAAACCTTTATAAGTTTTTAGTACTTTCCATGAGAAAACCAATATCTATCAACACTTACGTATTTCTAAAACAATATTTTAAGTCTTAGTGGTTTTATCTTTACCATTTATGTAAAGATCCCTCTGATTTTTTTTTAACTTTCAATAGTTTATGCAAAGCCGTCCATCCTGTGAATTGTCTAAAGCACTAGGCAACCCTACTTTCTGTTTTCCCCTGACACCCAGAATAAACTTTGGTTGCCTGCACACTTCATTATTGATGAGTATTAGCAAAGGCAGCAAAGCAAATCATAGCTATTAATACTAAATTACATGTATTAAGTTCTTACTTGCTTCCTGGCACCATGATAAACACTTGTATGTTTTATTTCATTTAATCAATGTAAATACCATATGAAGTAAGAAGCATCATTATCTCCATTTTACTGATAAAGGCTGAGACTTAGAAAGAGTGAAGGCTGTGCCTAAGATCACCTAGCTGTCAATCAAAAGAACTGAAGTCAATGTAAGTCCACAACTCAGACTCTCAACTATAAGGTATATTGCATATTGACATAAGAAGGTCAATCCAGCTGATATTTTGGTTATTTTTATAATTTGGTTAACTTTAAAGGTTTATATTTTCTAACATTTTGAGAGTCTATACTTTAACCTGTGTCTCATTTTCGTTTCCCATCATTATCAATTCTGTTTGTTTCTTTATCCTTTTACTCTACCTTTCTTTCGCTATCATCTTTTCTCCCTAGCCCAGATTTAGTGCTTTACTCCATAATACTTAAAGCTCTGCCCAGAGAAGGCATTCTTTGTACTTCATGACACTTTACTGCCATTGCTGTCACTATGTTCTTTCCTGGATTCGCAATCCTGAGCTCCAAGTGTATTTCCAAGATTTCTTAACCTGCCTTTCGGTGTCTCTGGGTGGAATACTGCTGTGTGGAGTCTGAGGTCTTACCAGAGGCTTTATGGGTTTCTTTTGCTAAATGGATACTATGGCATTCCTATTACAGTAGTTTGTTTCTTTACCCCGTTCTTTCAATATTTTTCTAGTACTATGGAGAAAGAGGTAGAAAAATCAATAGAATTAGAATTGAAAAGAAACTGTGACAAGATGAAAATTGGACAGAAACAAATTGAATGATTTTTTTTTTCCAGTCTAAGTTGAAGATTAGACTAGATGTCTCTCACTTCTCTTAGAAAATAGAAGATGGGGAATATCTCACATGTATCCTGTCCTCACTTTGGTTGCCTTCCCTGAAATGCTCCATTTCATTCTGAACAAACTCTCCTCTCAAAATCATGTCCCCTTATGTGTTCAAAACAGGAAATAAGTTGTCCATAATAACATGTTCCACTGCCTTTTTTTTTTCGTGAAGATCATACCTTTTGCTACTCCTCTTGATATAAAAGTGAGGAGGAAAGTCATCCATATTTGAAACCCCTCTTATCAAAGCCCACTGAATTATTCTTTACTATATTCTTTATTAAATCTGGATTCTTGATTAACAAATTCAGTATCTCCTTTAATGCCTCCAAGACGCCCAGATCCTGATCATTTTACTCTCACCTGTACTTGCTCTATTTCTTCAATATAGACTTACACAGTCTTGTTCTGCAATCAGTTGTTAAGCCATTCCTGTAGATACTCAGATTCTTTTCAGGACCCCATCCTAACTACTTTATTATCTAAATTTTCATTATTTATCTCAATCTCTGAAGACAGTTTTCTCCTAAAGCTAGATCCTCTGAATGTACCCTCTATTTAACACCCATCTAATTCCTGATTGCTAGCATGAGGATGCCTTTATTTTCCAAGTCTACTTGATTTCCTCTTCAAGGGAAAGATGGAGGCATTTTGGACTAGGATTGCGGCTGTAGAGAGGGTGAGATGTGGCCAGATTTGGGCCGTGATGCCAGTCATTGTTGAGAAGTCCTACCAGAATTTGATGTCTGTTTCTTAACATTAGCCTAAAAAGTTGCTTTAGGATCTCATATGAAACCTTAAATGAAGTATCTTTTCACTGGTAAAGAGGAGGTTAAAAGAGATCATAGTCTTCAAGTAATGGAAACATTTATTTAGTATTTACTGCATATATTTTTCATTCAGTAAGTATTTATTAAGGGCCAGGTGCTCTGCTAGATATTAACAGTTCTACTGAGCATAAAGTAGACAGTGTCTCCCGGAGTTTACTAATAACTTAGAAGAAAAATGATCAGTTTACTACAAAGAAGTGTGATGAGTGATTTGAAAAATTACAAAGGTTTGTGGGTCTGTAGCAGGAACATCCCGTCTAGTCAAGAAGGCAATTACGTTTCATTTGAGGTTAAAGAACAGTAAGAGTTAACCCTATCCTAGTGCTAAAGAGAGAAGGTTGAAAAGATAGTGCCCCTGACCTCAAAGAACTTACAGTACAGGCGTGTATATGCTTTCTGAGAGACCTTACTAGAAATAGTTCAAATAAACTAGGGAAAACTTCTAGACCAATGGCTCTTTGCACTTAAAATTCACCTGAGCTTTATGGGAAAAAAAAAATCTATGACTAGTTGCCACCCCAAATCTCCTGAATTAAAATTTCTTGGTATAAATCCTGGGAATTTGCATTTTATAAGATCCCCAGCGACTCCTATATTTATGAATGCTTGGGAATCATTGCCTAAGATTTAAACATAGGTTTTCTTGAGAATCACCTACGATGTTTTCTATCTGCAGATTCTCTGGGCACACTTAGGAACTGGAAAGTTTAGAACTAAGAGGCCCAGAATCTTCATTTGCAGGCATCAGTCCGGTTGATTCTAGTTCAGGGGTAGGTGGACCATACATGGATAAGCAGCACTCTAAAGTTGTATGACAACATTATCTGTTATAGAATATTATGGACTAGATATGGATTTAATTTTTAGAAGAAGACTGGATCCAATCACCTGGAGGGTATCTTACTTTCTGGCCACATCTAGCTCAAGCCGTCTCCCATTCAAGCATAACTGAGCACGTACTACTGTGATATACAAATGGCAAGCCACATTTCATTGTTCATAAAACCACAAGTGTATGCAGAGTTTTCAGTATGGAAGGAAAGGAGTTGGGCTTTTCCTATTCTCTTATTTGTTTCTGTGACACTTCTGAGATCTATGGAGTCAAGTCACCATTATATAGCTCTTGCTTTCAGAAAGAGTCAAGAAAAAAATGTTATAATATCTCCTGGTTCTTTGTGAAGTACGTAGGCAAAAACCGATAGCTTTCTGTAGACAAGTGTTCATTCCTTCTGATAAAAACAGAATGTACCTTTTAGCTGCTCCCGTGCCTCTTCCCAGGTGGTCACTGCTCTGCAGCCAGATTGCTAATTTTCCTTCCATGGTTTCTCATCACTCTTAGGATGAAGTCATCTCCTTAATGAGGCCTACCATGCTCTATAGGACATGCCCCAACTCACCTCCAGACTCATCTCCCCTCTTTCTTTGCTTCATTAAGGATGACACATATGCCTTATGGTCACGTGGCACCTCTTTCCATGCACTCTTGTCTGACTGAAGACCCCTGCCGTCTCTGCTTGCTTCCACATCAGCCTAACTAACACTCATCTGTTTCACATGGCAGCTCGGGAGTCACTTAGAGAGTCGTACCTTGACTCCCAGTCAAGGTCAGTTTTATCAACATTATTCTATCTCCTAGGGTGCTTTTCTCAGAGAGTTACTGTATATACTCCTTCGTGGGTTTATATGCTTAATGTCTCCTTAACTAAACTGAAAGCAGAAACTGTGTGTATATGTGACACATACCACATTGTCTACACATAGTAAGTACTTAATAAATATTTGTTGAAGACGTGAATGAAGAGTGTAAAAAACTTGAAGAAAGTCAGAGTATTTCAGAGTAGGATCTCAGTCCATCCAGTGGGTTCATCAAATATTTATTCAGTATTTGCTATGTTCTGGACACAGTAATAGGCACCAGGAAGACACAGATGGCTTAACTGTTTGTGAGCTGTAAACACAACATGCGCTCTCAGTTTTAGGCAACTTTCTTCCAAGGAGATGCTGTTGTATCACTCATTTGTGTAAGTGGTAGCTCTTCCGAACTCATCTCCAACTTATCTGCAAGCAACTTGGGCATATTCCATTTCTATTTCTTCTGTTTTCCCCATACGACACCTAGCCCATTTCCAGGAGGTCCAAGTAAAGCATTCAGTCAGGCCCAATTCTAGAAACAAACCAAAACCTCAGATCAATTCTTGATATAGTATAAGAAAAAGTACCTTTTTTTCTAGATAGTTATAGAATGGAAATGCCAGCAAAATATATTAGAAGATTAAATAGTACATTGTTTTTTTCATATACAAATGAGATTCATGACTATATCAATTTTGTTTGAAAAAACAAATCTAGGGTATTTTGACAACTTCTAGCGAAAAATCAATTCAGATACTTTAATCAGAAATAACTCTCATGATAAGTACCATGTATTTTTTCTTAAGTCTAACCTAAAATTTGCACTCAAATGTGATTAGAACTCTTTTCAAATACTTGATACCATTTAGAATAGTGTTTAGAATTCTTCCCTCTAACCATTCTATGTCATGCCTGTATTTGGTGGAAATAGTTCTTCTCCTTGAAAACATATTCCGAAATCTTCATATCGAATTTAAGTTAAAGATTCAAAGCTAAAGTTAGAAGATATAGCCACATAAATAAATTTGTACAGTGATGTCTCATAATAAATGCAAACATTGTAACTCAGAGTGTCTACCTTATAGTTGGTATTGTACCTATTAATAGTTGGTATTGGTATAGACGTAATGATCAAGCGTAGCCAACATGAGAGACTGTTTTTTTTTTTTTTTTTTTTTCCTTTCTTTGCGGTACGCGGGCCTCTCACTGTGGTGGCCTCTCCCGTCGCGGAGCGCAGGCTCAGCGGCCATGGCTCACGGGCCCAGCCGCTCCGCGGCATGTGGGATCTTCCCGGACCGGGGCACGAACCCGTGTCCCCTGCATCGGCAGGCGGACTCTCAACCACTGCGCCGCCAGGGAAGCCCGAGAGACTTTTTATCTATGAAGCATCTGGTTGGTAGTACCATGTTTGTTGGTTTTAACTTCGCTAGGCAAAATGCCATTTAGGGTTTTGAGGGTGTTTTTAAGAAGTGGGGAAACAACCTTCAGCATTTTTTTCTTACTAAACTCCATTCATGTCCGAGAAAGAGAAGATTGCTGGCTGGAGAAACCAGAAGCCAAATTTGCAAGTGAGGTCAAACAAAATACTAATAGATTCTTGCAATATGCATTAAAATGCTTTCATTTTCACAACCCATTTAACAAGTAGGTGTTTCCCGCGATGCAAAAATACATTAATTTTTTTTTCTTTCCACACCTCTACAAATTGCTTTTGTGTAATATACTGCACCATAGGGTACTTACTCAGAGAGCTGATGCAAAACCTCATTTTGAGAAACAAAAGCAGTGTCGATTTCTATGGCAAGAAAATGAATACTACATTCCAAGTTGATTTAGGATCTGACAGTTCAAATCTAAAATAAGTTACTTGGAAGGCCCACTATCTTTTTTCCCTGACCTTGGGTATTCACAGCATTTGTGACCTTGAATGAAAATGAAGTCTAACACTAAGAATGTTCTTCATCGGCATGAGTTAGCAGTTTTTTAATGTATGTTTCTGTGATCATCAGTTTATTTTCCAACGTGGAATTTCTATCTCCCTGAATCCATTTACCCAGCAGCATGTTGTAAATGTGACTCATTTCGTCTGTGCCTGTGCTTACTTAGCATTATGTTGCTACGACCAGACCACCTGACAGATTTTCGAGCCTAGGAAGTTGTCCATTTCAATTAACAGGACACCCAGGACATTTCCCTGTCAGGATAATGAAAGTATGCACGAATTTGCCTCCTCTCTGAAAAAGAAGAAAATATTATGTACTGTTAAAATGAAGTCAACTTCCTTTCTTTTCAGAACACAAAGTCTTAGCATAAAATGAATATAAATAATGGAAAATTACACATAAAAATATACAATATATATTATATGTTGTTTGTATTATGTATATTATATGTGTGTGTGTGTGGGTCTGTGTGTGTATTTTTTTCCTCCACGTTATAGTGTATGTGCCAGGCATCCTTTCCTAATTCTTCGACGTCTATAGAAAAATGGATGGATTATGGACACAATCATCAATTCATAATGCTAATATGACCTGCTCTTACCTGTCCATAGCAACAGATTTGTGTTTCCTGTGCTTTGGAGAGGAAACACGTAGAAGAAAATGCATCATTCTAATGTTTACGTATCGTTTACTTCATGAACCCTTTGAAGAAACCTGCAGCGTTTAATTCCTCCTAGGCTATGGCTAAGCAAGGCAACCTAATGGGTGGTAAAGTAGAAACACGGTATGACAAAGGCTCCAACTGGTTTCATGAAGAATTGACGCAGTTTTGCAATAATGCTTTAATAAGATTAGAAACTCTGACATTTTCTCATCCTCCGTCAACATTGGTGCGTGCTGGACTTTTAATATAGTTGCACATGTAAACCTTAGCTTTTCTAGTCCAATTCAGTTTCTCCAGGTTCTATTCTTGATAGATCTCTTTTTGTTAATAGCTTTTGTAAGCCTACAGGAGAAAGGAGAAAAGGGAAAACAAACTGAAGCAAAGCTCCTTTCAACTATAAAAACGTCCCTACAAATATATGCGGGTGCTCTTTAGATATACCATTTTGTATGGTTAAGCCTCACAAACTCATCTCTGCAGCAGGCTGCACATTTAGCTGGGAGACAACTGAGTTATAAAATTCGTTTTGGACTATTGAGAAAAGAAATGGAGCTAAAGAAAGGTTCGAGATTCTATCGTGAGCCCATAAAATAGGAACTTTTACTTCTTCTGGTGAATTTCTCTCACTAATACTGGTTTATTTTCCTTTGTATGGAGAATGGTCATTATTAAGACACCTCGTAGGTTTCCTCCATGAACAGTGGCCCTTAATTAAAGTTGTGCATATATATGTAGTGATGAGATGAGCCTGACGTTTTGCAAACACCTGCTTTCTTTAAATAAAATCCAATGATTATTTTATAGAAAGAGAATAATAATGTTATACAATTTGGGAGCTGAAAAGATGGATCTAACCCCTCAATAAATCATTTTAAAGATGAAAACTACTGTCCAAAGAGGTTGATTTGCTCCAAATCAGAAAGTTATCTAGTGATGAGAGAACAGACAGAGTGCCATCGTCTGCCCCCTAGGAAAGCATTTTACTCTTCAGTGTGCTTAACAACTTGACAATAAAATGAGGGATTTAGAAAACGTATAGTTCCTGAACCTAGACTTTTTAAGGAAATAATTTACCATAACTCATATTTTTATTTTATCTTTCAAAGAGCTGAATTTGGTCTAAGTACCAAACTTATTCATTAACATTTTTATTCTATTGCCAATATAAGTGCATTTCTTATATTTTAATGTCTCTTCTGCTTTTTCAAAGCATCTCAAAATCTGCCATCTTGTTTTGTCACCATAGCTCTCCAATAAGGTAGCTATTCATATCTTCTGTATTTTGTTTTTTCCCCCCTCACGGAGGACACTGAGAAAGAAAGAGGTCAAATATAACCCTACCACGATCACAAACCAACCTATACAGACAATGACAATATACCTGTGTGTCAATGAATTTGTAGAAGGAAGTATAAGAGAGGAAACTTACTTACACCAACTATTGACTGATCTGTGCTAAACTAGTAGGAGAAGCTTTATATATGTTATTTCATTTAATTCTCTGTGAAGAAGCATTATCTCAATTTCCTAAATGATGTACTAAGTCTCAGACAGGGTAAGTAATTCAACTGAGGCCTTAAAACCATGTAGAGGCACAACTAAGATTCAAAATCAGGATTTTTACTACAAAAACAAATGCTGGGTGTTCTAGACTAGTGGTTCTCAGATTTGGTCTGGGGACCCCTGCAGGCCCAAAGACCTAGTCTATGAGATCAAAACTATTTTTATACCTTTTCAATCTCACTGCCTAATGATTTTACAGTGTTTTCCAGAGGTTATGTGACGTATTGCAACACAACAAATTGACTGAAGCAGCAGACATGACACTTCAGCTACCTTCTATTAAGATAGAGATTTTTTAAGATTTGTGAATATGTAAAACAATGACATTGCTTTCACTAATCTTTTTGTTTGGGAATATAGTTACTTTTTAAACATGTTGACTATATTAACGAGTTATAGTTTATTGTTATTTTAATAAGTTAATAAAATTTTACATTTCTTTTAATTTTTAATAGGTTATGTATATGCAGACGTAACACATACGCAACAGATCTCGTGGAATCCTTGATAATTTTTTAGTATAAGGGAGTTCTGAGACTAAAAACATTTGAGAACCACTATGTTAGATGAAGCCTCCTCATTGAACAAAACAACCCCGGACCTGTCTTTCAAAGGACAAGAAAATCTATGTGTACATCAGTCTTAGTGCTAGAAATGACTTTCAGATAAAACTTTGCTGCCATGTTGTTTTTTCACTTAACTTATCCTAGAAAGAAATCAGTAATTATTGTTCTTTTCTTGGAGGTCCTGAGTTATGAACTGTCACTATAGTCAGGTGTTTAAATCTAACTCTTTTGACTTAGTTTTAGCAAAGGTCTCAAAGGCCAAGAAGGAAATGAGAGGTGATAAACCCTGCACATTCCAAAGTGAGGGGCGGTAATCTACATAAAACTTTCAAAGACAATTTTTAAAATTAGTTTGACAATACCTCTCTTACCTGGATGAAATAAAAGGGTCAAAGTAGGAGAAGCCAGGTTGTTGGAAACTGAATAATTTCTTTAAATATAGTTGTTAGTATGCTGAGTCTTTATGGAGGCAGGAAAAACACAGCTTCCCTCTAGCCTGAAACCTAGAGAAAAGGGGCTTTAGAGAGACCATCTGAAGTTCCTCACATGATGGAGTCTCTGTGGCCCTGCAGTTGATGCCTGGCCCACAGTAGGAAAAGCCAGAACGTAGGATATTGTGACTGGCTCAGGCCTCAGATGGAGGAACGTGAAGAGACTTCACTGAGAGCAGTCTGGACTCAGAAGTTGACAGGGCCAAGTATGGTGAGCATTTCCTCTGGGATCAGGTATTGAATAAACAGCCTGGAGTTGTTTTTAGTAATTTTAAAATGTTTTATTATTGTATATGGTATAATTCATAGTAATACATTTATTATTACATAATTATTTCATTCCTACAGAAAAGTTACAAGACTACCACTAAGAATTACCATACACTCTTTGCTAAGATTCAGCAACTATGTCTATGCTGTACCATTTACTTTATCATACCCTTTCTTTATCAGTCTTTCTCCATGCACACGCATGCACACGCACACACACACACACACACACACACACACACACACACACACACACACTTTATTTCTGAACCATTTGCCTGTAAGCTGAAGACATCATGCCTCTTTATCCCTAAATACTTTAATGTGTATTTCCTAAGAATAAGCACATTTTCATATATAACCACAGTGTAGTTACCAATATCAGGAAATTCCTCATTGTTATCATAGTATCACCTAATCTATAGCTGGAATTGTTTCACATTTTTCCCAAGAAGGGCATCCTGACCCCACCTAGGGGTAGAAATGCTGATCTCCCAAGGGTTGAGAGAGGAAGTATGAAGGGGGAACAGATGGAAATGCGCAGATCTCTAACCCAGCCTTGAGTGACTGGCAAGGATTCTAGGAAATTGGGATTGGCGACAGAAAGGACTCATTCACTGAAGAACAATTCAAAGATTTATTTTCTGGGAAATGGGGTTGAAAGAGGTACCTAGCCGACCAACAGCAAGGCAAATTTAAGCACAGATTGGAATGCACCTATCACAGGCTCCTGGTTGTGCTTTCTCTTTATTGTCAGAATTGATTGAGGAAACCAGGGCTGTGCTTCTTCAACAGGTAGAGATCGCTCACGCTCAGTGGCCAAGACTAGCTGCTGTATCAATATCCAAAGCCAGAATTTTGCTTAACAGTATGTATCTGTAACATATCTTTACCATTCTAGAGCTATGGAGACATTTATTCATTTAATTATCAAATATTAACTAAATGTATACATTGTAAAGTCCTAGACTAGGAATACATTCCTGCAGTCTCAACATTCAGTCATTCATTCATTTATTCATTCAACAAATACTTTCTGAGAAGTACTATGTGCCAGACTTTCTAGGTGCTAGGAAAATAGTATTTGACGAAAATGGCCAAGATCCCTGCTCGCCACGAAGTTAGTTAGTTACTTTCTAGGGTGCATTCTGTTGTCCTTGTTGAGCTTATCTCTGCAGGGGGGATGCTGCAAAGATGTTTTGTTATATCTGTGCTATAGTTTTTATGCTGTAATGATTAAGAGAATGAAGCTAATGGAGAATTTAGTCCAGCTTTTTTCCACTGTGGTGACGTATTGTCTTCTTGAAGTCCTGCTGTTTGCTACATATTTTATTTTTTAATAGCTCCAGGATAATAGCTACTTAACCCTGCATTTATTGTGACTTTTTGACAGTCAGTTGCAAAGCAGAATACCCTTATTTATTTTTTATTTATTTATTTTTAATAAATTTATTTATTGATTTATTTTTGGCTGCATTGGGTCCTCGTTGCTGAGCATGGGCTTTCTCTAGTTGCAGCGAGCAACAGCTACTCATCAGTGCAGTGCGCGAGCTTCTCATTGCAGTGGCTTCTCTTGTTGTGGAGCATGGGCTTCAGTAGTTGTGGCACATGGGCTCAGTAGTTGTGGCTCACAGGCTCTAGAGCACAGGCTCAGTAGTTGTAGCGCACAGGCTTAGTTGCTCTGCGACATGTGGGATCTTCCCAGACCAGGGCTCAAACCTGTGTCGCCAGCATTGGCAGGCGGATTCCCAACCACTGCACCACCAGGGAAGCCCCAGAATACCCTTATTTAAAATATGCTTATGAGGGACCTGGCTCTGCCCCAGCAGCTGAGAGGAGCTGCGTCTCCTCAGGACCCCCTGGAGCCTTGGCTTCTGGAACAAGCAGGGCCGAGGCCATGCTGACGGCCCCGGCTCTGGGATGACAGGCATCAAGTCCACAGTAACGGAAGCCTGGTCTCCTCAGGACCTGCTGAGAGGTGGTGCCGCTGAAGGAAAAGGGTCTTGGTGTTCCGGCTAGGTGTCAGGCCTGAGGCTCTGAGGTGGGAGAGCTGAGTTCAGGAATTGGTCCACCAGAGACCTCCTAGCTCCATGTAATACCAAATGGTGAAAGCTCTCCCAAAGATCTCCATCTCAACACTAAGACCCAGCTCCACTCAACGACCAGCAAGTTACAGTGCTGGGCACCCTATGCCAAACAACTAGCAAGACAGGAACACAACCCAACCCATTATCAGAGAGGCTGCCTAAAATCATAATAAGGTCACAGGTACCCCAAAACACACCACTGGACATGGTCCTACCCACCAGAAAGACAAGATCCAGCCTCACCCACCAGAACACAGGCACTAGCACCCTCCACCAGGAAGCCTACACAACCCACTGAACCAACCTTAGCCACTAGGGGCAGACAACATAACCAATGGGAACTATGAACCTGTAGTCTGCGATAAGGAGACCCCAAACACAGTAAGTTAAGCAAAATGAGAAGACAGAGAAACACACAGCAGATGAAGGAGCAAGGTAAAAACCCACCAGGCCAAACAAATGAAGAGGACATAGGCAGTCTACCTGAAAAAGAATTCAGAGTAATGATAGTAAAGATGATCCAAAATCTTGGAAATAGAATGGAGAAAATACAAGAAACGTTTAACCAGGACCTAGAAGAACTAAAGAGCAAACAAACAATGATGAACAACATAGTAAATGAAATTAAAAATTCTCTAGAAGGGATCAATAGCAGAATAACTGAGGCAGAAGAATGGATAAGTGACGTGGAAGATAAAATAGTGGAAATAACTACTGTAGAGCAGAATAAAGAAAAAAGAATGAAAAGAATTGAAGACAGTCTTAGAGACCTCTGGGACAACATTAAACACACCAACATTCGAATTATAGGGGTCCCAGAAAAAGAATAGCAAAAGAAGGGGGCTGAGAAAATATTGGAAGAGATTATAGTTGAAAACTTCCGTAATATGGGAAAGGGAATAGTCAGTCAAGTCCAGGAAGGGCAGAGCGTGCCATACAGAATAAATCCAAGGAGAAACACGCCAAGACACTTATTAATCAAACTATCAAAGTTTAAATACAAAGAAAAAATATTTAAAAAGCAAGGGAAAAACAACAAATAACATACAAGGGAATCCCCATAAGGTTAACAGCTGATCTTTTAGCAGAAACTCTGCAAGCCAGAAGGGAGTGGAAAGACATATTGAAAGTGATGAAAGGGAAAAACATACAACCAAGATTACTCTACCCAGCAAGGATATCATTCAGATTCGTTGGAGAAATTAAAACCTTTACAGACAACCAAAAACTAAAAGAATTCAGCACCACCAAACCAGCTTTACAACAAATGCTAAAGGAACATCTCTAGGCAGGAAACACAAGAGAAGGAAAAGACCTACAATAACAAACCCAAAACAATTAAGAAAATGGTAATAGGAACATACATATCGATAGTTACTTTAAACCTGAATGTATTAAATGCTCCCACCAAAAGACATAGACTGGCTGAATGGATACAAAAACAAGACCCATATACATGCTGTCTAAAGAGACCCATTTCAGACCTAGGGACACCTACAGACTGAAAGTGAGGGGATGGAAAACGATATTGCATGACAATGGAAATCAAAAGAAAGCTGGAGTGGCCATTCTCATATCAGACAAAATAGACTTTGAAATAAAGACTATTACAGAGACAAAGAAGGACACTACATAATGATCAAGGGATCAAACCAAGAAGAAGATGTAACAATTGTAAGTATTTATGCACCCAACATAGGAGCACCTCAATACATAAAGCAAATGCTAACAGGCATAAAAGGGGAAATCGACAGTAACACAATCACCTTAGGGGACTTTAACACCCCACTTTCACTAATGGACAGATCATCCAAAATGAGAATAAATAAGGAAACACAAGCTTTAAATGATACATTAAACAAGACGGACTTAATTGAGATTTATAGGACATTCCATCCCAAAACAACAGAATACACTCTCTTCTCAAGTGCTCATGGAACATTCTCCAAGATAGATCATATCTTGGGTCACGAATCAAGTCTTGGTAAAATTAAGAAAATTAAAATTGTATCAAGTATGTTTTCCGACCACAATGCTATGAGACTAGATATCAATTACAGGAAAAAATCTGTAAGAAATACAAACACATGGAGGCTAAACAACACACTACTAAATAACCAAGAGATCACTGAAGAAATCAAAGAGGAAATCAAAAAATACCTAGAAACAAATGACAATGAATACACGATGACCCAAAACCTATGGGATGCAGCAGTTCTAAGATGGAATTTTATAGCAATACAATCCTACCTCAAGAAACAAGAAATATCTCAAATAAACAACCTAACCTTACACCTCAAGCAACTAGAGAAACAACAACAAAAAAACCCCAAAGTTAACAGAAGGAAAGAAATCATAAGGATCAGATCAGAAGTAAATGAAATAGAAATGAGGAAACGATAGCAAAGATCAATAAAACTAAAAGCTGGTTCTTTGAGAAGATAAAAAAAATTGATAAACCACTAGCCAGACTCCTCAAGAAAAAAACTGAGAAGACTCAGATCAATAGAATTAAAAATGAAAAAGGAGAAGTAGCAACTGACACTGAAGAAATACAAAGGGTCATGAGAGATTACTACAAACAACTATATTCCAATAAAATGGATAACCTGGAAGAAATGGACACATTCTTAGAAAAGCACAACCTTCCAAGACTGAACCAGGAAAACATAGAAAATATAAACAGACCAATCACAAACACTGAAATTGAGATTGTGATTTAAAATCTTCCAACAAACAAAAGCCCAGGACCACACGGCTTCACAGGTGAATTCTATCAAATATTTAGAGAAGATCTAACACCTATCCTTCTCAAATTCTTTCAAAATACAGCAGAGGGAAGAACACTCCCAAACTCCTTCTACAAGGCCACCATCACACTGATACCAAAACCAGACAAAGATTTCACAAAGAAAACTACAGGCCAATATCACTGATGAACGTAGATGCAAAAATCCTCAACAAAGTACTAGCAAACAGAATCCAACAGCACATTAAAAGGATCATACACCATGATCAAGTGGGATTTATCCCAGGAATGCAAGGATTCTTCAATATATGCAAATCAATCAATGTGACACACCATATTAACAAATGGAAGGAGAAAAACCATATGATCATCTCAATAGATGCAGAAAAAGCTTTTGACAAAATTCAACACCCATTTATGATAAAAACCCTCCAGAAAGTAGGCATAAAGGGAACTTACCTCAACATAATAAAGGCCATATATGACAAACCCACAGCCAACATCGTCCTCAATGGTGAAAAACTGAAACCATTTCCACTAAGTTCATGAACAAGACAAAGTTGCCCACTCTCACTGCTGTTATTCAACATAGTTTTGGAAGTTTTAAAACTTCCAAATAACAGCAATAAAAGAAGAAAAATTAATAAAAGGAATCCAAATCGGAAAAGAAGTAAAGCTGTCACTGTTTGCAGATGACATCATACTATACATAGATAATCCTAAAGATGCTACCAGAAAACTACTAGAGCTAATCAATGAATCTCATAAAGTAGCAGGATACAAAATTAATGCACCGAAATCTCTTGCATTCCTATACACTAATGATTAAAAATCTGAAAGAGAAATTAAGGAAACACATTGCAACACAAAGAATAAAATACCTAGGAACAAACCTACCTAAGGAGACAAAAGACCTGTATGCGGAAAACTATAAGACACTGATGAAAGAAATTAAACATGATACAAACAGATGGAGAGATATACCATGTTCTTGGATTGGAAGAATCAGCATTGTGAAAATGCCTGTACTACCCAAAGCAATCTACAGATTCAGTGCAATCCTTATCAAACTACCACTGGCATTTTTCACAAAACTAGAACAAAAAATTTCACAGTTTGTATGGAAACACAAAAGATCCCAAATAGCCAAAGCAATCTTGAGAAAGAAAAACAGAGCTGGAGGAATCAGGCCCCTGGGCTTCAGACTATACTACAAAGCTACAGTAATCGAGGCCATATTGGTACTGGCACAAAAGCAGAAATATAGATCAATGGAACAGGATAGCAAACCCAGAGGTAAACCCATGCACATATGGTCATCTTATTTTTGATAAAGGTGGCAAGAATATACAATGGAGAAAACACAGCCTCTTCAATAAGTGGTGCTGGGAAAACTGGACAGCTACGTGTAAAAGAAGGAAATTAGAACACTCCCCAACACCATACACAAAAATAAACTCAAAATGGATTAAAGACCTAAATGTAAGGCCAGACACTATCAAACTC
Source organism: Phocoena sinus (assembly GCF_008692025.1). NCBI lineage: Eukaryota > Metazoa > Chordata > Mammalia > Artiodactyla > Phocoenidae > Phocoena > Phocoena sinus. The sequence goes on along the minus strand of NC_045772.1, from coordinate 39,915,788 downwards.
TTAGAGGAAAACATAGGCAGAACACTCTATGACATAAATCACAGCAAGATCCTTTCTGACCCACCTCCTAGAGAAATGGAAATAAAAACAAAAATAAGCGAATGGGACCTAATGAAACTTAAAAGCTTTTGCACAGCAAAGGAAACCATAACCAAGACGAAAAGACAACCCTCAGAATGGGAGAAAATATTTGCAAATGAAGCAACTGACAAGGGATTAATCTCCAAAATTTAGAAGCAGCTCATGCAGCTCAATATCAAAAAAAACAAACAACCCAATCCAGAAATGGGCAGAAGACCTAAATAGACATTTCTCCAAATAAGATATACAGATTGCCAACAAACACATGAAAGGATGCTCAACATCACTAATCATTAGAGAAATGCAAATCAAAACTACAATGAGGTATCACCTCACACCAGTCAGAATGGCCATCATCAAAAAATCTACAAACAATAAATGCTGGAGAAGGTGTGGTGGAAAGGGCACCCTCTTGCGCTGTTGGTGGGAATGTAAATTGATACAGCCACTATGGAGAACAGGTTCCTTAAAAAACTAAAAATAGAACTACCATATGACCCAGCAATCCCACTACTGGGCATATACCCTGAGAAAACCATAATTCAAAAAGAGTCACGTACCACAATGTTCACTGCAGCTCTATTTACAATAGCCAGGACATGGAAGCAACCTAGGTGTCCATCGACAGATGAATGGGTAAAGAAGATGTGGCACATATATACAGTGGAATATTACTCAGCCATAAAAAGAAGCAAAATTGAGTTATTTGTAGTGAGGTGGATGGACCCAGAGACTGTCATACAGAGTGAAGTAAGTCAGAAAGGGAAAAACAAATACTGTATGCTAACGCATATATATGGAATCCAAAAAAAAAAAAACGGTTCTGAAGAACCTAGGGGCAGGACAGGAATGATGACACTGATATAGAGAATGGACTTGAGGACACGGGGAGGGGGAAGGGACAAAGTGGGAGAGTGGCATGGACTTATATGTACTAACAAATGTAAAATAGCTAGTGGGAAGCAACGCATAGCAGAGGGAGATCAGCTCAGTGCTTTGTGACCACCTAGAGGGGTGGGATAGGGAGACTGGGAGGGAGACGCAGAGGGAGGAGGTATGGGGATACATATATATATATGTATAGCTGGTTCACTTTGTCATAAAGCAGAAACTAGCATACCATTATAAAGCAATTATACTCCAATAAAGATCTTAAAATAAATAAAATATGCTTATGAAATGTTTCTTTAGGCAGATAGAATTCATACATTCATAAGCTAAAGCCCGCATGTATGCACACTAATTGATTTTTATGAATACCAAGTGTGAGTGTTGTTTTCTATCCAAAGTTCTCTGTGTGGTTTTACCATTTAGGCAGCACTGATTTGTCTAGAAGTATTTTGACATGGTACACGTACTAAACATTCAAGCCTGAATTCAGAGTAATTTTCCCTTAAAATTACTTCGAGGCAAAAAAAAAAAAAATGATCTGAGCCATCATTACTCTTACTTCAATGTGAATCACGTGCGTCATCAGCATGATTCCATTTCCTCTAAGTTCACTCTAAAAACTCTTCAACTCAAAGCCAAAATATAATGATATTTGCTTGTTAAGCTTTATAGAAGCATTGGGAAGCCTGGAAATGAGGCTTAAATTATATTGAACGTTGGAGTTTCTAATGTCCATTTTTACAATCATTAGTAACTAAGTTTAATGACTTGCTTTGGGATTGTCATTCTAGACTCAAATCTAGAGAGAAAAACCTGAAGTATACTTTGTGTATTATTTTACACTGTAAAATAAAAAATGTAATGTGATTTCTTGATCATATGTGTATGTGTGTATATATACACACACATTGACATAGACACATGCGTATACACATATATATACAACATGCATATGAAATAAGTGTATACTGGTACATCTATGTGTTTTTATGCATAAATATAATATACATGTATATACAGGCTGTTTTATTCTGACACGCATGCAATGTATACACATATATATGTTTATATACATTTGTGTGTAGAAGAGCTATTAAGCAGTAGAAAGTGATAAAGACTATCTGACTCTAGATCTTTTTCCTTCTTTTTTTAAATGCCAAACACTGTACCTGTGTAAGTGACCTTTTGAGAAGGTTGGTAGTATTGATGCATATGTACATTGTTGGAAATTGTATTGTGATATTGCTAAAGGGAAGTAGCTTATGTCTACATATGAGGGTGCAATTGCTTCAAAATGAATCTTCCTCCTCAGTGGTAGATGTCAGCTACTGAAAATAGATATTTAAAAAGACCCTTGAAATATAAATGCTGTGGCATAATAATCTTATGGTGAATAATTGTATTTAAAATCTTGATTTGTTAATTTTATGCATGCTTTATTTTAGTTTCTCTTTTCTTAAGGAAATATTACTATTCAAGCATGTAAAATTGCTTGCTTTTGTAAGTTAACAGATTGGCTACAACATTTATGCTTCTATTTGAACACTTTCAAGAAAGAAGAAAGTTATTAACCCATTCAGAATAGGAATTATGTCTGTTCTATAAACATATTTCAAGTATGCAGTTATTATTGTTTCCCGATCAAGGAGACTTTAGTGTCCCGGTTATAGAAATGAGGAAGATGAACACTCAGAGATAGTTTCATTCTGTGAGTGTTCAATGCATTTGTATATTGATTACTGAGAAAAAATTGCCCATTCACATCCTTTTAACGTGTTCTTCCCTGATACAGAAAATGCCATTCTGCGGTTAGGAAAAAACAAGAGGCCATTATTAAATTTAAAAAGCACTGTGCCTTTATTTTATTGGAATCACTTAGTTTATTTGCCTGATTATTTGTTTTCAGCTATTAGAATGTATTTAAAGCTGCTTGAAAACCCACACAGCACTGAACACTGATGTGTTCCTTTTACACCCTTTAGTAGATGCCTTGAAATTCTCCATGTAATTTGGAAAACTATTTGGAAAATGCTTTACTCTGCTGCATTAAGGGAACTTAAGTTCTTGTTGTTTTGCTGTTTCTTGAGCACAACCAACTTTCCCTGCCTCAGACATGGTGCTTCCAATTCTCTCCACCCAGAAGGTTCTTACCTGGCTGCCCACACAGCTGTCTTCCTCACTTTAGTCTCTGTTCAAATATCTTTCCAGAGTGGCTTTCTGGAACCACCGTACCTAAAATAACCTCTCCAGCCTGCTTTCTGCTTGATTCTTTTAAGTCTTGCCTACCTATATTTTTCTTCATAGCCATTATTACTACCTGGAGTTGTAGTGATTCACTTTCTTATTGATTCCATGAGGATAAGGATCTTGTGTGCTATATTCACCTCTCTCAACAGTGCCTGTCATATTGGAGGTGCTCTCAATATTATATATTATATATATATATTTATACTTATATATGTATCAAACCCATGCTTAATCAATGTAGAAAGCAAGTTGAAAACCAAAAGATTTAGGCAAGTGACAACCGCACACACTTGAAGCCAATTTATGATTAAATAATACCATACCCAAAGTATCCGAAAAAATGAATTCCTTTTTTCCCAAGAAGTAGGCAAACTAAAACATAATATGCTCTAGTTATTTTAACTTGTAACAAAAGAATTGTTATTTAAAAGCATAAAAAAGAAACTTTATTAAGATAAATTCTATTTGCAACAATTAATATAACGGCATGGCATAACATACCTTTATTATTTTGTAATTGCTTTAAATAAATAGAGACCAATTTAGCTATGGGATTTGCATCAACTACTGGCCGAGTTTTAATGGTCAGATTGCCTGTCTGTGGATGGCGAGATCTCCTTATACCTTCCCAGGCTATATTTATTTGAGTTTGCCCATTTCTTTGTATAGGCATAGTATGAATTGATAAAGATCTCTGTATTTGATCAGGATAAAAGAGCAAAAGAGGAATATTGAATATCACCAAATCCATAGGATGAGATTACTGCTTGCTTCTTCAAGTAATATTATAGAAATACATGTTATTTTAATCATCTCAAAGATGTCTCCATGAAAAATGTGTTAGAAAACTTCAGCAAGATAATGCATTGTTGGTTGACAAGCCACTTCAAATTTCCTTTCTGTGGAGTTATTTGTGATCTATCATCCAGTCAGACCTTAGCAGATATTTCTTTACTCCAATAGAAAAATACACTTTTCAACATAATCTTCTCACATTATTGTTGTCCTTCTGAGGACAACAATCTGAGAATTTAAGTGTAAATTCTGTAATATAATACATGTTCCTGGCCAGCCTAATGCTTTAGAAGTTCAAAATCCAAAAACACATAAATAAACTAATATGGACAGAGCTAAACTAATGGATAGAGCATGATCATTGGGTAATTCAGTGAAGATTTTGTGCTGACCTTGTCTCCAGAGCAACAGAGTAGTTTAAATGGGAATAAGAAATAGAAAATGCATGTGGGGTACCTGCCAGTCATTGTAGAATAATAACAGTAATAGATTTTTCTAAGAGCATTATTTCAAAGGGCTCTTTACGTTAACAATCGTCGCACAAATATTTTTTTTCCTATATTCAGTGGTTGGAACATTTCTCTTTTACTCAGGAAGCTGTACAAGATATATTTGGCTTTGGAAGTCCTACATGGTAGTAGGATACATTCTCCTTCCTAGGTAATTTCTACTAATGCAGATATCAATTATGCTTTCATACTTTGCAATATCTCGCCCTGTGTGTTATGGGTAGTGCAGATTGGTTTTGTTTTATAGTCTTTGTTAATGCGTTTGTAGATTGCATTGAAAGAGTCTGAGAAAATTACTCCATACATCAACATCAAGGGTGCAAATTGTTTTTTCCTTTTTTTTTTTTTGGAAATCTACATACTGTGCTAGTGTACTACACTGTACAAATCAGTAAAAAAAAAAAAATTGAATGATTAAAGTTGGTTCTGGAAAGTTTTAGGTCGGGAGCAAATGTACTTTTTGAATGCTTCTCAAAATTGAGCAAGAGAAAGGGAAGTAAATAAAAACGACTATGAAACCAAACATATGTGCTGCTCTCTTCCTACCATCCAGATTCAGAAATACTTGTGACTTCTGACATGGTGATTAATGTAACATCACTTGTGAAATCAATGAAACTAAAACATTTTCCATACATTCATTGCTTTTCTCTAGCTAATGAACCTTAAATGAAGTTTTATTTATATAGATGTGCTAAGTGTGAACAGAGGAGGTTACTTGGTAATTGTAAGTTAATTAATTATAGCTGTAATAAATGTTTCTTTAAGAATTCCTATGGTAACATTTTGCAAGTAAAGATAATGTTATAGCCAACTGTGTTATCAAGATAATGCTCTTCTTTACTCAACCATGTGTAGAAGAATAACCTTAACTGAATGTTGCAATGTTTCTAACCTGCATAGTATAAATTCTAATACATTTAAGTGCCATTGTGCTTAATTTTTTTTTTTTTTTTTTTTTTTTTTTTTTTTTTTTTCCGGTACGCGGACCTCTCTCTGTTGTGGCCTCTCCCGTCTCCCGTTGCGGAGCACAGGCTCCGGACACGCAGGCGCAGCAGCCATGGCTCACGGGCCTAGCCGCTCCGCGGCATGTGGGATCTTCCCGGACCGGGGCATGAACCCGTTTCCCCTGCATCGGCAGGCGGACTCTCAACCACTGTGCCACCAGGGAAGCCCGTGCTTAATTTTTGTATCAGACTTGCTTCACTGTCTACGTGTAGTTTTCTTTTACCCTCCTGGGTACAGATTGTCTATGCCACATGGAACAAATGATAGGACATTTTGTTAAATCAGGTAATGTCTTTCTCTTCCATGTGTCATGAATTTCAGTGTTGAGAACACTTTCATGGAAGAAACAAAAACTTTGCACACTTTATAATACACTTTCAAGACTGCCTAACAATACTTTGTTATATTTTACTCATATTTTTATAGCACAAAGTGAAATAAAGCATTACCTAATCAGAAGACTACTACCCAATTGCTTTGCTACACTGATCTTCTGAGAAACCTGCATTGGCTTCTTGTTGCCTTCTGTAATCTCATTCTAAGATTGTCTACAATATGATCCAACCTACCTTTCCAGCCTTATTCCTCTGTCCTTGCATACACCTGGTTCTCCTGCCATACCAGCCTACTGTCTAGAAAACAAAGATGCCTAGTGCTTTTCCTCCTCCATCGCTTTGCTTCTCCATAACTGGTCCCTCTGAGACACTTTTCCCTATCAAAACTCAAGCAAAGAATAGATCTTCCATGTACCCTAAGCCATTAGGGCTTTTGCTACTCCTTTGGATTTTAGTTTACATACAAAGAGAACTCATTATAGTCTGCTTCAGGTAAGAGTTATGAGTGGGTTCAACGCTCCCTCCCCCACCCTACCTTTTGGATAGAAATTTCTTGGGATTTCCGTTTTTGTATTCAGCACAGTGTTGGGCAGGTGTCTTGCCCAAAGTATTCCATCAGCAAAATCCATTAAATGAAAATATATCATGAAGGAATTGCATCATTTGCCTTGGTGAGGCTCTCACAGAATGAAAGAAATAAGAATAGTTGTTTAAACAGTCTTATGTTTAAATTAAATGGAGGGGTAAAGTGATAGTGTCAGCTCAGAAGTACACCTACATTGTCCTTAAATAATGACTTGCTTTAAGTGAAACAGGTTGAGTTTCCTTCAGATGTGTATCATGTCTCCAGTATTGTTGCTTCAATTCTTATCTCCAGTCTGCACTCACCTCCCATGATCACCATCTAGACTTTTGGAGCTATTGCTCATGTATATACACATACATACATATATGTATATATGTATGTATCTTTATTTATATTTTCTTTATTCCAGAAAGAATAAAATATTTGTATTTAATAGCAGAATAAATGCTCATCCAATTTTAAGGATTGATTTACATAAATGACACCTACTAAATAAATCCTTGATAAAAGAGAGATGAATTAAAATAATCTCAAAATAGTATCATTTGCAATGAATTTAACTATGAATGGCACAATTATTTGATTCCTCCCATGTTAAGAGTCTATTTTAAAAGTCGCTAAGGGGCTTCCCTCGTGGCGCAGTGGTTGCGAGTCCGCCTGCCGATGCAGGGGACACGGGTTCGTGCCCTGGTCCGGGAGGATCCCACATGCCGCGGGGCGGCTGGGCCCGTGAGCCATGGTCGCTGATCCTGTGCGTCCAGAGCCTGTGCTCCGCAACGGGAGAGGCCCGCGTACCGCGAAAAAAAAAAAAAAAAAGTTGCTAAGAACGTTTTCCTGACCTAGAGAGCTTGTAAATTTTATTATATACCTCCTGCAAATACTTCTGATCATCAATTTTAAATAATATTAAATTTGAGGTTGTGGTACACTGTGCCCGATGTGTTGATTGGGTCTTCTATGTTGACTTCTTTTCTTGGCATTTGCTTCTTTTCAATAAAGGAGCATGAAGACCATCCAACATAGAAACGGCCTCTTAGGACCATGAATAATCTGTTATACCTAATCAAATAAATGCAGAATTTTATATTTTAGGCTTGAATGTCCCTAATTCACCAAGACAGTCACCTCTCACCCCTTGTTAAGGTGATGATCCATGTTAGTTCCCTATCATGTAACTTTCATAGTAGACACATCACAGAACTAACCTGGCTTTTTCTTGTAGAACCTAAAAGAAAAGTGAACAAGTACACAGATAATGGGCAAGAGAATAAGGTTTGAGAGGTAGTAGTTTTCTACCTGGGAGAGAGAGAATGTGGTGTGGAATAGTATAGAATAAGATACAATATTCTGCACTTGAAATGTCTGGAGTATATGATACAACCGCACCATCAAATTGGCAAACTAGATTTTTAGTGAGAGGGTACTGCATAGAGAAGGGAGACTGATTGGGTTCTTCAATTGTTTAGTTCAACAGACATTTATTTAGAACCTCATATATGCCAGGCAATGTACTAGGTGCTTCCAAGTACATTGTCATGGAGTTAAACAACCTCAAAAACTTTAACGTGATGTACTAAGTGCTATGATACAGATATGAATTGGCATTCTATTGGACAGAGACCTTTTCTTCTACTTCATTTTGTTCCACACAACTCCTGGAATGGTACTACAGAAACACAAGGACATTTGTTGAGATTTGCCTGATTAGAGAGATGGAACTGTGACTTGACTTGGGGCCACCTCCAGTACATGGACAGTAAGACTGTGATTTGTATTCAAATCGGAAAAGGTCTGTGCTTCCCATCAACCTCTGCCAACGAAGTTTACTATTCTTAATATAATTAGCATTTAAATGATTTCATTATGTTGACATTTTAGTCCATGTTATGATAGTTAGTAAAATTAGAAATCCACATGTGGTAGATGATACTTCATAGACTTCACTGAAGTCTCTTAAAGTGAATGATTACATGATTAGTTTCTGAGTCTCCCCTATATCAAAGAGATGGAAGTGATGATAATAAAATCAGTTTCTTTTCAAAAATGACATGACCTTAAACTATAACTAAAGAGGAAATTACAATGCTGGGGAATTCTGTGGCAAAAACCAGAACACCACTGAGAAACACAGTAAAAGTTCACCTGCTGTAACATCTAAATCCAAAAGAATTTTTATTTTAAATTGAAGGTTGTTCTCTTCAGTTGAGTTTTCTATCAGTGGGCCCAAAGCTCAGGCCCTTATAATCCCTGCCTAGAATCCTGCCTCCAAGGGAATTTCCCTGTTCTAAGGAATTAGTTCTAAGGAATTAATCTTGATCGTATTCCTTTTGTCAGTGAAAATTAGTCGCCATCCACATTAGACCCCTAAAAGATCAAAGAATAGAAGCTGGGAAACCAGCTCACCCATGTTATTGCCTCACTGGACCTGTTGTTATTCCATTCATTATATCATTTCATGGGTGAAATGAAAGTCTTTTTTCAAACCCAAATAAAATAGTGTCAAATTTTTAAGTAAAATTTTATTGAACTCTCCCCCAAATTTCTAATGCTAGATCACTCAACTGCTTTCTCTAGTGAAAAATTTAGTGTGACTTAACTATACATTCCCCATGTAACTTGTTGGACATTCTTCATTTCTCTCAAGTATATTTAGGTTTTGAAAATATCTTTGAGTTCTCTGAGTAAATCATTAATTCAGAATTTTATAGGATTGCATTTATGGTTATTTTGAGAAAAATAATTTTATCAGAATTAAGTGGTTTGTTCTTATAGCAAGTGTCTTATTTCATTTCTTCTCCCCTTTGGTCTTTTCTATTCATCAGTTTGTTTTCATCCACTGTTGGGGGATCTCGAGTCTGGTGTTCTGAAACTGACTTCATGTGCATTCCCTTTTGGAGTGGAGATCCCATTCTATTCTTTGAAATGCTTACCATTTCCAATACCCACACATCTAATTCTAAGAACTAGTTTTTAAAATGTGTTTTCTCCAAGTAAAGTTTTTTTGTTTGTTTGTTTGCTTTTTGTTTTGTTTTTTTTTTTTAATTTCTAAACCTCTTAGAATTAAATAAGCATTGTCCATTTAAAGAGTTGAGAGTTTGAGTTAACACAAACCTTTGTGCTTTGGGGTCATCACATAACGTCTTTTAGCCATCCCCCCGGTATGTAGCTCTTAACTTAGGTATTCACTCAAATTTGGTTGACTCTAGTTAGAAAATGTATCTCTAGACATCCATGAGCATGCGACTTTTACTTCCTGCCTAATTCGATGTGAACTGTGTAGATGTTTGTAGGACAAATGTTTTATGCGTCTCATAAATATATCCTTGAAGGTAGTCCCACAATAGTAAATCCTCATATGTAGATGAAACTATTATGTTGATTTAGAAATCTTTTGTTTAATGTAGGAATAACGCGATTCAGGTAAAAGTTCCAGGAGTAGTAATGAATTTTACAAAGGTTACATGTTGAACATTCCTTGAAAAGACTTCTACTTTTAAGGCTTTTTACGCTTCAGAGATTAGATATATTCAATTACTTTTAGAAACCAAAGATACCTCAATAAATCAAGTAATCTAGTCTTTTTCCTTAGGGTAGGTATTGTGTTACCCCATCTTACAGATGAAGCAGTTAAGATGCAGAAAGCATGTGAACTGCTTCAGGTGATACACACTGAATAAGTAGAAGAGGAATGTCTAGAAAATAGGCTTTTTACCTTCTCAAAGTCCATTCCAACACTACAGAGACTTTGTTGCAAAGGAAAGATGGGATTCAGATAGAGAGCTGAATGTAGATACTGACTCTACCATTTACTAATTCCAAAGAAGTTGTGACCTGAGTTTGCTCTTATGCAGAGATTTAACACCTACTTCACCACATCCTTGTGAAGATGAATGTGATAAATATATGCAGTTTGCTGAGTGCAACTAAGTAAATAGCAGTTATACTTACTTTTTTATATCATGCTGCTTCTCAAAAAATAAGCATACAAACCCCGACAATGAATCTTTGAAGAGGGCAGTTTTCATGGGAATATAAAGGCCCAGGATACTATAAGCAAATTTGTGTTGATTTTTTTTAATGTACCAGTAAGAAAGAGATAAATAAGACAATGTCTTGAGAACTAGTTTAATGTGAGAAATCACTAATTTTCTATTTTATCTGTACAATTTTTCCCCGATTAAATAGAAGCGACTGAAGACCACTTCTTCTAGGCTATGGTTTTGTCACAGCTGGCCCTGAACTTCCAGCTTGGTTCTTTCCCATGGTGCTGAACTAAACTCAAAACACAACAGAATTTGAGCCAATCAGCATAGACCTGTACAGATTTCATGCCGTATCCCAACATCACACTTATTTGGTCACTGAACTTTGTTGGGCTTGAATTTGCAGCAAATCCAGGTTTAAATATCATTTTCTCTCCTTCAGTCTTAAATCTGTATACAGAATTGATGCCCCACTCCCCCTACCCAACCTCAAAAAATTGGGAAAGTTGAGTCAACTTATTTTCATTGCTTGTCACTTCATCATGTCTTATTAGGACAGGTGTGGTTTTTATAGCTACCTTAGAGCCCTTTGTAAAGATATTTGGTTGGCTTCTCCTTTTCCAGCAATTATGTCAGCATCTATGTTATGTAAATATTCTCCACAGTCTCTAATTGTTGCAGCACCAGAATCTGTAGAGAAATCAAAACCCTCTGAAAATAGTCCAGTTCGTTTGTGTTCTCTTTCCCTTGTGCCTTCCTCCTCTTTTGTGCCCCTGGCTGCCCACAGAGACACTAATTCTGCCATCAACGACCCTCCAGCTTTCTTATAGTGGTATCACCATCAGTGGTCTTGATTTGAACATAGAACCATAAGAAACATTCTGCTCTCTTCTGACAAAGCTGGGAAAGTGGCCCCTCTCACCTCTCTAATAGATCAGACTGAATTGGCAAACTAATTTCAAGTCATAGATTCAGGTGCCTTTCAGGCTATTTGACTAGGTCTTTCTAGTTAAAGAACAGTATACCTTTCATCCACCTATAATAGGTCCTTGGCCTTTCTTCCCCAAAACGCCAAGAGGAATAGGTGCTGATAAGAAAGCAAGGTAGGGGATCCACAGAAGTCCCAGGATCACCAACCATGTTTAATGGCCAAGAAGTCATTTTTTGGTATCTGCCAATCAGTATTCCAGTACATTTTCTGAGCTCAAAATATACTCTGCCCATCTCCATCAACAGATGAGTGTTTACCATGCATTTACTCATTTTAAGTACCACCTTATTGTAGGGAAACACAATGCATAGCACATGCCTCCTTTAGTAGTCAATTCAAAATCAGCATAGGTGGGACTGGGGAAAGTAATGAGGTCATATATAAGTAAGGGCTAAGTTATGTGTTATTGAATGTAAGTGCTCCACAAGCTTGTAGGAAAGAAAACATGAGGAAGCTAGTGGGGGCTTTTTTCAATTTGTTTTATTGAAGTATAGTTGATTTACAATGTTGTGTTAGTTTCTGCTATACAGTAAAGTGATTCAGTTATACATAAATATAATAGTTTGCATTTTTTAATCCCAAACTCCCAATCCATCCCTCCCTTACCACCCTCCCCCTTGGCAACCACAAGTCTGTTCTCTATGTCTGTGAGTCCGTTTCTTTTTCATAGATAGGTTCATTTGTGTCGTATTTCAGATTCCACATATAAATGATGTTATATGGTATTTGTCTTTCTCTGTCTGACTTCACTTAGTATGATCATCTCTAGGTCCATCCATGTTGCTGCATTATTTCATTCTTTTTTGTGGCTGAGTAGTATTCCATTGTATTTGTGTGTGTGTGTGTGTGTGTGTGTGTGTGTGTGTGTATATATATATATATATATATATATATATATATATATCACATCTTCTCTATCCATTCATCTATTGCTGGACACTTAGGTTGTTTCCATGTCTTGGCTACTGTAAAGAGTAGGAAGCCAGTGTTGATCATCAAAGGCATCATGGAGGTATCTGCAACTGTGCCTGGTGGGTCTTGAATTAAATAACTCTTCATGGAATTAAATATAGATCCTAAGACTTTCTTCAGCTTTTTCTTCTCTAAGATGGACAGTAACAATTCTATGACCATGTAGTAACAGAATATTTCTATAAACTCCTGCCATTTCGTGGCTTCTTTTGAACACTTTCCATTTCTATTCACTTGCGAACTCTAGACGTGGAAGCAGAGTGTGTAGTGTCACAATAATAATAAAAAGATAAAGATTTCTACATCTGCATGCTTCTGTCAGTAGTATATGTAAATGTCACTTCACACATGCCAAAGCCATAAAGCACATTTTGCCTTCCCTCTTCTATATTAAAGTCTCTTTCGATGGGATTTATTTCCCATTACTTGAATCAATGCATTGCTCTTTTATTCATCTTTTCTTTTCCACCCTCCATTTGTCTTCATTTAAAACTCATATCTGGCTATTCTCTTCTACAAAAAGGTTCACAGTTACCCATTTTAATAAACAGAACCACATACAGAAATACTTAGAAATGGAAGGCACCTTAGAGAATCACCTTTTTCCACACTCTCATGGCTGATGACGTTGAGGTTAAAACAGATTAAGGGATTTGCCTAAAGTTACACACTAGATAAGACAGAGGCAGACTAGGATTATATGACACTTAATTTTACTTTTATCAATATTCAATATTATTCATTCAACAAACATTTATTTGTGTGATAGGAACAATTCTAGGAGCTGAAGGCCAACAGAGGCTCCCCTAGGCATAATTCTGGTCCTGTGGCTCATGTTTCTTTGGGTTTCTTCTCCCTTTGCTGTGCTCACCGTGGCTTCCTGCTATACCTTTTTAAAAAATTGTTTTATTTCTTCATGTATTGATAGTGTCTTTATCTTCACTCAGTCCCAATTAACTTTCCCAAGCTTTTCATTTAATTAATTCCCATCCTCCTTTTCAAGGTACAAACTGGCTCTCTCCTGGCTCAGTGCCATTCTGCCTCATTATCAGGCCTCCATTCTAAAATAATTATTTTGAGTATAATGAAAATGTTAAACATGGTTGAACCCAGTATGTGAGTTGTTATAACTCTGACTGCCAACAGCTGTTTTATAGTATGTTTTGACTTGTATAATAAAGTGTCACATCAAAAAAATAAGCGAACCCTTCATCCTTCCCCCCACCCACCCATTTCATTCTTTGTTGGTAAATATTTGCTTCTATTGTAATGAGGACAGGCTTATTAGACTTAAGCCTCTTAAGTGACTGTGAATGGTTAGACACAAAACATAGAAAATGTTCTTTCCTCTAATATGAGGTACAATCTTTTGGCCTTCTACCTTCCTTTGAAGGAAAGTCCATATTCTGTGTTATTGCCTTGTTTACTGTTCCTACCAGCAACTATAGTGATTGCATTTAGTTACAGAACATTTGTTTGTTTACTCTATTACTTGATGGAATATTTTTCTTTTACCACCTAATATTCTCTAATAGTTACCCAGATAAATGTCATTGTCTTATCTTTTGTAGCTATAGACAGAATAAAAGCATCTTGTGCTTAGTGATCAAAATAAGAATAGCCACAGTTCAGTGTAATGTTTTGTAGAGATACTGAAAGATGGCATTTTATATTTATTTAATTTTTTTAAAAGATAGTTTTAGATTCTCTTTTTTGGTCGTGTTTGTTTTGCTCTTTCAAACTCTCATAAAGCGTTGCAAGAATAGGACAGGAAGATCTCATATTCTCTTTACCTTGATTAACCAACTGTTTACATTTTATCCTATGTATCAGTTTCTCTTTCTGTCTCATAAAAAATGATATACATATATATTCTTCATATTATATATGTTACATATGTGTGTGTATATACGCAGTTCATAAACCATTTGAGAATAAGTTGGAAACATGGTGTGACTTATCCTAAATACTTTAGCATATATATCAGTGTATTTCCTGAGTACAGGACCTTCTCTTACATTACACAGAACAAGAATCAAACACAGGCAATTTATCGTTGATGTAATACCATTATCTAATGCATAGTCCACATTCAAATTTCATCCACTGTCACAATAATGTTCTTAACGGCTAATTGTTTTTTCCCATTGGTCCAGGATCTAATCTAGAGTCATGTAAGCCATTTAATTGTCATGCTGTGCTTTACTTTTTTGTTTAAAAGCTTGCATTCAGTCACTAATGACCTGGATAGTGTCTCTTTTTAAAGTAATTTCTGCTTGCTGACTACTGTTCCAAGAATAGGAATTTAAGCCAAAAGCTGTCTAACAAAATCCCTTAGGAATAATGTTATCTGTGCCGGAAATGGCACGACAACTTTGAAACCCTGTTGTGACGACAAGTTTTGGCATTTCAGTAGGAGACAGTAAAGAGAACTCTAAGTTAAGCAACATTTTGCAGTTTTGAAATTTAAATCTTGGAATAGAGATTCTGTTGCCATTCCAGTCAAGGGGTAATGTTTACAAGTAGCCGTGTTGCACACAGATTCACAGTGCAGACTTTAAATCCAACCCTAAATAAATATTTAGCTCAATGATGTGTTAGTGAATGCTTAGTAAAAATCAATGTTTTCATCAAAATGAAATACTGGAGATATTTTTTAAAGTTTGGATGTAAATATTAGTTATTTGTCATTTTTTAATCTAAGTCCCCTTTTTTAAAAAAGCTGTGCATTTTTAAATGTCTAGCATTAAAATGAATACAAGTAGTTCCCTCCCCCCCAAAAAAAACAAGGAACACTGATCTGTAGTATTTGTGATGCCTAAAGCATGCAGTGTTTTGCTTAGTTCTGTAAATAGAATTATGATTAGGGCTACAAGGTTTCCACAGCAATTTCTAGCCACTGTCGAGCAATAGTGATACCTAAGTCTCAGACAATTTTCTTTTTTCTCCATGTCAGGCTTGCTTCTAAAACTAGATAAAAAGAACATGAAAGAGCCATCGGTTTTACTGACTATGAATACATATCATGTTTTGTGAAAATTATATGAACCTACCTACCTAAACAGATTCATTTTTTTTTTTTTTTTAAGTATTGTAAAAACAGGCAAAAGTACCAAGTACCAGGAAACTGAGTCAGACCTACCAGTAGCAATTACACTACTGAAAAACCAGATGGTTGACGGGAGGTGCAGAGTCATCCCGTGTTATTTTCACGTTTTCCCTCTAAAAGAGAGAGAGATGTTTATACATGCAAGAGACAAATTAGCTACCAGAAAAATACTATGCACATCCATATTCAGCACGTAGATTAAAAATAAAATAATTGTCTGTTCTCTACAGTAGAACAGGCTTGCCCATTCATCCTTGTGATAGATATGCATGCAAAACCAAAATGAAACCAAATCCCTGCAGATGGCTCATAAGTCACAAAAACTGTTTAATCCTTTCATTGCATCCCTTTGGGAAGCCTGCCCCTTGGTTAGTAGTAACATGCAATATGTATAATGTCAAGTATTCTGTTAGTTTTTTAGTAGAAAGCCTTCATTTTTTCTAACAGATTTTTGTCCCTGTATTTCATATAAAGAGCTTTATGCCACTCTGTTACCTTAATATGTACGTCCATAGAATTCTGTTGTAGCTTTTGTTTTAATAAGAAAAGTGTCAGTAAGCAGAAACCATGTATGGAAATCTTATCTAAAATTGATTGTGGCTCTTATCTAAATTGATTTTAAGAGGCAGGCAGGTAAATCTAAGGTGCATTTTTACATTGCTCTTTCTAGTGGATTTTGCTAGAAAACAGTTGAGTTTCAAGCAGGACTAAAATGAAAGGAGACCTTGGAGTCTTAACCATTGAACAGATGCAGTAAATGCAGCTTTGGAAATACAGCTGTCACTTCACATCTTTTCCACTGAGTACCTATGTAAGCCAATCACCAGAGCTGCTGTCATTATAATATTTTTGTACTTTTGTTGAAAATAGACACTGTGAGAACTCTTTAAACAGAGTAACGTGCCTATTATCAACCTATTTTTAAATATTTCATTCCTTCTTGATTTTCATTCCACTTAAATTTTTTGATGACCAGAACTGATGAGAACTTATAACAAAAAGGTACTTGTCTCTAGCACTGTGAAACTGTTCATTTGTGAGTTGCTAACTTATCATACCAAATCAGAAATTCTTGATATCTTTATAACATTAAAGCAGTTCCTGGTATTGACTCTTGGGAAGGATTTAATTTTCTTATTCTCTAAACTGAAAGTTGTACTGCTCTCTGTGATGATGTGAGATTATTTTTCTCTTTATCCCTGACGGGATTTTATATGTATGTGTGCATATATTATATATATAGTATATATGTGTATAAATGTATGTGTATGTACTTATACACATAAACACACACACTAGAATAGTTTTAGGTTATATCCGAACCTTGATATGGCTCCGAAAATAGGCAAATAGGTAGAATATATTGAATCAACAGGCATTTAATTGACTAATAATTGTATGATTCCTTTTTAATGAATAAAATAATGCAATCTTCTCTAACAATGGCTGCCTAACTTAGTAGTATTTCAGTTTTCAAATGGAAAAACTATAACGTAGGGAGCATAATGAACTTCCACAAAATCAGCGTATAAACTATGCACAGAACCTTGATCTCTAAATCTTCAACTTTAAAATCCCTATCTATCTATCTTATACTATATCTACTAAGTATATATATGATATTGTATTGTATTTGGATGTATATAGTGTAAGATGTTTAAGTAGAAATATTAAATAATAAAATGAATCAGTTATAATTCATGACAATATGAAATGATTCTGAACTATGTGTACTCACCTAACCATTGCGCATATTGTTTCCTTTTAGGAAAAAAAATACCAAGAAAGAAAACAAAGAACAAAATACCCGAGAATTCCTAAAGAACAGTAAGTACTTTAATGAGACAATGATTATACTAGAGCTTCTATGACCTTGCAAATTTCTTTTATAGAAATATTCACCTTTCTATTTTCTAAGATAAGAAACTAACATACTAAGTAAATGGAGCCTTCTAAAACTCAATTTCAATTTACTGGAGCAAACTGAAAATCATTTATCCTATAATCCTCTTAGATAAGAGGCCAGGGTAATCCTTGTGATACATATATGTGGCAGAAAATGTTTATGTTGATTCCATCATATCTTTTGACTAGCATCATAGCATTTTAAATTCTATAGAGGAAAAACAGTAAGTAAAATTTAATCAAAGTACCTCACGTTCTCTGTATGTGATACAAATTTTTTTTCACTTTATACAAAACTTTAAGCAGAATCAATATGCTTGGTTTGTTTATAGTCATTAAATTAGAATTATTAAAAAATGGCAGCCATCTGCAGGCATTAAAACAGAGCTTAATCTCATTAGTACATTTCTTTCCAATCTTCTCACAACTTAATTATGACGTGTATTTCCTTACATAGCTATTATTTGTTAGTAATAATTGTTTTTATTAAACAAAATTAAGTGCATTCTTGATATAATTCTTTCTGGTAAAACTAGTAATATTGTAATGATTTCCTAGTTGTAAACAATTACATATAATGTAAATAATTATAAATTTTGAATATGTGAATATCAAAAAATAGTAAAATAAATATAGGAAAGCAAAATCCACTTTGGTGACCCATGGTATATCACTTTTAATACCACGGTAGTTTTGAAATGAGTTTTCAAATGCACTTCTCTAAAATTCATAACGGAAATGTTGAAGTAAAATGTAGTGAATTAGCAAAATGATAGATCTATATCTTGATATATATCAAAATAGAATGAAGTCCAATGGAAAGGCTATAAATATGATATAAAAAAGAAATTCATGAACAATTTTTCTAGGATATATACAAATTACACTTAATAAGATTTTCTAGCACCCAAAGAACTTTAAGATGTGATTCATGCATTAAATGATTAAATATAATTAATCATGGTAGTGATGATATATATGCAATTTATCTTAAACTTATTTTACTTTTGAAGTGTGAGAGAAGCAGGAAGAAAAGGATTTTCTTTTCCTTACCTATCTGAATATTATCCCTGTGCTGCCTCACTTTATACAAAGTAATTTACCTCACTTTTTGCTGTGGTTATGGATGGCTATACACTTTCAGTTTTAATCAGAGATTTACAAAATTCAAACTTCAGAACTTTCAAAACCTGTTCCTTGTTTTAAAAAAGAAACTCCAAATATGTGAATTGCTTTTCTGAGGTGACATAATATGTTTACATCGTCTTGGGTATAAGAAGGATAATTTAAGAATTAGATTTTTCTATCATGGTTAAAAAAAAGAAAAAGTGCTGCCAATTCGAGTGAATTGCAGAATATGAAACAAATGGGCAATTTCTTTTTGACATGTTTTATTGCCAACATCTTACTGACCAGAGAAAGTCAACTGAGTAATTCAGCCAAAACATAACACCTAGAAGTTGTCCCACAAGAAGTCTAGCTTCCCTTTAAGTTTTGTTTTTATGTAATTAAGTCAGTTTTTAAACATAATTTCAATTCCTTACATTACTTATTGGGGAAAAGGTTGGATTTTTAAATGAAAGAACCATGCATATTTGTTTTAAGGTCTTTATACAAGAGCCAGATAATACCTACCCTAGCCTCTCATAATTTCTTAGTCATCTTCTTATAATTTTATTGTGAAAAGCTATCAGTGGCTTTTTATCTGATCTGATTAATCTATAACTTATTTGGTCTGTTATTCAGTGTGACTTATATAAGTGATTTGATTTGAAATGTAATTTTCAATAGGATTTAGTATGGCATACTTTGGAAGGACCTGATTCAAGTAATGACATCTTTTGCTCATTTGGAATAATCCTAGGGAAAATAATGTATGTTTCCAAGAAAAAAATCATGCCTTTTCTTGGTGCATTTTGTGGTATAGGGCAGTTTTTCCCTTCAATCTCTAATTGTCTTTTATTTAACAACAACATGTTAAACTACTCGTAAATAATTGTAAGGAAAAAGTGACTCTTTTTAAGATACATATCATCTGATTTAATGGTTCCAGAATTCTTATGCCCTAATCCTTCCTTCTATTTTTTTTAATTTTTATTTTATATTGGAGTATAGTTGATTAACAATGTTGTGTAAGTTTTAAGTGTACAGCAGAGTGATTCAGTTATACATATACATGTATCTATTCTTTTACAAATTCTTTTCCCATTTAAGTTATTGCAGAGTATTGAGCAGAGTTCCCTTGCATTACAGTAGGTCTTGTTGGTTACCTATTTTAAATACAGCAGCGTGTACATGTCAATCCCAAATTCCATATTGATCCCTCCCCACTCATCCTTTCCCCCCAGTAACCATAAGTTCATTCTCTAAGTCTGTGAGACTGTTTCTGTTGTGTAAATAAGTTCAATTGTATCATTTTTTTTAAGATTCCCCATATAAGCGGTATCATATGATATTTGTCTTTGTCTGTCTTATTTCCCTTAGTATGATAGTCTCCAGGTCCATCCATGTTGCTGCAAATGCCATTATTTCATTCTTTGTAATGGCTGAGTAATATCCCATTGAATATATGTACCACATATTCTTTATCCATTTGTCTGTCGATGGACATTTAGGCTGCTTCCATGTCCTGACTACTGTAAATAGTGCTGCAATGAACATTGGGGTTCATGTATCCTTTCGAACCATGGTTTTCTCCAGATACATGCCCAGGAGTGGGACTGCTAGATCATATGGTAGCTCTATTTTTAGTTTCTTAAGGAACTTCCATAATGTTCTCCATAGTGGCTGTACCAGTTTACATTCCCATCAACAGCATATGAGGGTTCTCTTTTCTCCACACCCTCTCCAGCATTTACTGTTTGTAGACTTTTTGGTGATGGCCATTCTGAAAATTGTGAGGTGATACTCATTGTAGTTTTGATTTACATTTCTCTAATAATTAGCGATGTTGAGCATCTTATTGTGTGCTTTTTGACCGTCTGTATGTCTTCTTTGGAGAAATGTTTATTTAGGTCTTCTGCCCATTTTTTAAATTTTTTCTTTAATATTAAGCCACATGAGATGTTTGTAAATTTTAGAGATTAATCCCTTGTCGGTTGCATCGTTTGCAGATATTTTCTCCCTTTCTGTGGATGGTCTTTTCGTTTTCCTTCTGGTTTCCTTTGCAGTGCAAAAGCTTTGAGTTTAATTAGGTTCCATTTGTTTATTTTTGTTTATATTTCCACTACTCTAGGAGAGGGATCTTGCTGTGATTTATGTCAAAGAGTGCTCTGCCTTTATTTTTCTCTAAGAGTTTGATAGTAGTTGGTCTTATATTTAGGTCTTTAATCCAGTTTGAATTGATTTTTGTGTATGGTATTGAAGAATGTTCTAATTTCATTTTTTTACATGTAGCTGTCCAACATTTCCAGCACCATTTACTGAAGAGACTGTCTTTTCTCCATTGTATATCCTTGCCTTCTTGGTCACAGATTAATTGACCACAGGTGCATGGGTTTATCTCTGGACTTTGTATCTTGTTCCATTGATCTGTATTTCTGTTTTTGTGCCAGTACCATACTATTTTCATGACTGTAGTTTTGTAGTATAGTCTGAAGTCCAGGAGCCTGATTCTTCCAGCTCCATTTTTCTTTCTCAAGATTGCTTTGGCTATTCAGGGTCTTTTGTGTCTCCATACAAATTTTAAGATTTTTTGTTCTAGTTGTGTGAAAAATGCCATTGGTAATTTGATAGGGATTGCATTGAATCTGTAGATTGACTTGGGTAGTATAGTCATTTTGACAGTTTTGATTCTTCCAATCCAAGAACGTGGTATATCCTTCCATCTGTTTGTGTCATGTTCGATTTCTTTCATCAGCATATTAAAGTTTTCAGAGTACATATCTTTTGCCTCCTTAGGTAGGCTTATTCCTACGTGTTTTATTCTTTTGATGTGGTGGTGAATGGGATCACTTCTTTAATTTCTCTTTCTGAACTACTGTTGTTAGTGTATAGAAATGCAATAGACTTCTATGTCTATATTTTACGTCCTGCATTACCAAATTCATTGATGAGTCTAGTAGTTTTCTAGTAGCATCTTTAGGATTTTCTGTCACCTGCAAACACTGACAGTTTTACTTCTTTTCCAATTTGGATTCCCTTTATTTCTTTTTCTTCTCTGATTGCTGTGGCTAGGACTTCCAAAACTATGTTCAATAAAAGTGGTGATAGTGGACATCTTTGTCTTGTTCCTGATCTTAGAGGAAATACTTTCAGTTTTTCACCATTGAGCATTATGTTAGCTGTAAGTTTGTCATATATGGCCTTTATTATGTTGAGGTAGGTTCCCTCTATGCCCAGTTTATGGAGAGTTTTTTTTACCATAAATGGGTGTTGAATTTTGTCAAAAGCTTTTTCTGCATCTATTGAGATGATCATATGGTTTTTATTCTTCAGTTTGTTAATGTGGTGTATCACATTGACTGATTTGCATATATTGAAGAATCCTTGCATTCCTGGGATAAATCCCACTTGATCATGGTGCATGATTCTTTTAACGTCTTGTTGGATTTCGTTTGCTAGTATTTTGTTGAAGATTTTTG
The DNA here is from genome assembly GCF_008692025.1 of Phocoena sinus. Lineage (NCBI taxonomy): Eukaryota > Metazoa > Chordata > Mammalia > Artiodactyla > Phocoenidae > Phocoena > Phocoena sinus. The sequence goes on along the minus strand of NC_045772.1, from coordinate 39,893,793 downwards.
TGTCTATGATCATCAGTGATATTGGCTTGTAATTTTATTTTCTGTGGTATCTTTGTCTGCATTTGGTATCAGGGTGATGGTGGCCTCATAGAATGAATTTGGGAGTGTTCCTTCCCCTGAAATTTTTTGGAATAGTTTCAGAAGGATAGGTGTTAACTCTTTTCTAAGTGTTTGATAGAATTCACCTGTGAAGCCATCTGGTCTTGGACTTTTGTTTGTTGGAAGATTTTTAATTACAGTTTCAATATCATTACTTGTGATTGGTCTGTTCGTATTTTCTGTTTCTTCCTGGTTCAGTCTTGGGAGGTTATACCTTTCCAAGAATTTGTCCATTTCTTCTAGGTTTTCCTTTTATTGGCATATAGTTGCTTGTAGTAGTCTCTTATGATTCTTTATTTGTGTGGTGTCATAACTTTTCCTTTTTCATTTCTAATTTTATTGTTTTGAGCTCTCTCCCTCTTTTTCTTAATGAGTCTGGCTAAAGGTTTATCAATTTTGTTTATCTTCTCAAAGAACTAGCTTTTAATTTCATTGATCTTTTCTATTGTTTTCTTCATCTCTATTTCATTGACTTCTGCTCTGATCTTTATGATTTCTTTCCTTCTCCTCACTTTGGGTTTTGTTTGTTCTCCTTTCTCTAGTTGCTTTAAGTGTAAGGTTAAGTTGTTTATTTGAGGTTTTTCTTGTTTCCTGAAGTAAGACTGTATTGCTATAAACTTCCCTCTTAGAACTGCTTTTGCTGTGTCCCATATGTTTCTGGTCTTCATGGTTTCATTGTCATTTGTCGCTAGGTATTTTTTGATTTCCTCTGATTTCTTCAGTGATCCCTTGATTATTTAGTAGCGTATTGTTTAGCCTCCACATGTTTGTGTTTTTTACGGGTTTTTTTTCCTTGTAGTTGATTTCTAATCTCATAGCGTTGTGGTCAGAAAAGATGCTTGATATGATTTCAATTTTCTTAAATTTACCGAGGCTTGCTTTTTGGCCCAGCATGTGATCAATCTTGGATAATGTTCCATGTGCACTTGAAAAGAATATGTATTCTGCTGCTTTTGGATGGAATGATCTATAAATATCAGTTAATCCATCTGGTCTTATGTGTCATTTAAGGCCTGTGTTTCCTTAATGATTTTCTGTCTGGATGATCTGTCCATTGATGAAAGTGGGGTGTTAGAGTCCCCCATTATTATTGTGTTACTGTCAGTTTCTTTTTTATGGCTGTTAGGAGCACCTCAGTATATTAGGCAAATGCTATGTTGGGTGCATAAATATTTTCAATTGTTATATCTTCTTTTTGGATGGATCCCTTGATCATTATGTAGTGTCTTTATTTTAAAGCCTACTTTGTCTGATATGAGTATTGCTACTCCAGCTTTCTTTTGATTTCCACTTGCATGGAATACTTTCTTCCATCCCCTCACTTTCAGTCTGTATGTGTCCCTAGGTCTGAAGTGGGTGTCTTATAGACAACATGTATACAGGTCTTGTTTTTGTATCCATTCAGCCAGTCTATGTCTTCTGGTTGGAACATTTATTCTGTTTATGTTTAAGGTAATTGTTGATATGTATGTTCTTATTGCCACTTGGTTAATTGTTTTGGATTTGTTTTTGTAGGTCTTTTTTCTTCCCTTCCTCCTTTGTTCTCTTCTTTTGTGATTTGAGGACTAACCTTAGTGTTGTGTTTGGATTCTTTCTTCTTTTTTGTGTGTGTGTCTATTGTATATTTTCAGCTTGTGGTTACCATGAGGTTTTGCTATAGCAGTCTATATATAAACAAGATTGTTTTTAAGTTGCTGGTCTTTTAATTTCAAATGCATTTCCAATATCCTGCATTTGTGCTCTCCTCTTCTCACAGTTGCTGGTTTTGATATCATATTTGTGTGAAAATGATTTCCTACCTTTACTGTATATCTGCCTTTACCAGTGAGCTTTTCCATTCGTAATTTTCCTGTTTCTAATTGTGGCCTTTTCTTTTCTGCCTAGAGAAGTTCCTTTAGCATTTGTTGCAAAGCTGGTTGGGTAGTGCTGAATTCTCTTAGCTTTTGCTTGTCTGTAAAGCTTTTGATTTATCTATCAAATCTGAAGGAGAGCCTTGCTAGGTACAGTATTCTTGGTTGTAGGTTCTTCCCTTTTATCACTTTAAATATTTCATGCACTGCCTTCTGGCCTGCAGAGTTTCTGCCGAGAAATCAGCTGATGATCGTATGGGGATTCCCTTGTATGTTTGTGCTTTTCCCTTGTTGGTTTTAATACTTTGTCTTTAATTTTTGTCAATTTGATTCCTATGTGTCTCGGCATGTTTCTCCTTGGGTTTATTCTATCAGGGACTCTTTGCTTCCTGGACTTGGGTGACTGTTATTCTTCCCATGTTAGGAAAGTTTTCAGCTATTATCTCTTCAAATATTTTCTCAGGTCTTTTCTCTCTCTCTTCTCCTTCTAAGACCCCTATAATGCCACCAACATTTGTTGGTGCATTTAATGTTGTCCCAGAGGCCTCTTAGACTGTCCTCATTTCTTTTCATTCTTTTATGTTTATTCTGTTCTGCAGCAGTGATTTCCACCATTCTGTCTTCCAGGTCACTTATCTGTTCTTCTGCCTCAGTTATTCTGCTATTGATGCTTTCTAGTGTACTCTTCATTTCAGTTATTGTATTGTTCATCCCTGTTTGTTTGTTCTTTATATCTTCTAGTTCTTTGTTAGACATTTCTTGCATCTTCTCAATCTGTACCTTCATTCTTTTTCGAGATCTTAGATCATCTTTACTGTCATAACTCTGAATCTGCTTCAGGTAGATTGCCTATCTCCACTTCACTTAGTTGCCCTTCTGAGGTTTTATCTTGTTCCTTCCTCTAGGACATATTCCTCTGCTGTCTCATTTTGTCTAACTAACTTTCTGATTGCAGTTTCCATTCTGCAGGGTTGTATTTCTTTGTGCTTCTGCTGTCTGCCCCCTGGTGGGAAGGACTGGTTCCTGTCCACCGGTGGGTGGAGCTGGGTCTGTCCCTCCAGCAGGTAGGGCCATATTACAGGGTGTTTATTGGGCAGCTGTATGCTCAGGAAGACTTCAAGCAGCCTGTCTGATGAAGGGTAGGGCTGTGTTCCTGCCCTGTTGGTTGTTTGGCCTGAGGCATCCCAGCACTGGAGCCTACAGGCTGTTGGGTGGGGACAGGTCTTGGTGAGAAGGGGTGGCCTCTAGGAGGGCTCATGCCAATGAGTACTCCCCAGAACTACTGCCACCAGTGTCGCCACACTGTGCCAGAGCCACCCCCACCTCCACAGGAGACCCTCCAATACTAGCAGGTAGGTCTGACCCAGTCTCTTATGAGGTCACCGCTTTTTTCTCTGGGTCCTGGTGCTCACAAGACCCGGTGTGCACCCTCTAAGAGTAGAGTTTCTCTTCCCCCCAATCCTGTGGAATTCCTGAAATCTTACCCTGCTGGCCTTCAAAGCCACAGTCTCTGGGGGCTCCTCCTACCATTGCCAGACCCACAGGCTGGGGTGCCTGACGTGGTGCCCAGAACTTTCACTCCTGTCGGAGAATTTCTGTGGTTCAGTTATTTTCCAGTTTGTGGGTTGCCCAACCCCCAGGTATGGGATTTGATTTTATCGTGGTTACACCCTTCCTACTGTCTCGCTGTGGCTTCTCCTTTGTCTTTGGATGTAGGGTATCCTTTCTGGTAGGTTCCAGCATTTTTTTATCAATGGTTGTTCAGCAATTAGTTGTGATTTGGGTGTTTCTGTAGGAAGAGGTGAGCTCATGTCTTTCTACTTTGCCATCTTGTCTCCGCCCACACTGGATCCTTCCTCCTTTCTTTAGTTCCTTCCTTCCTCAAAAAAAATGACTCAATTTAAGCCTGAATAATAAAAAACATATTTCTTTAAAATTCTATAAAATATTCATGAAGAGAAATAATCTGAATTAAAATGATGTTGTCAAATATGTGTTAATATATGTCTTAAGGGTGTCAGTGCATGGAGTAAAGCATGATATTAAGTGACTATTTTTCTTGTCTTTATCTGTAGAATACATGCTTGTATTATACACCCATGACTAGTAAATAAGCTTTTACAACTTTTATTTGAATCAAACCTTACAAATGAAAGATGTTTTAGCAAAGGAAAGCCATACAGACCTCCTATACTTTTTCTTCAGAGCCCATAGCTTAAGAATGATTTGGTGGGGACTTCCCTGGTGGTCCGGTGGTTAAGACTTCACCTTCCAATGCAGGGGGTGTGGGTTCTATCCCTGGTCAGGGAGCTAAGATCCCACATGCCTCATGGCCTAAAAACCAAAATATAAAACAGAAGCAATATTGTAACAAATTCAATAAAGACTTTAAAAATGGTCCACCTCAAAAAATATATATATATATATTAAAAAAATTTGTTTAATGATTTGGTGATTAAAATATTACTACAGATCTTTAGAGCACATTGCACTTATATTTCACAAAAACTTTTTGTGCTTAAGAAAGATAAGGAAAGAGGACCATTGGATATTGTATTTTATATTAATAATTTTCCTCTCAGTTGCTGAACACTTGGTGGTGCTTTCAAGAGCTCAATGGGTCAGCACTTTATAGACTCTAAACACACTGGAAAATAATAACAAAGAGGATACATATTAAAAATTCAGGTGCTCAAGGATGCTTCTGAAAAACTATTCACATTACCCTAGATTTACTAAACCTCTTTAAATACTATTGGGAGTTGATGTTCTCACTCAAGGCATGACTATTATTAACAATCTTGCTTTCCTGGCACACCAAATAGAGCAAGAAGTTTTCAGTAAGAAAGGTCCTAATGGAAAGCAGATTTTAACTAGGAAAGGGTTTGTGATTCACTGCAGAATAAACATTATTTGTAAATGCTCTGCTCAAGCTTCATTTAGTCAAACCTCTCTTTATTTGAAGTAGTTAAGTCCCTGTAATCAAAAAGTATAGACGTGTGTGTGTGTGTGTGTGTGTGTGTGTAGTAGTAGTAGTAGTAGTAGTAGTAGTAGTAGCATAGAGCTAGGGATAAAACTTATCTATCTGGTCTAAAGTTCTTATTTTATAGACATTACCTCCTTTAATATGCTCATTTATAGAGGGCCAGATAAGACAAGACATTTATCCAAGCTGTTGTATCTAGTGACAGAATCAAGAAAAATTCTGGCTTCATTAACCACCCACTGTTTTTCCTATCTGTAGTATTAATTGAAAGAGCTTATAGGAAAACTGAGGGTTTCAGGTTGGTTCAAGAAGCCTATTCTCAAAATTTTAACTTCATTCAACCAAAACTCTAACAAAAGGTTATTTAAATAGCATGGCCTACTCTCTACCTGCCAAAAATTTTATTGTGATATGGCTCACTAGGATGACGTTTATAGTGGAAAGAATTAGAGTTAGTTAGAGAATCTGAGTTTGAATCTTGACTTCATCTATTCCCCCTCTCATAGCAAAGAGTCCTGGGGAAGGTGATGACTTTCAAGATCACACAGGTAAATTACTACTGGATAACAATAATACATACATACAATCTACCATCAGCAAAAGTTAAGCAATTACCTCTTTGATTCTCTACTTTTTTTATCTAGATGATGAAAAAAAAATCTGTCCAGTCTGCTTCCTGAGACTCTCTGAGAGCTAATTAGATTGCTGTAGTGATGTTATTACATTATTTTATAAAATCTTATACTATGTTACTATAAGAAAAACAAGTTCCTTTTGTGTGAAAATTTGACTTTACTGTTTTGGGAATCCAATATTTCATTTTACAACAACAGTCCATTGCTGATGAAATCACAGTTATTGATTGACGTCTGTTTTGGACAATAATGGTCATCCAGAAAAAAATTCCCTTTTCCTTGAATTTATAATTTACCCTTAATCCTGATCAGCCTTTCTCACACATAGACCTAAGAGAGTTCTTATAAAAAAGGAAGAGCGTTAGGAAGGGAAAAGGAACACTTATTGGGCTCTTAGTTTGTGTCACATGCTCTGCTAATTATACAATTAAATTTCATTTGATTGTCAAAAGTACTCCTCCTATGTTATCATGGGTTCATCGATAATGAAAATAAGAACTGAAAGCCTTATAAAGTTACCCTAATTTAGTAAGCAGAAGTTTTACCATTTGAACTCAGGTCTGATTTACCCCTTTTCAAGTTATCACTCTTAAACATTTAACAGCCGGTGAAGGCAAAGCCTATTTCATTCTCCTGTATGAATGATGGCATGGTGGGAGGAGGTGGAAGTAAAGAATATATCACTTTTTAAAATGTGATTTGTCTATGAAGAATACTTGATGTACAGATAATACTACTTTATCACTTATCGTCAATAAACATTAGCTTGCATCATGCCTATTTGTCCTTCAGATGCTAAAATTAAACCATGATAGGAGAATTTAATTATGAAAGACAGCTATCTTTAGATAGAAAAAGTAGAACCAAAATTTAAACGAATGATAGCCATAAGTGTAAAAGATCACCTAAAGAGAAAGAACTATATTTACTCTACTTTTGTTTGTAAATTAACAAATGGATGTTCACAGTATGTGCTTCTTAGATTTCTATGCTTATGTTATTATCTGGACTTGTTCCCTTTAAAATCATTGGTAAAACTTCAGAAATTTATCCCTTTATTCATTAATCTTTAATATTTGCTAGTGAGTGCCTACCGTCTACACTATCCCAGGTGTTAGAGATACAGAAGTGACCAAAGCACAGCCTCTGCCATCAAGTGGCTTATATTAAGAGTAATTACAAATACTGGAATGTCTATTTTATAAAGAGAATAATAGTACTTTGACTTACAGTAATTTAAGGTTCTCATATGATTAACCATGGTCAGAATCACTTTATGTATTTAGTTACTAGGTGACTGAGAATTTTGTTGCTTTCTTTGGGCCATTGGGTATGATGGGTTTCCTACAATCATTACTATTCATGGTAAAGCAAAGCTGAACAAATTTCGTGACTTAGGGCATTTCCTAGAACACTAAAGAAGGCGCCTTCTATAATCATATTATAGCAACGTACTGGCTTTGGAAACTCACTCTCTGTGTTCACATCCCAGCTCCACTGCTTATTAGCTATGGGATTTAGGGCAATTTAGTAGACCTCGTGATTGTAGGTACTACACTGAAGTTAGCTATTATACTCATTCAATAGAAGTTGATAGAATTCAGTCCATTTTTTATTTCTAGAAACATTAAGCTTTGATTTGGCTGCTCTTATTGAAATTAGTCTTTATTTTCTGAAAATTTTATCATCGTTCATGACTCAAATATAAGTTGTATAGTTACAAAAGAGAAGGGAAATGCTTTCAAATCAGCAATATGGTTTTAGAGATATGTGAAGTCTAAAAGAGATATGTGAAGTCTAAAGTTAATAAGACTTTAAAACAAATGATTCAGCCGAGTGATTAATGCTAATTTTGATCTGCTCTAACATGGAGATTTATTTACAGATTTGTTGGCACCAGGGCATTACCGTGGGTTGCATTCATTTGTGTAATTAAGAACATTGGCAGTGGAGGAAGGAACTGCATTCAGGTCCTTTTTCTGCCACTTACTTGCTGTATGACCTCAGGAAGACAATTTAACCTCTGCCTCAATGTCCTCATATATTACAATGGAGATAATAAATCCTATTTTATAGGCTTCATATGAGAATTCCAGTACACGTTTTTTAAGTGTTTATTACAGAAGTTAATACAGTAGCATCAGCAGATAGTACTTCCGTTGTTATATCTGCGATTAAAGATATCTCCTTTGCAATATTAAAGGGGCATTTTTAAAAAATCATAAACCACATACAAGTCTGCAAGGAATAAAGACGAAGGAAAGTACAAAGGACGAAGAGTAGTGAAGCCTGGTTAGAAAACCTGAATGCAAGATGAAATTTCGTTTCAATACAGTAGTAGTCTACCATGAGCCCTCTCCTAGAAGGCCTCTTCCTCCTTATGCCACTGAAGTTAGACAAGGCCAATCGCATGGCTCCCTTTCAGAGAGGTCAAAAGTAAGACTTGAGACATTTTGCCAGTCTTCATGGTTCTACAAGTAAGCTAAATCAGCATGCATCCTGTTGTGAAGGGTACCAAAAAGGCTTTCTACCCTACCAAGAAATGCCTTCCTTTGGGGTCACAAATGGGGTCATTTTCTCCAGAGAAAATAACCCTAACCCCAACTGTAGGCTGAGCAGGTTTCCAGAAATAAATCATACCCAACACATGCTATTACAGGCACCATTGTAAAGTGAAGGGCAGTTTTATGCCACTGCATAGCAAAATGATACACTCTTCCTTTAAAGAAAGTTACATAAAGTTTTGTATGTGATATATGTAAAACTGAAATCGCAAAATTATTCTTTCACCAAGGAAATCTCAGATAACAGCACTTCTTATTTTGCTGCTTTTTCCCCCATGTTAAGGAATCAACTGGGTTTCTCCTCATTTTAGTACCTCACCTATGTTGTTAGTAAATTTCACATCTACCATTTTAATCTGCTTTATTGTTTGTCATTCTTTTGCAAATATCGTAAAAATCCCTTTATAATACTGACATGGAGTATCAATACCGACACCACTCTCCTTTTCATGTCGAATCCTGTTCTGCCTCTAAAGACAGGTATATCCCAGCCTTAGTAATAAGGATTCATTTATCACCAGAATGTAATTCACGGTAAATATCTTATTTTTCTCTTCTCCTTAAAAGTTAATCCTTACATAAACTACACACGATTTTATTTCTTTCCTATTCTAAGATATAAAAAAATCTGGTTCAGCATATGCTCCATTGTACATTTGAGCAATTTATGTCTCCTTATGGCTAATATGAGTTGCTTAACCCTGCTATTGTTTTTATTTTCCACTTTCTAAAGTATCCTGGCAAAGCCTATGTTTATGAATTGGTACAAAATGTTTCAGACTGAGGAAGGAAAGTCTCTAAACAAATGCCCAAAGTGCACTGGCTTCCTAACTCGATGACCCCCAAAGTGGTATTATATGAATTTTCAGCAGTCTGAAATGTAAAAAATAATTCTTAGCAGTTTTGCCAGTTGCTCGGGGTTTTTGCTTATCCGTTCTATTTTGGCATGTAACATTGACACGTTTGCTTTAACATCTCCTGGGAAGTACTTATTTATTTTTTATTAACTATGTAATATTTGAACATTATTTAGCCTTGAATTTTCCTTCTCTTTTGTATTTAAAAATACATTTTCCTCATTTTAGAGAAGGTTTTCATAATGCCCCCCCATTGTGTCTTAGAGCATTTTATATGTGATAGTATTTATAATCATTGTATTCTAGAATGCATGATTTTTTAAAAGTTATCTGAATTCTACCTAACATAATTCTAGAAAAAGATGGGTTTGCATAATTGTGTAATTATTAATATGCCCATTGTTTCCAATTACGATGAGATTTGAACAATTGTCAATATAGTTCACGAAAGGCAAAGCCAAATTTGTTATTGAGACAGCTAAAGAAATGGAGAAAAAACAGGCAGTCCCCCACCTATGAAAGTTATGTTTTCTTTCTATTTCATGAGATAGGTATTTACTCAGAGTCATTGCACAAACAAACCCATGAAAAGCCACAGTCTCCGCTGAGCCACAGTATTTAGAGCATTGGGAATGGGGATGGCATGAGTGAAAGGGGGACAACAGCAAAATGTCTCTCCATTTCTCCTGACACTGAATTGACCCTGCCCAAAATTTGAAAAATAAGTAAAGCTGGCTTTCCATACTGCCTTATCTCTTTCTGACCTTTGCTTTTTTCCTGATGTAATTATGTTTCCTACCTAATGTTCTTGAGATGCCTGTTCTTTAAAGCGGTTTCAGCTTCTAATTTCCTAACCCCACTTTTCTCTTGCTCAGCACGCCTCAGTGCAGCTGGTATAGGGAAGCTCCTAAGAAAAAAGGAACCGGCTCAAAGTACTCGCACTGGTCCTGCATTCTCTCTGCTCTCCCCCAACCCCTACACACAATAGTGTTAACCCAAAAAGCAAATGACAGAGGGGATTTTACACAGTGTGAGGTCCTGAAATGATGAGCTCAGATGGTATGGGTGGAGATATTTGGGGACACAAACTTTCAGTCCATCGCAACCATCTATACCAACCATTCTATTGGGACGACTCAGATCAAGAAAGTAGCGCTTAAATTTTAATTTTCAATTTGTATCATAACTAACTCTGGATGTAAATATAATTAGTAATGATGAAACAAATGCTGTGTTCCTTCTGTGCTGGTATCAACAGTTATGGAAGTAGCACAGTGAGGCCAAGCCAGCCCATGCCTCTGTCCTCAGCCTGACGGCAACGGTGGTCACCATTAACTGAACGCTTACTTCCCCCTGAGCACTTTACATGTAATTTCCCCTATTTCACAAACGAGCAAACTGAGAGGCAAACTAACTTTCTTAATGTAACATATCTTATAATTTTTGAGCTAGATGCAGACTCGAGTCTATATAGTGCTAAAACCCGTACTCTTAAACAGACAAACTTCAGACTTATACCAAAACAATGTTTGAAGAATTTCTCTCTGCATGAGAGGGTGAACTCCTCGAGTGTGGTCGGCGAATCATCTTTGTGTCCCAGACTCTGTGCCAGAGTTCGTGCTCAGTGCTAGTTGAACCAAACTGATGACTTTTTTACTCAGATCTATCATAGTAGTGGCTTTATTGAAAATTTTCTTTTCTCTTATTTTTCCTCACCAAAGCTAGATTAATCCACATCCCCAAACACTCCATTGCAATAAGGTTTTCTTTTCAAGAGTTGTATCTTTAGCCCTATACAAATTTGTCATTTATTTTGACCTTTTTTTAATTATGATAAAATATGCATAATATAAAATTGACTGTTTTAACCACTTTTAAGTGTACAGTTCAGTGGTATGAAGTTCTTTCACACTGTTGTACAACCATCACCACCATGTACCTCCAGAACTTTTTCATCTTCCCAAACTGAAACTCCATATCCATCAAACAATAACTCCCCATTCCCTCTCTCCACAGCCCCTGGAAGCCACCATTCTACTTTCTATCTCTATCAATCAGTTTGACTACTGTAGGAATCTCATATAAGTGGAATCATGCAGTATTTGTCCTTCTGTGTCTGACATATTTCACTTAGCAAGGTCCATCCATGTTATAGCATGCGTTAGCATTTTTATCCTTCTTAAGCCTGAATAACATTTCATTGTATGTATATGCTACATATTGTTTATCCATTTATCCTATAATTTATTGAATAATGTAGCTGTCCAATGTGGAATTTTTTGCCATTTCCTAACTTAAGATGCAAATATAGAAATGCAATGAGTTTGTGACTTCTAGGACAGCTATCCTTTTATGTCATAAACTCTAAAATTAATCACAGAACGCTAGTTGAATATAGGCAATCAGCAAAACAAATAGATGAGCTTAAGATAATTAGGGTGTCTGAGTCATAAATATGCCATGTTTTAACTGCTCCAACTAGAATTAGCCAGTCTTCATCTGATTATCTGATGTTTTTACACATGAACTTTTCTTTAGAAGATTTGAGAAGCCAGTGGTATTTTTAAATTGCCATTTCTCTAAGAATAAACAGAGGATTGTTGATTCAAAATAGGAATGCAAATTTATAACCTTCAACTTTTTTAATACTACCATTTAACTTCTAATCTGTATATTATGAAATATTGTTCAAGAATTACTGGATGAATCTTAAATCAATAAGAAAGAAATGATCTATTCATCCCTTCATGTTTTCAACAACTGTTTCTTATGTGCTTACTATTTTTACAGCTAGCATTTACTGAATGCAAGAGACACACACATATGTTTATAGCTGTATATATCTTCTAATAGACAAGCTTTCTCACCATTTTTACAGATGAGGAAGCTGAGGATCAGAAAGGTAAAGTGATTTTCGCAGCTAGTAAGTGGCCGAGTTGGAATTCTAGATGCATGGCTCTTGCTCTCTGCCACCTCACACTGTCCCCCCTCTACATGCCGTGCATGGTGTTATATGCAGGGCAAGACACCATCTCCACCCTGGAGTAATTCACATTACAGTGGAATTGGTGAACATTCTAAAATGCATCATAATAGTACGATAAGAAATACTTGGAATCCAGTTGGCTTAACATCGCCTGAAAAACTTTACAGAATAAAGGGCAGTCCATCTTGACCTTGCATGGCTTGCTTCCATGCTGGTTTTCCACTTTGATTGCCAAAGAATTTACTTAAGCACATGGTATGGTTGGTTAGGGTTGAGGCTGTAATGAGATCATGAAGGTCAAGTTCAAGTGTTTGTTTGAAGTTAATCTCTAGCCAGTGGAAAACCATTTTTCTAATGTTGTTATTTTTCTGCTTAATCTCTCATTCTGTAGAAGCCTTAGTAATAGTAACACTTTTTTTAAAAAAGATTAATTTTTGTTAGCTTGTTAATGTTCTTGCATTTTAGAAATGAGGCAAGGTTTAAGTGTATGACCTTGGCTTTCGTTCAGAACCATCCCTTCTCTCGGGTGATCCTCAACAGTATGATCCATAATAACCTTTCGTTGCTATTTTCTGACCTGTTGGGCGAGGCACTAAAGCCTGCTTCCCAAGGTCTGTGTTGCTTTAAGTTACCGCAGTGAGGAAATTTCACAGTGCTGTCATGCTTTTGGTTAATACAGTTTTGTGTTTTGCTTGGAAAAGACAATTCTGATAGTGTCCTACTGATTCAGATGTTTTCTGACAGTAGCTGCCTACCAGGTTTGCCTTCATTGACTTTTCAATGTTCTGTTACAAATAACTTGCATGTACAATTTGATATTGAAGGGCATAGAAGGTTCCCCACTGTGCGTGAAGTTGGAGCAGCCCTGAGTCACGGGGTGGTGTGTGCTTACTCTCATTCTGAAATCACCCACTTGTCCTAGGCTGTTGCCATTACGGAGTTGCGTTTTCTCTGTCATTCTTTTTTTTTTTCTTCTCCCTGTTTTATTCTTTCAGACATTCCAATGCACCTCTTATTCTTTAAACTTCATTCTTAGAAATCCCCCATGATGAGTGAAACTTGATTGATACATAAAGTCATAGGTGTTTTCTTATTTTTTTGGACACCTGGAATCCACAGTATATTGAATTGCAACTACATATTTTGTTAGTAATTTTAAAAGAAACCTATTTTTCGATTCTTCTGAAATTGTGGATGGTTAGAAATGTCTGTTATAATCATAATAAAAATAACTATCAATCATTTAATGAATGCCTCCCACTTGCCAAGCTCTGTGCATAGCAATTTTCACATGTTATCTATAATTTTGACAACTCTACAAGGTAGGTTATCATTGCCCCATTTACAGATGAGGCCAAGGTAGGTTATCATTGCCCCATTTACAGATGAGGCAACTAAGACTCTGAGAGATCAAGTCACTTGCCCAAGATAATAATAAATAATCACTACTCTCTCTCTAATCATGCTTGACTTTTAGTATCTAAAATGATAGTAATTAATAGTGTTTGGATTTGTAGAGCACTTCACAGTTTGCACGGCAGTTCACACACGGTACCTCTTTTAACCTCACAAAACTGGTACCTGTACTTTCTATTTCGTCTTATTCTCTGTAAGACCATTTTAAGGCTCCAGATTCTGAAATGGATTATGAATTTCCTTGGGCTGAAATATCACCCTTTGTTAAGTTAGCATCATTTGAAATAATAGCTTCATCTCTACCACTGCTAGTTTATGTTTGTATTTTATCAGTGGAGAAGGCAGCTGGAGAACTTGCCTGTTGATACCCTTGAAGAATTTGGGGGATTATGCTTACCCAGACCATAGCTGCCTAAAGCAGAAGCATAATAGTGTTTTTGAGACCATAATTCTCTGCCCAAGAAATCTATGTAAAAATTATATACATAGCTGCTGTTTTTTACTGTCTCCTACCAAGATCCCAGCCCACAGCATCCTTGCCATTTAAAGACGTTCCAGTCTATGCAGACTGTTCCCATATCTTCATATGAACCAAAGCATCCTATTCACTCATATACATGAATAGACATAGGGGAGAGGGGGAGGAAATAGACAAGTGCACAGAGAGAGAAAGGACACCTTACAGTATTACACAAGGATAAGGTTACAGGAAAATCGATACTAAGTACATTTCTGTCTCATCACTAGTAGTTCCAAAACTCAATGACCTTAGATTCTCTGACGTAACTTAGGGTGGAAAATACCAATTGGGTAGTGGGAACAACAAATAAAAAAAGTTTAAATAGAAGAAAAAATAAAACAATTAAAGCCACCTGTTATCTCCCGTCCCCCATGGACCACAAAACCACTCTACTCATCATTTCAGAAAGTTCCCTATTCTTTCAAACACCAGAGCTTTGGCTTGAGAGTCTGTCCCCACTTTTCCTGACCTAACCTCCTCCTATGCTGAGTTTCTCCATCTCATCTATATCCCCAGAGCATCTACCAAAGCACTGCTCGGGTCTGCTGGATGGCAACAGAGTCAGCCATCAGTAGGGTTACCTTGCCACCTCCTCACCCCCATCATTCCAGAGAGCAGTCCAGCACTTTGAGCACAATGCCCAGCACACAGCAGAGGATTCTACGGCACCAGACCCTGTGCTAGTTCTGAGGGTTATCCTCAAGGAATATGAGAAGAAAGGGAGTGAAGAAGGTAGGGAAGGGAGGAATGAGAGAGAGGAAAAAGAGACGGAGGGAGGGAAGGGGAAGGAAGGAAGGCGGAAGATATAAAAAACAATGTAATGATTTAACCTATCACGTAGGTTTTCATATAAAACAGTTTTTTCAGCAAAGACATTTATTTGAAAAAATAAATATTTCAGAGTCATTCAGAACTCACAATGGGGATGAGGGAAATGAGTTTTATGTAGGACTAGAAGTCAGATCTTATCATTTGTTTTCCCACTATTTTGGAAGTTTATTTTTCTTATTACTATTTCCACTTTTATTATGACAAGGTCTTTGTTCACTCCTTAGCTAACAAATTTTAGAAACAGACAATTTTATATGTTTTTATAACGTAACAAATAAAATAAGAAGGCAAAAGAATTTTATCTCCCAATCTACAAATTACTGCATTAAAATATTCCTAACTAATGCAAAATCCACCATATACATGTGTGCGGGTGAGTGGGTTTTCTTTTTTGGTCTCTGTGAGACTGATTATGCTAATTGATACCAGTGCTCCTAATAGGAACTAACTACTCCCCAAGGAAACACCATTGCTCAGGCGATCTGTAGCTTTACTTTCTCCTTTTTAAAATTTCTCAGCCCTGCCCTCATCAATCCTAAGAAAACTCCTGATTTTTCTAGCACTTCTAGGCCTTGAGGGGCTGCATGCTACCATTCTACTGCTCTTCATACATTCCAACAACTAGAAACTCATGGATAGAGCATTGAGCATAAGACACATTGCTCCGCTTAATGATTGAGACTTGATTCCAATTCTTGCTATACTTGTGGGCAGACAGACAATGTATTAAATAAAAAGCCGATGTTTTATTTTTCTTCCTATCTCTCTGCTACTCAAAAACAAATATCCCAGGAACAATAGTTAGTTAGCAGTCACGGAAGGCAAGAAGATTAAACAATCTTGAGAAAAAGAAAATCAAGGATGATTTTTGAATAGTACCTTGAAATGTATTATAATCACTTCCTAACTTCTAAATCAGATCTGACCAACACATACCCCAGTATCTATTGAAATCTATAGGTCAGTCAAATATTACACAATGAGAAAGGAATATTTATTAGTCTTTGTGTGCATTTATAGGCGTAGAAGATGCTGTGTGAACTGGTTTGAAGTTTTCCTCTGTTCATTATCTTATGGTTTCAATTAGTAATGAGCAGAAAATTGAAAAAGATGGGAAAAAAAGAGGGGAGAAGGGAAGAGTAAAGAGATCAAGGGTTGCAAACATTACAAAAGAACAAAGTGGTTATTCACAAGATAGAGAAAGAGATATTTCACAAAAACGAGTTGGATTATGGGTTGGAGGGAAAAGACCACACATATGCACAGCCACGTACACATCACCCACACATGTGATATACTGACCACACACAAAGATGTACACACATGCACAGACTCCGCCTCAGCTGTATCATCCACACACACACACACACAAAAGCACAGACTACACACTTGCTCATTTCCTCACAAGCACACACAGACACAAC
This sequence comes from Phocoena sinus, assembly GCF_008692025.1. Taxonomy (NCBI): domain Eukaryota; kingdom Metazoa; phylum Chordata; class Mammalia; order Artiodactyla; family Phocoenidae; genus Phocoena; species Phocoena sinus. The sequence goes on along the minus strand of NC_045772.1, from coordinate 39,877,625 downwards.
GAAGTTATGCTCCCATATCTCATAGTGGCTTCCCTTGGTCCTCAGTGCTCTGGGGGCAAGGATGGGGAGGGCAGGGCTCACAGTTGCCTAGGACTGGCCATGCGACCAGATCTGTAAAGCTCCACTATCTTTGCTGTGCTGCACCTTTATATACTGCTGTACAGTATCATTCCAGAAAATCTTAAATTTATAGTCTATATGCTTCAGATATCTTTGGGTTCCTAAAGCAAATTCAGTGACCATCTAGCGTGAGAAAGCAGAGTCAGTGCCAAGGAGTTATGAGCAATAGTGCATTCCCTTGAATTAAATATTGTGGATTGTACTTATCTAATGCTGAATTCATACAGTGGGAATAATAACACTGGCCTGATGAGGAATAAGTGAAATAATGTTTGTAACACACCTAATACAATGCCTGGTGCATAAAAGGTGCTCTTAAAAAAAAAAAAATGGAGAAGGGCGAGGCATAATTTTACCTTCGTTATAAAGATTTCTAGCTGCTCTTGGTTTGGTTGATTTCCCTCATATAATCTACTAGCTTAGACCTTAAATAAAGCAATTGCATTTTCCAATCTGATCACCTTTTAGTGTCCTAAGAAATATTAATAAAGACTACTTAGTCCACATTAATCTGTCTCTGAAATCTGAATAAAACTTTAAAACTTTCAAAGGTAGTTCAGAAACACACACGAAGTAAGTGTTATGTATATATTTCCTCAAGGCAGTCAGCTGCGTATGATTTTAGATCATATATCCGTGCACTGGAGAAACCCTTCTGCCATGACAAGCTAGTTAAATTGTGAGATTCACCCAGTTCATAAAAATCAACATGCTTTTTTAAAAGAAAGCATTTTTAAAAATTCTTTGAAGTGTTAAGAAGAGGATAATGTTATAGATGTTGGTTAAAGGTAGTTGTATGGAATTAAAATCATCTAGCTCGTGACTATTTGTTCAGATGTCCCTCCTACAAAAATAGAGTTCTTATGTGTACTGAATTCTCATAGTTGACTTTAAATTCTGCTTCCTGTATTAAGTAGAAAAATAGAGTCGTGGAACTGTGGAATTGGAATTTGGAAATATGCATTTCAATGCCATTTGAATATTAAAAGTATTAGGAAACTATATTGATACACAGGCATATATTGATACACAGGCATTTTTAAGAGTCAGTTCTAAGTCATTTTTTAAAATTTTAACCTTTAAGCTTCTTTACTTGGAAAAAATTTCTTATAATTTTAAGATCATATAAAAACCATAGTGTTCTGAATGGCTTTATGTGAACTTTGAAGCAAATAGCTAACAAGGTATGAACCCAAGCAAGGCCCCAGATGATTCTCTCATTAGTTAGTTTGTAAGGAGACCTTGTAATACAGACTTGTTGGGGTTTCCAGGTAAAACATCAAATACCAGCTGTACTTTCATGCTCAGTGGTGTAGAAAGGCAGACAGGAGAAGTAAGGATGTGGGCGCCAGGTCCTGGGCTAAAGGTTCACGTAAACGTCCCCAATTCTTTATGCTAGCCTACATCCTCCTCTAGATCAAACTGCCCTGGGCTACAAACTGAGACTCGGAGAATATATTTGTTCATGACCACACACACCAAGTACAAACTGATGTAGAATATGTTACGTACCTGCCTATTTCAGGGTTGAGTGTCATCATTTGGCATTATTGCCTTTACACTTTTATTTCCACCACGACACACCCATGAGGCAAGTCTGAAAGAGGAAGGCAAGACTTCACATCATTCTTAGAGCCCCTGCCAGGCTTTGGATTTCATTCTTCTTAATTTGGGTTGTAGTTGCAAAAAGCCAAGCCACAAATGACCTTTGATTATTTTATGAAACCTAAACACACTTGTCAAACCCAACCATGCAGAACGGTGCAAATTAAGTCAACTTTTACTCTGGTTTTGTGCCAAACGGGATGAAGCCTCTGGTGGCCTGGACAGCTCTATTTCCTGCTTTCAATTTCAGAGCGTCTAATTAGTAAATCAAACTTTTAAAAGCTGTCTAAAACAATTAATTAGGTCATAATTACTCAGAAGCATATTTTATAGTGTACTCTAATCTACTATCTGGTCTAAATGCTTGAAAATGGTATCAATTTCATTATTAAAGAATTAATTATAATTGGGCATAATCCTTTGGTGATGGAGGGTGAAAAGAAAACATACTCTAGCGATAAATTGTTCACATATGTGAAGTAGATAAATTCTTCCAGAGCTCAAGAGTGCTAGTTGTGCTCTGGAATTATTTTCTGGTTTTAATAATATTCCGCTTTAAAAACCTTATAAACATCACCCAACAAATAAATGCCTCATAGGAAAAAAGGGCCCTCTGTCTGAATGTGTTCATTGCACATGGACAAGTTATTTTCCTCCTACTCTATCCAAAGCATTTCTGATCATCATTACATTAGTACAATAAAGACAAGGAGAATGTATGTGTCGTATCAACCTCTGTACTAAGGAGTTTTACCCACATTATCCCATTTGTTCTAAAAATATAATGTTATAAGGAATGTGTCATTTTTACAGATTGAGGAGGAGAGGTCCAGGGAAACTGAATGATTTTCAGAGTTAATAAGGGCAAGATCTAGGAATTGAATTTAGGCCTATGTAATTCCAAATCTCACCTTTTTTCTTTTTTTAAACTATTTCAGGTTTGTTACATTGGGGACCCTAGTAACAAGTTTTCTTGAGGGTCCATGAGACTTTTAAAAAAAATCCCGTCCTTTCATTTCAATAATAATTTTAAAGTGTATACGTATTACCACTTATGAATACAAAACAGCTGCTTGGCAGTGATCAATCAAACAAGAAAAATATTTTAATAAAATATAATTTCAGTTGTTAAGTCATGATTTCTCAAACAGGGTCTTCAAGCCCCACTGAGGGACCCTCAAAGATTTCTTTCTTTTCCTGAAAGACACCTGCGCATGACTTGTGCTTATAAAACCATGTCCTGCACTACCATAGAATATTTTATGGACTCCTCAGTATTTTAAATTAATTCTTCAGATTCCAGATTGCACTTGTCTATTTTCACAAGCGTTAATGATCTTCAAACCCTACGTGTTACCAGATGTAAAAAATATCTAGTCATAAACTCTTGAGTTTGAATTGTATCATTGTTTGTTATGGAAAATTTTCTTTGACCAACCATTGGGAGCCGACATAAGCGTCCAAAGCAAGAGCAAGTATTTGCTCAAATGATTCTTAGCGAAGATGATACTTGTTCTTTTATGCATTTAATATTCATTTTACTCAGTTTTAACCAGGCCCCTGAGTTCTCCTTTATATATTTTTGTTCCTGGTTTACATACATTTTAATGAGTTCCATGAAGCGTGGTGTCGTAATATCTTTGTCCCTTTTATATGCCAGTACAGTGTGCTTTTATTTGATAAATAGCTTTTTTCAACCAACATTTTAATGCCACATTCACAAAAAATCAAGCAAAAATGCTAAATACAATTTGGTTTGTCTGTGAGGTAGGGTTTTATGAAGAGCTTTCCATCAGAAAAGCTCCATGGAAAAGATAATATATGAAAGCTGGGAAAATATAGATAATTACCTCACATCCTAATATTTACACAAGACAATGTAACTTTTTACCAATTACAAATAGAAAAAAATCTTTTAAAAACAATATTATATCATCCCCTAAAGACTAATTCTCAATTTTTTTAAGATTCAACAATAGAAATCCTTTCTGAAAATTAACCTAAAATTTCTCATTTGGAGCGACAGCTTATTTTGCTTGTATTCTGCTCCTAAATGTTACTATCTTTAATTATCTTTAATATAAAGGCTCTTAAGCTGCATGAAGACTAATTTTCCCCAATCTTGTCTTTCATGGACTATGGAGGAAAATGCCATGAGGTAAAAATGTTGCTATTTCTTTAAGCTCCTACTCATTTCTTTTTAATGTTTCTATCTAGCAAATCAAATAAGAAAATTTAACTTATAAATCTTGCCTGTGCCCATCCATGTCAGAGAGAAAATACAAATATGAACCATTTCAAAATCTTCTTGCATATTTAGGCCAAAGAGTATTGTAAAACTAAAGCTGTGGACTTCAATTAATCATTACAGTTTTATGGGTATACTGTTGTAGTGAATTAATGTGTTTCTCAGAAGAGAAAGAATAGAGGTGACCAGTGCTCATCTATAAATGACAATGAGTAATGTGAAAACGAGAGCACAGATAATATACCTGTTAAGGGTTTCACAAATGTATAAACCACAAAAATGTTAGCTTCATAAACAAAGTAATCAAGAACATCTTTTAAACACTGTTGTCCTCCTAATTTTTTTTAGGTTTTACAAAATATATTACATACATAAGTAAAACCATAATGCAGACTTAAGTGCTTACTTAAAATGTATTTTTGGAATGAAACTGGGTCATTTGTAGAGACATGGATGGACCTAAAGAGTGTCATACAGAGTGAAGTAAGTCAGAAAGAGAAAAGCAAATATCGTATAATAATGCACATATGTGGAATCTAGAAAAAATGGTATAGATCATCTTACATGCAAAGCAGAAATAGAGACACAGAGGTAGAGAACAAATGTATGGATACCAAGGGAGATTGACATGTATACATTACTGATACTATGTATAAAATAGACAACTGATGGGAACATACTGTATAGCACGGGGAACTCCACTTGATGCACTGTGGTGACCTAAATGGGAGCGAAGTCCAACGGGGAGGGGATATCTGTATGTGTGTGGCTGATTCATTTTGTTGTGCAGTGGAGGCTAACACAACATTCTAAAGCAACTACACTCCAATAAAAATATTTTTAATAAAATTAAATAAAATGTATTTTTGAAAAATTAAGAAACGTTTCATTTTTCCACATAGTGTTATATTTATGAATTCTTTTTTTAAATTTTTTGAATTCCTATTTTTATTATTTGCACATTCCTGTTTTTCCACAACTGTGTTTGAGTGTTAAGACTGAGTTTTTTCTTTTTTATGGACATTATAACATTAGCTTTAATAGTAATTAAAAATTAACAATAAAGTGTAAAAAGGAATCTAAAAATTCCTGCTATGTAGAATGATGGCTACTAAAGACCATTTGTAGGTGACTTGGCATTGACAGAAAAGTATACAAGGGTGGATTTAGTCAGATGTCAAAATTCCTTTCTGGAACTCAGTCCTCTTGGCAAACATAAGTATTGTGTAACTCTTTATATTTTAATTGGAGAAAAATGCCTGCGTGAAAGGATAATTTTTACTTTTTATCTCTTCCAGCAGCATGTGCTGCTGTTTGACATGCCAAATGGAAAAATCAGAAAGAACTGAATTAAATATCTCATTATCCAACAGATTGAATAAATTATAAATAAGAAAAATAAATACAAAGAGAGGCTCAAATATAACCTTGACCATAATGCTTTGAAGGGTTGTAAGAATTTTCAATATGCCTTCTATTTCCATCCTCTTAAATATTTCAAAATATACTTAAGGTGTCATAGATAAATAAATAATTATGCTTCCATTTTAACTATAGCCTATCTTTTGAAAGCTGTTTATCACCAATTCCTGCCATTTTATATAATGGGCCTACCAACCTACAGAATGAAGGACATCCAAACTGACCAGGACAGACTTAGGAAGCTAAGTACACACCAGTGCAAGAAGAGCAATTTGTCTAGTCATAGGATTTTTGTCTTCAAAATGCTTTACAGGCCTCGAGAAATTCTAACCACACCCCAAGAGGTAATTTGCTATTACTGACAATTTATGATAAAAAAACCTCTTGGCTATCTCTAATTTGCCCAAGGCCAAAGAAAGTCAGATTAAGGTTTTTGGCCTCAAGTTTTTAAGTCTGATTGATTATTTGGATTGCACTTTATTTTTTAACTTTAAGTTTTTTTATTATTTTAGGAATTTGGCATCATTTGTTACTGCAAACCTATACTTGTACTTGAGATTACACTTCTATTTTAAATTCCTATTTTAAATTCCTATTTTCATCACTAACAGCTCTTTATGCTTTTCTCCTCTTTTTTTCCCCAAGCTTTATTTTCTTCCAGAAAATTTAAAGAGTTGTATTAAAAAACTGCTTGGTCGTATTTCAATTAGTCAAAACTTGACACCGATAACAGTTGCAAGTGAAGAGTATTCTTCAAGCTCTGTGAACAGAAGAGTAGATAATTCAAACCTCAGAGCACAGTCAGAATACAGGAAGAGAGTTTTGCCTCTCAAAAGTGAGGAGCTATGGACAGAAGACAACATGTGACTTGAAATCCTGATCCTCCCTTTTTAAAGATACTACCTCTGAACTCTAGCTAGAGAAACAATGTAAAAGTAGAGGGAATTCAGTCTTTGTTCAACTTTGGGTTGGTGTTTGAAAGCCACAGACTCCTCTTCAGTACATTACTGGGCTGAAGTGTAGAGAAACCTTTGTAAATCAGTACTACTTATTTAAAAAATAATTTGTTGATTAATTCAAAAGATAATTTGTTGATTAATTCACAACATTTTATTTACTATCTTTTATGCCAGACCCTATTAAAAGCACTGGAATTATGGTAATAAATGATATGAACCTTTCCCTTAAAAAGCTCAGTCTAAGAGAGAAAGAGAGAGGAAAAAGGAAACAATAACAAAAAAACCCTCTAATAAACCTGTGCTAAGAGAATACAAGGGAAAAAATAATTACTTTTGTGGACAGTAAATATTTCAGACTGGAAAACTGGATCCCAGAGAACCAATGTTAATTAAATGCCTACTGTATTTCTTTCCTAGGAGTGCCTTAAATTATCAAAAATTTGGATGGCTTAAAACAACAGAAATTTACTCTCTCACAGTTCTTTGATCCAAAATCAGAGTTAGCCGGTAACAAGGTCCTACTGTATAGCACAGGGAACTACATTCAGTATCCTGTGATAAACCATAATGGAAAAGAATATTTTAAAAAAGAATGTATATATATATATGTATAATTGAATCACTTTGCTGTACAGCCAAAATTAACACAACATTGTAAGTCAACTATACATCAATTAAAACAAAAAGAGTTACCTGGGCCCTGCTCCCTCCAAACTCTCTCAGGAAGGAGCCCACCTTGCGTCTTCCAGCTTCTGCTAGCCCTAAGCATTCCTTGCTTCGTGGCAGCATAATTCCAATCCCAGCCTCTGTCTTTGCATGGCTGTCTTCCCTCTGTGTCTCTGTCTCTCCCCCTCTTCTTATAAGGACACCAGTCATATTGGACTTAGGGCTCACCTAACTGCATTATGACCCCATCTTAACTTAATGACATCTACAAAGACCTCATTCCCAAGTAAGGTCACATGCACCAGTACAAGGGATTAGAACCTCAACAAAGCTTTTGGGGGGAAACAATTCAACACACGACACTAGATACTCATTAAAACATTAGGTACTTGTCCTCCTTGGTTTAAAAAATAATAGTGGTTTCATTCAAAAATCAGACAATAAAATAATTCATCAATTTTTTACAGTTTGCAGATCTATGTATATGAGCTTTTATACATACAGCTCTCAGTATTTCATTATTATCTCTAGCACTTCCTATTCTGTCTTTAAAGCTGAAGAGGATTCTCTTTCTGAACAAGGAGAAAGATAAACTAGATTTAAGTAGCAATTAAAGATAGGGCTGGAAAAGAACAATGGCTCTCTAATACAGACTTATTGTGGCTATTGTGGGATGACTCTCACTGGTGATTTATTGAAATAGGTAAACTAAGGAAGTGAAATGATGAAATCTTGCCCACAGTCGAGAAAGGGTACTAAATGACCTCCTGGAGTAACTTCACTGGCAGTCATTTGAATACAACAAAAATCTAAAATTTTTGCGAACATAGTATGACACATAAGCAGGAATGCTTACATAGACTGACAGATTTTACCTTTAAAAGGTATTTACATATATAATGCACGTCCAACCTGAAAATATACTATTTTGTGATATTTGAGTTTCCTACAGTCTCTCAGAAGGTGCAAATGGTACACAGAAATATTTGCAGCGTTTTGTGTACTGTAGTTGACTATTATAAACTTATTGTACTCAGCAAATTCCAAACTATCTACTGGACACTGCAGAGAAACAAGACTTTTGCCATGACACCAAGGACCATATTATTACTATAATATGCTTTATTTATATAAATAGGGGCCTTAAGAGATTTCACCAGGATGGGAACTACAGGACAAGGGTGGATATTTCAGGAAAAGAGAATGACTAACTAATTCATTCAACCAATATATATTGAGAACCTGCTTTTTGCCAGGCCCTGGGATTTCAGCAGTGAACACAATGTTCCAAGTTCTTGTCCTCAAATAGCTTAAATTCTGGGGTGGGAGGGAGGGGGAAGGAGGGGTGGGGAGGGCCGAGAGGTGTCATCAGAAAAAATACAGCATGCCCTGTTAAATTTGAATTTCAGGTAAACGACGGATACATTTGTAGTATAAGTATGTTCAGTACAATATTTGGGACACTTGAATAATTATACAATGAATAAGTTTTCAGTATAAGTAATGACAAGTAATAAGTTTTTAGTATGTCTGATACAATATTTAGGACACACATACTAAAAAGTGTTTTGTTGTTCATCTGAAATTCAAATTTAACTGGGTGCCTTGTATTTTTATTTGCTAACTCTGACAGTCCTAAGGTAGGGAGAAAGAAAATAAACATACAAAAAGTAGTATGCCATAGATGATAAATACTGGGAAGAAAAAGAAAGTAATGTTAGGAGAATTGGGGATGCTGCAAGAATACGGGGTCACCGTTACGTTTATCAGAGAGAAGGTCCCTCCAAGAAGGAGATATTTGAGCAGAGACCTGAAGGAAGTGAGGGTGTGATCTACACCACTACCCGGGTGAAGAGCTTTCCTGGCTAAGGAGACAGTAAGTAAAAATCCCTGAGGTTGGAATACTGTAGGCTTCCCAGGGAACCAAGAGTCCTGTATGTTGGAACAGAGGGAGCAACGGGAAGGGCAAAATTTTTATTGCCCTTTCAGAATTTATTATGAGTCAGAACGAATTCTTTGGCATTACTCAAAATATGACACTAAGTTGTATGTCTGTCCATCTCTGTCTCTTTGTTCCTCTCTTTATCTCTGCCTCTCTACAAAGGCATGTGTGGGTGTGTGTCTATGTGTAAGACATATATATATATACAGAGAGAGGGATAGGCTCAACACAAAGTAATGTCTGCTACAAGGAAAAATAATGAGGAACTTAATCTGGGCCTTATTTACACTTGTGTTGTCAATTTTGATCATTTGCTTATTTAACTAAAGTGTTCTGCTTTCATTACAGTCACTAGCTTCCACCTATAAATAATAATGTATTCATATTCTGTAAGTATGTTATAGAGTTCCACACATTTAGCAGCAGAGACCAAGACACAGAGAGTATTGTTATTTAATGAAACCTCTCATCAAACCCTGTGGATTTACTAGCAGTTGGTTAACCTTCAAAATAACACCACATATTGGGATTCTAATGCCCAAATTTATTCATCTCATTCTTTGTTTTGAAAATTGGCCTCCATTAGACATTGTCACACTGCAAATTGACCCTTCTCTCCACATGGAGGTGGTCTCTGTGGCCCCAAAAGGTGGACTCAGCAGTGGCCCCCATTTTAAATACCAGGGATTTAAATAGCTCTCAATCCAAGGGACACTTGTACAGCATTTGTGTTCCTGTTCTGCCCCCATTCTTGTGTCTTAATCTCCGAGTTGGTAGCTTCCCAATATTCCAGCCCCTAGAGGCCTGGAATATGACCTTTCTCTTGTTATTAACGCTTCTAAAATACACTTGTTTTCTAATCTCTGGCCTGGTTCTTGAGATCATTTTGCTTACTGATACAATTTTCTGAGTAAAATATCAGAGTATTAATCATCCTTCACCCCTGAGGTTTGCTCACTCAGGAGCCAAAACATCCCAAATCAACTTCTCAACTCCCTTTCTTGACTTTTCACTTGGAATTTTGTCCTGCTATTGTCATGCTTCCTGACATAAGTCATGTTTTGCTTGATAGACTGACTTCCTCTGAGCACCAGCATGGGGATCTGTTCTTAGTGTGCTAACTCAATTCAGAATGTGATTCCAGAGGAAACTTACACAAGCCACTTAGATAGCCTCATCCACCAGAGGGCAGACAGCAGAAGCAAGAAGAACTACAATCCTGCAGGCTATGGAACAAAAACCACATTCACAGAAAGATAGACAATATGAAAAGGCAGAGGGCTATGTACCAGATGAAGGAACAAGATAAAACCCCAGAAAAACAACTAAATGAAGTGGAGATAGGAAACCTTCCAGAAAAAGAATTCAGAATAATGATTGATAGTGAAGATGATCCAGGACCTCGGAAAAAGAATGGAGGGAAAGATCAAGAAGATGCAAGAAATGTTTAACAAAGTCCTAGAAGAATTAAAGAACAAATACACAGAGATGAACAATACAATAACTGAAATGAAAACTACACTACAAGGAATCAATAGCAGAATAACTGAGGCAGAAGAACGGAGAAGTGACCTGGAAGGCAGAATGGTGGAATTCACTGCTGCGAAACAGAGTAAAGAAACAGAAGAATGAAAAGACAGCCTAAGAGACCTCTGGGACAATTTTAAACCCAACAACATTCGCATTTTAGGGGTCCCAGAGGGAGATGAGAGAGAGAAAGGACCCGAGAAAATATTTGAACAGATTACAGTCAGAAAGTTCCCTAATATGGGAAAGGAAGTAACCACCCAAGTCCAGGAAGCACAGCGAGTCCCATACAGGATAAACCCAAAGAGAGACATGCCAAGACACATAAATCAAATTGGCAAAAAATAAAGACAAAGAAAAATTATTGAAAGCAGCAAGCAAAAAATGACAAATAACATACAAGGGAACTCCCATAAGGTTAACAGCTGACTTCTCAGCAGAAACTCTACAAGCCAGAAGGGAGTGGCATGATATACTTAAAGTGATGAAAGGGAAGAACCTACAACCAAGATTACTCTACCCAGGAAGGATCTCATTCAGATTTCGATGGAGAAAGCAAAAGCTTTACAGAAAAGCAAGAGATAAGAGAATTCAGCACCACCAAACCAGCTCTACAACAAATGCTAAAGGAACTTCTCAAAGTGGGAAACACAAGAGAAGAAAAGGACCTACAAAAACAAACCCAAAACAATTAATGGTCATAGGAACATACATATCGATAATTACCTTAAACGTGAATGGATTAAATGCTCCAACCAAAAGACACAGGCTTGCTGAATGGATACAAAAACAAGACCCATATATATGCTGTCTACAAGAAACCCACTTCAGACCTAGGGACACATTCAGACTGAAAGTGAGGGGATGGAAAAAGAAAGATACTCCATGCAAATGGAAATCAAAAGAAAGCTGGAGTAGCTATACTCATAGCAGATAAAATAGACTTTAAAATAAAGAATGTTACAAGAGACAAGGAAGGACACTACATAATTATCAAGGGATCAATCCAAGAAGAAGATATAACAATTGTAAATATACATGCACCCGACATAGGAGCACCTCAATACATAAGGCAACTGCTAACAGCTATAAAAGAGGAAATCGAGAGTAACACAATACTAGTGGTGAACTTTAACACCTCACTTACACCAATGGACAGATCATCCAAAGTGAAAATAAATAAGGAAACAGAAGGTTTAAATGACACAATAGACCAGATAGATTTAATTGATATTTATAGGACATTCCATCCAAAAGCAGCAGATAATGCTTTCTTCTCAAGTGCTCATGGAACATTCTCCAGGATAGATCACATCTTGGGTCACAATCAAGCCTCAGTAAATTTAAGAAAATTGAAATCATATCAAGCATCTTTTCTGACCACAACGCTATGAGAGGAGAAATGAATTACAGGGGAAAAAAATGGAAAAGACACAAACACATGGAGGCTAAACAATACGTTACAAAATAACCAAGAGATCACTGAAGAAATCAAAGAGGAAATCAAAATATACCTAGAGACAAATGACAATGAAAACATGACGATCCAAAATCTATGGGATGCAGCAAAAGCAGTTTTAAGAGGGAAGTTTATAGCTATACAAGCCTACCTCAAGAAACAAGAAAACATCTCAAATAAACAATCTAACCGTACACCTAAAGGAACTAGAGAAAGAAGAACAAACAAAAGACAATGTTAGCAGAAGGAAAGAAATCATAAAGATCAGAGCAGAAATAAATGAAATAGAAACAAAAAAAAAACAGTAGCAAAAATCAATGAAACTAAACGCTGGTTCTTTGAGAACATAAACAAAATTGATAAACCATTAACCAGAATGATCAAGAAAAAGAGGGAGAGGACTCAAATCAATAAAATTAGAAATGAAAAAGGAGAAGTTACAACAGACACCACAGAAATACAAGGCATCCTGAGACTACTACAAGCAACTCTATGCCAATAAAATGGACAACCTGGAAGAAATGGACAAATTCTTCAAAAGATATAACCTTCCAAGACTGAACCAGGAACAAATAGAAAATATGAGCAGACCAATCACAAGTAATGAAATTGAAACTATGATTAGAAATCTTCCAACAAACAAAAGTTCAGGACCACACGGCTTCACAGGTGAATTCTTTTAAACATTTAGAGAAGAGCTAACACCCATCCTTCTCAAACTCTTCCAAAATATAGCAGAGGGAGGAACGTTCCCAAACTCACTCTATGAGGCCACCATCACCCTGATCCCAAAACCAGACAAAGATACTACAAAAAAAAAATTACAGACCAGTATCACTGATGAATATAGATGCAAACATCCTCAACAAAATACTAGCAATCAGAATCCAACAGCACATTAAAAGGATCATACACCATAATTCAAGTGGGATTTATCCCAGGGATGCAAGGATTCTTCGACGTATGCAAATCAATCAATGTGATACACAATATTAACAAATTGAAGAATAAAAACCATATGATCATCTCAATAGATGCAGAAAAAGCTTTTGACAAAATTCAACACCCATTTCTGATAAAAACTCTCCAGAAAGTGGGCACAGAGGGAACCTACCTCAACATAGTGAAGGCCATATAGGACAAACCCACAGCAAACATCATTCTCAATGGTGAAAAACTGAAAGCATTTCCTTTGAGATCAGGAACAAGACAAGGATGTCCACTCTCTCCACTGTTATTCAACATAGTTTGGGAAGACCTAGCCACGGCAATCAGAGAAGAAAAAGAAATAAACAGAATACAAATTGGAAAAGAAGTAAAACTGTTAGTGTTTGCAGATGACATGATCCTATACCTAGAGAATCCTAAAATGCCACCAGAAAACTACTAGAGCTAATCAATTAATTTGGTAAAGTTGCAGGATACAGAATTAATGCACAGAAATCTCTTGCATTCCTATACACTAATGATGAAAAATCTGAAAGAGAAATTAAGGAAACACTTCCATTTACCACTGCCACAAAAAGAATAAAATACCTAGGAATAAACCTACCTAGGGAGACAAAAGACCTGTATGCAGAAAACTATAAGACACTGATGAAAGAAATGAAAGGTGATACCAACAGATGGAGAGATATACCATGTTCTTGGATTGGAAAAATCAATACTGTGAAAATGACTCTACTACCCAAAGCAATCTACAGATTCAATGCAATCCCTATCAAATTACCAATGGCATTTTTTACGGAACAAGAACAAAAAAATCTTAAAATTTGTATGGAGACACAAAAGACCCTGAATAGACAAAGCAGTCTTGAGGCAAAAAAACAGAGCTGGACGAATCAGACTCCCTGACTTCAGACTATACTACAAAGCTACAGTTATCAAGACAATATGGTAGTGGCACAAATACAGAAACATAGATCAATGGAACAAGATAGAAAGCCCAGAGATAAACCCACGCACCTATGGTCAACTAATCTATGACAAAGGAGGCAAGGATATACAATGGAGAAAAGACAGTCTCTTCAATAAGTGGTGCTGGGAAAACTGGACAGATACATGTAAAAGAATGAAATTAGAACACTCCCTAACACCATACACAAAAGTACACTCAAAATGGATTGGAGACCTAAATGTAAGACCGGACACTATAAAACTCTTAGAGGAAAACATAGGAAGAACACTCTTTGACATAAATCACAGCAACATCTTTTTTGATCCACCTCCTAGAGTAATGGAAATAAAAACAAAAAAAACCACATAGGACCTAATGAAACTTCAAAGCTTTTGCACAGCAAAGGAAACCATAAACAAGACGAAAAGACAACCCTTAGAATGGGAGAAAATATTTGCAAATGAATCAACAGACAAAGGATTAATCTCCAAAATACATAAACGGCTCATGCAGCTCAATATTAAAGAAACAAACAACCCAATCCAAAAATGGGCAGAAGACCTAAATAGACATTTCTCCAAAGAAGACATACAGATGACCAAGAAGCACATGAAAAGCTGCTCAACATCACTAATTATTAGAGAAATGCAAATCAAAACTACAGTGAGGTATCACCTCACACCAGTTAGAATGGGCATCCTCAGAAAATCTACAAACAACAAATGCTGGAGAGGGTGTGGAGAAAAGGGAACCCTGTTGCACTATTGGTGGGAATGTAAATTGATACAGCCACTATGGAGAACAGTATGGAGGTTCCTTTAAAAACTAAAAATAGAATTACCATATGATCCGGCAATCCCACTACTGGGCATATACCCAGAGAAAACCATAATTCAAAAAGACACATACACCCCAATGTTCATTGCAGCACTATGTACGATAGCCAGGTCATGGAAGCAACCTAAATGCCCATTGACAGACGAATGGCTAAAGAAGATGTGGTACATATATATACAATGGAATATTACTCAGCCATAAAAAAGGAACGAAATTGGGTCATTTGTTGAGACATGGATGAATCTGGAGACTGTCATACAGAGTGAAGTAAGTCAGAAAGAGAAAAAAACAAATATCGTATATTAACGCATGTATGTGGAACCTAGAAAAATGGTACAGATGAACCAGTTTGCAGGGCAAAAGTTGAGACACAGATGTAGAGAACAAACGTATGGACACCAAGGGGTGAAAGCCACAGGGGCTTGGGGATGGTGGTGTGCTGAATTGGGCGATTGGGATTGACATGTATACACTGATGTGTATAAAATTGATGACTAATCAGAACCTGCTGTATATAAAAATAAATAAAATGAAATTCAAAAATTAAGAAAAAACTAATACTAAACTTTCTTTGGGTTATTTGTATGGAAATTTGTTAATATAAATGTTTCAGACATTACATGAAATTCCTCAAAGTCTTATATATTCTGGTATAATGTTATAAGTCATAATTCTAGTTATTACTTTAAAATGTATATCTCAGAAATAACTAAAAACAAACAAAGAAAAAAAGAATGTGATTCCAGCGGCTGCTATCCCTGTCTGCCCTCATTGGATGTGGCAGGACCAGGACACTGGGGCATAAGCTAAGCCCGCCCCCCTTTGTGCCCAGTAATCGAACTGGTTGGATATTGCTCCTTGTTTCTTGCTTTCCAAAGTAAGAATAACACCAACATTACTACATACTTTACTCTGAACTTCAAATCAAAAATGTTTTAAATATCTCACATCTCAAGGATCACGAATTAGAGACACCATATACATATTGTTCTGTAATTTCAGAACCAGGCATTAGAAGAGCCCTGTGTTTGCAGAAACTAGAACTTTAAAACATTTCTAATCCTACTCTTGCAAAAAAGATAACATGACTTTCTCCCTCTCAATTCATGCCATCTTTTGCTTCCTGGCCAAAATCATCAAGGCTTGTTGAATTTCATAATGAATTTCTCTTTTTGGTCTATGGACCCACTCTCCACCTTTTTTACATCTCTTTTGAGTTTTTCCACTTACACCCACTAGAACATTTCCTCTTTGTGCTAGCCCAAGCAGGCTTTTCTGTCTGCGTCAGGCCAACATCCAGCTCTTTCTTCCCAGCAAGTGTCTGTCTCTGAAGTCTGATGCAGAGCTTAGCCAGAGAACCTTTCCGCATGTAAGTAAACAGAGCCATGTTTAACTAGGTCTCGAGATGAAACACATAACTGTCCTTTTTGCTGTGGGGAAGTGCTTCTGATGCTTTAATATTTATGCTCTAGATCTAAAATATCTACTATTAGTTCTGTGAACCTAATCCCCAAGTCTTAGTTTCCTCATTTGTAAGATACTGGCTATGTGATCTCCAAGGTCACCTCCACCTCTGCGGTCTGTAATGCAATTATTCATCACATTCGGCAGAGCCTCTCCTCTTTATAAAACTCAAGTCTATGGAATCAGAGAGAACAAAAATGATCCCAGGCATGATTTTGCTATGTCAGGATTTCTACCTTCATAGTCATATACTCCTTTTTAGAAAACCATAAGAAGAGGTAAACTATGCAAATTGGAAATGAATATATATCTGATAATTATAAATCACAAATTATATCAGCTTTAAGAACAGAGAGATTACTAAAATTTCCTAAGAAGATGTACTGTGACATCTTATATATTGTTACCTTTTTATTTTCTGTCAATTCTTTACTGCTTTATTTGGAGGTGAGTTACATACACAGTTTTCAAGTTAAGCAGATCAGATGAAACATAATCGTGATTCCTATTCCTCTGCTTTTGCTTTCCATAGTGGATGCTTTAAGTGTGAAACATTCAGTTTGTCTATTTACAAGACTATTAAGTGTGAGGAATATTTGTATCATAAAACTCACACTCCAGGAATAGCTATGCATTAATAATGTTTTAAAAACTTATTTGAAAGTGAACACTCAGCCAGTCACATTGTCTGGGAGGTCCCAAATAATTGGAATAGCTTTTTTTAAAAAAATTAATTGTAATTTCTTAATTTTCTGAATAAATGTGCATAGTTCACCAGTGGATTTGTCTTCTCCATTCTCTCACTTGCTGAATCTACCCTATCAATCAATTCCTGAGTCATTCTTGAGGCAGTGCAAATGTTTTATAGTCAGCCTCAACCCAGCAGTGCATAGGGTCTGGAATGTCTTACTAATATGCCCAGTAAGTTTTAGTCCTGCTTTTGTTGCCCAGCTCTAGCCACTGCATTGACTTACCATAGAGTTTCTGCTTCAAGTTCCCGATAGACCTGAGCCCCTGTAGAAAAAGCCTTGGCCTCACTGGCTCTTGTCAGCCCCACCTCTAGAGAACAAGAAGCTGTTTATTCCCACAACACTACCGTGTTCCTTCCAGGAATGGGCTCCTCACCCAAAGGCGCAACACTGCCATCCAGCTATTTTGACCTTGAACTCGTTCTTCCACAACTGGCCCACAGTAATGCAACACCCACAGTAACCACACAGAGATTTGCCATTTTACGCAGGACAGCCCCATGGATAGGTCTGCTTTCCGGTTTCAGTGTTTTGTCCATATCTGTTTCCATTGCCTCTTGTCGGTGAAATAGCACTCTGACCCATTCTGACATTTCCAAATAGGAGGGGAAAGTACATAATTGTTTGAACCATTCATGAATAACTTGGACATTCAATGGGAAAGTAATCAAGACTGTTTATGAATATTCCTCTTTTAAAATAAAATGGTATTAAGCAAGGGATTGAGGTGGTCGACCATGCTGTATTTGCAAAGATAAATGAGATTTAGAAAAAGACATAAACTTTGACAAGAGCGTTATGTACTTTTTGCTTTTCAATCTGTTTTTGCTTTTCCTACATGTTGTTAGCTGAAGGGGACTTTTAAAAAGCTAGTTGAAAATAATGACACATCAAAATAAGCATTGGGCCATTCAACGTTATCACTTTAATCTTTCTGGCCCTTTTAGAAATAATATGCTCATTTTAAAAATTACATGCTTTCTTCTGGTAATTGTATGTAAATTTCAAATCATTAAAAAGTACTATCACGTTTTTTTTCTGGTTCATTTTCTGACATATTTCTGTACAAATGGGTATATTAGTAGGAATAGGACAAAATTTTTTAAAACTAAAATTGAGCATTGTATTCCTGGTTTTTAAAACTGTTGTATCCCATGAAAGAATTGTTTTCTAAGATTTCGATAAGCTATTCATAGAACCATCAAATTAAGCTTGCACTTTTTTTTTAACTCACTGACCACTGTGCAGTTCTAACTTAATGACCATCATTTGATGGGAAAAGCACGTTGACTGCAGAATCAGCCAGAGTTGGCAGCTAATTCTGGCTTCTCCACCTACCTCCACTCCACTCCTGGATCTTACCCCAGCTAGCCCACCAGTTCTCTCATCTCTAAATAGTCAGAATGTCAGTGTCTTTCTTATTTGAGGGTCATTGTGAGAACAAAAATAGACAATATATATAAAGCACTTAGTTCACTGCCTGACACACAGTAGGAGCTTAATAAAAAACTATTAAAAACTAACATTAATTATATATATCTGGAGTAATTGAGGCAGATGTTATAATGCAATGCTCGAATCTGTTCTAATTATACCCATGCCTTTATTAAAAGCCTTTCATGCTTTCCATTATCTTATCTAATAGTAATAAATTGTCTTTCACAGGTAGAACCCATGGCTACTTTTTAAGGGACAAAATATTCTGTAAGATTCTATTTTATGCCAGAATCACGTTTTTTCAGAATTATATATATTATTATATATAAAACCCATTATAAAATATAATTATATATTGCATAATTATGTAAACTATATAATATAAATATATGATGTAACTATATTGTATATGAAAGCCATATATATATATATACATACACACACACACATATATATACACATACCTCTACAGGGAAAGAGAGGGGAGTTATTTCCTGGTTCCTGGTTTAGATTTTCACAAAGGTCTTATATGTATTGGCTTGCCCCAGATGCTAATGGATACTTAAACCACATGATACAACTTCACAGAGAGTCAACTGTACTCAATGCAATGTGATAAGTAAACTCAGCTATGTGAAGGGGTAGAATTAAAAAGTCATATGAATTAGAGACGTCCCTGGCAGTCCAGTGGTTAAGACTTCGCCTTCCAAGGCAGGGGGTGCGGGTTCGAGCCCTGGTTGGGGAGTTATATCCCACATGTCTTGCGGCCAAAAAACCAAAACAGAAGCAATATTGTAACAAATTCTATAAAGACTTTAAAAATGGTCCACATCCAAAAGAAAAGAAAATAAAAAGAATGCAGAGATAATAAAAAAAAATGTCACATGAATTAAAAGACTGCACAAGATCCACCTAAAAATTCTTTTCTGACAGGGGACTGATTTAGGCTACACCTCAGAATCCCCAGCACATTTAACACTTCTGATTTGGGGTATTTTTGGAATACCCTACAAACTTTGGAGAAAAAAAGAAAGAATAGAAAATATTTAACACAAAATCACAGTGAAAAAAAAATAAGACTAATATAGAAACTATTGTCATAAGCTGTAAAGAACATGAGAAGGATATTCCAACTGATTTTAACCTCTCCCTACAGCAGAGATTAATAGAGTGATAATTCTTATTTTGGTACCTAATCCATATTAAAAACAGTGATTTAAATAGCGCCTGTGGTGTATGGAGTATTAGATATATCAAAGGCCCTGAGTCCAGGGTATGAAAAGCTTAGAACTTTATAAGATGATTGGCATGTATTTGTGGGATTATTTTTTTAGAATGTGGAATGGGAAATTTTATCTAGCTAAATTTAAATTCCCACTAATACAGATTTTCATCTTCTTTAAATTGAGATCTGTATGTTATTTGAGTTAACTACCTAGATATATCAAATAAAATTAATGTATCAGAGTATGATAGTAGAAATGACATTTTCAGATATTTGAATTTGTTTTTAATTATAGCAGTGTCCTCTATCAGCTACAGAAACTGTGGAATATGTATGTATGTTATAAACATAAACATAAATAACCTTATCCTTTTGAAAGACCACAGTAATTTCAAAGAACTATTCGCTGTTGATATGCATGAAAATGAAACACACTAAAGTGATAAAACAGACTTTGGATCTTAAGGTTATAGTGACTGCTATTAACATTGAACAGATCCAGAGACATGAAAAATGGGCTGTCTGTACTCTTTGCCAACTCAGTGAGAATATCTTATAAACAAGATCATTACTTGTGTTTAGCTGATTGGTATGGATGAAGAGAACCTTAAATTCACAGTACAATATTTTTCTATTCCTCATATGTCAGTCATCGTTGCAAAAGTAAAACCTTCACTTCCTCAAAAATAAATCTCCTGCTGTTTCAATGAGATCGAGCATTTCAGTAATACTCATTTTAAATTTAATATTATATTATTGGGTCCTACGGAAAAACAGACAGAGGGTTTAGTGTGTAGACGTTTACCCATTTATATAAAATCATTATATTTGGGCCAAAAAAGGGAGAATTCTGCAAATCAGTTGTTTCTTTTTATGTTGTACCAAACGTCTTGAGACATCCGGATGTTTGACCATCACTAAACTTAATATGATTAAGCAAGCATTATATTTTTTATCTAAATGACTTGGCACCTAAGAGAAACAGATTTAATGATTATTTATTAACCTTCAATTCCAAGGAAAGTTAGATAATTTTCTACTGTGAAACAGAAAGAGAAGCCATTCACTACAATAAAAGCTGTTGCCTAAATCTGTATCTGAAAGAAAACATAATTGATGTCGGTAGATGTACGTATATTGATCTTTAAGACAAAACAAATCACAAAAAAGATGGTGAATTAAATATATGTAAGTTTCACAGGCTAAATTTCACAAGCGAAAACGATGAGAAAGATTTACTGGCTCCCACATCAGTGAGCAGCAAGGACACCAGGCAAGACTTAAACTCTGTTAAAGCCTTTGGGATCTTAACACAGCCACTCAGGCCTTCTGCTTGGGTACCACAGCTCCAGAGAGGCAACCTAGCAGCCATAAGGATGCTGTTAGACTAATCGAATCGGTCTCTTCCACTGTCAATACTTTGTCAAAATAGTCTAAGATGACAGATGGGTCAGGGAATTTAGGAGTCTTGCCAATGGGCATGAGATGAGAAAGTGTCAGGTTGTAGCTTTATGATAAGAGCAGACCGAAGGGAAAGTGAATGCAACTAAATGGGGATTTGGAACCATGCTGCCAAGCTGCTTAGATAGTAGAGCTGTATATCTGGGCAGTGAGGAATCTGAGTGTGGTAGGAATGGAACTGACAAAGTTTGGGACTGAAACGATTAAAACATAAGAGAGATTGGAAGAGCTATGTATCATGTCAAAAGCAATCACTGTATGCATGTATATGTATATGTGTTTGTGCAAACCTGTACACATAACGTATGTGTACCTATCGCGTAACCTGTCGCATCCTCTTCCTCAACTCCCTCACTCCAACTCCCCTTCCAGGGAAGACCATATAGCTACAAACATTTTAAAGCCTGTGCATAAAATCTACAAAAAAAGAAAAAAGTATATTACTACATTTCTACCTATATGATGCAATATGGACCTTGTTATGCTTCACAAATTCACTTGTTGTCCAAGTTACATATGACGCCTACTCTCCTGTATCTGGTAACCGGTCCTGATTTCTCTCTTTATTCCGCAGTTCCTTCTCCCTATCAAATTATCAATTGCCTTCTGTAATTTGTTTCTCTGATGTAGCATATTCTCTGTCAATTCAAGTGCATCTGCCGGCTTTCCTTGGGAGGTTCTAAGATGACAAATGACTGCTTTATCATTTATTTCATCTCACTGTAAAGGAGTGTTTGTCATTATAAGCTTCTTATTTTCTTACACTATAGCTGGCTGATGGTGTGACCGTAAAACCTTAGTTTCGTTGTATCTCAATCGTCTCTACAAAATAGAAATAGTGTATCCATTGTCACTAAAATTTCTCTTACTGAAACTGTTGTGGCCAAGATGAATAGTGTAGTAAGCTGGGCCTCAAATATATTGGAATGCTGGTGGAGATTCAACATAGATCTGGTGGGGAGGGCAGATTCTGACCCTTCTGTAGACACTACCTAAGAGTGGAAGTCACATGGCTTTTTATCCAGACATGTATACTTTTTGGTTTATCAATATTCACAAAGACTTATAAACCCATCTTCAGCTTAGTGGTCCGCAAGAAGTAGCTTCAGTTAGCATCAGAGAATAGCAACCTCCCAGATATTGCAAGGAAATTTAATCTCTCATTTATCAGCGTAACAAATTTTTGTATACCTGCTCTATCCCAGCAGTACCATAGTGTAACTATGAACAGACATGGTTCCTAGCCTCAGGGAACTGACAGAACAGAGAAGTCAGACAATAAAAGAGGAGAAAATAACAAGCACCTTGTAAAAAAAAAAAAAAAAAACCATTTCTGCTGTGATAAGAGAATCACTGCTAGGGAATTCTGAGAAGACAAGTAAAATTGCACGTATAAGCACACACCTTAAAATAAGCTCAATGAAAGAAACAAATTGGTCAATGATAGAGAATAACTACTGGGTTATTATGGGAAGATGATAGCTTGAATATATCCCTGCTACCCTTGCTGCTACTGTATCTGACCCAAGCAGCTACCTAGGCTTCCTGTGTTGCCAGAGCCTTGAAAGAAAGAGCACTTGGGGGAATTTTTGCTTCATGAACCAAGGAAGAGGCAAGGACCAGTGGGGAAAGGCCTGAAGGGAGGCCCCAATGAATGTGGTAGATTCTGGTGAAAGTCTGGCCTGCGGGGTGGATGAGCAAAGGCTGCCTGCAAGAGTGGTCCTTGCTGGGTCTACCAGTCTCCCCAGGCCTTGAGCAGCTTCCGGGTGCAAGAAGGATTTTTTTAATCACGAAATAAAAAAAGCAAAAACCATGAAAGAAATGATTATTCAACATGACTGTACTAGGATAAAAACTTATATAAAAAAGAAACTTTAAAAAGTAAAAGGATAAGCCAGATGAAGAAAGTATATTTTTTTAAAAAATCAAATAGCCTAGAAGAAAAATGGCCTAAAGCATTTTATTCAGAGAAAATTAGAATGCCAATAAAAATATCAAAAGATATTAAAGCTCACTAGTAACTTCTGAAATACTAATTAATAGATACTGACCCCAATTAATCTTACACCAAGGTGGTAATAAAGATGTAGAAAGGTAAGACTCACAGACGTTATTGGTTGAAGTAGAAATTAGTACCACTACAGAGGAGAGCACCTTCAAAACACCTGGTAAACTTGAACATGCTCACAAGCCCTGATTCACTAGTTTTCCTACTAGATGAATGAATTCCCTAGTGAAACTCTGGCACACTTTTATAAGGACTTACATGCAAAGATGCTCAGATCAGCTCCCTTTGGGAGAGTGAAACATAGCAGCAACCTAATTATTCTTCACTACATAAATAAATTATTCTTCACTACATAAATGAACAAAGTGAACTTTGTTCACACGGTAGGATAGTGAACCAAAATGAAAACAAATGAATTTACATACATTGACCTGAATAAATTGCAATAAACAGGGTGATTTTGAAACACCAAGTTGAATTTTTTAAAAGTATTAAATGATTTGAACTTGTCAAAATGTATTCAACGTAAAAAATGCATTTATAAAAAAACGTTATATAAAAACGTTAAATGTAGAAAATAACATGTATTGTTCATAGAGATCCATATTTTATAAAATATAAAAACTGGACGTAGAGACTGTCATACAGAGTGAAGTAAGTCAGAAAGAGAAAAACAAATATCATATATTAATGCATATATGTGGAACCTGAAAACATTGGTATAGATGATGTTATTTACAAAGCAGAAACAGACAAACGTATGGATACCAAGAGGGAAAGGATGGGTGGGATGAACTGGGAGATTGGGATTGACGTACATACACTACTGATACAATGTATAAAATAGACAACTAATGAGAACCTACTGTGTAAGCACAGGGAACTCTACTCAGTGCTCTGTGGTGACCTAAATGGGAAGGAAATCCAAAAAAGAGGGGATATATGTATACATGTAGCTGATTCACTTTGCTGTACAGTAGAAACCAACACAGCATTGTAAAGCAACTATACTCCAATAAAAATTTTTAAAAATTATGCATACATCTACCAATGTCAGGAAAGTGATTACAGCTGAGAAGGAAGGGGGAGGGAACGGAATGGGACAGTCATTAGCTACATGTGTAACATTTGATACTGAATGAGAAAGCACCTTGACACAGAGATGTCAGCATGTCAGCATCTGTTTGTGCACGGAGGCGGACATCCTTTGTAATATTATTTTTATTTGATGAAATCACGATTATTGTGGGAGATTCACAGACACACCTCTTAATAAGAAGAAAAACCACAGTTTCTCAAGGAATAAGGTAGAGTTGAAAGGTCAAATGTCAAGAGGTGAAGAGGACAGGGCTTGGTGGTGTGCTTTGGGATCAGGTGTGAAAGAATCCAGAGCACCACTTACCAGACCTGAATCTTTCCGATAGTTATTTAACCTCTTAAAGAATCGAAGTTTTCCTCTGTAAAGTGAAGATAATAATGGAATCTACTTCCATGGTATTATAGTGAAGCAAAATGTACTAATGTAGCATATATATAAAACAGTCGGGGGCTCCCTGGTGGCGCAGTGGTTAAGAATCTGCCTGCCAATGCAGGGGACACGGGTTCGAGCCCTGGTCCGGGAAGATCCCACATGCCATGGAGCAATTAAGCCCGTGCGCCACAACTACTGAGCCTGTGCTCTAGAGCCACGTGCCACAGCTACTGAAGCCCACATGCCTAGAGCCTGTGCTCCGCAACAAGAGAAGCCACCGCAATGAGAAGCCCGCGCACTGCAGACGAAGAGTAGCCCCCCCGCTCACCGAAACTAGAGAAGCCGGCATGCAGCAACAAAGACCCAATGCAGCCAAAAATAAATAAATAAAATAAATTAAAAAAAAAAAAAAAAAAAAAAAACAGTCGGCACTGTGGCCAGAAATAAATGGTCCCAGAAAACGTTGACATAGTCCATTCATTCATCAAGATATTATTAAAATTCCCAGGTCTAAACACATAATGTCATGAAGATATTATGAGGGCAAATGGAATGATATGGGAATTTAATAACAAGCATTAATTGAATATCCACTAGGCTCCAACACTTCCCATAATTTACCTGTAAGCCTCCAAATAACCAGGCAACAGCAACTCTTATCCTGTGTAAGCAGACCCAGGTCCTAAGAGGCTCAGTGTTTTGCCTAAATCTCCAAGCTCGTGAGAGCTGTGAGGTCCAGATTAGAGCCAACGTCTGACTCCTAAACTCGTTTGTTTACAGTGATATTCAAACTGGGCTTCCATTGGCTATGGCAGCTTTAAAATGTTTGAGAACCATAATTCTACACTGTGTTACCTTCTGCATACTAGTAGATACTCCTAAGGCTCAAAGAAAGGCCAATATATACTTTGGTGTCAATATTTCAATTATCATATACAGTATAATGCAGGTAAAGTTTAAGAACAAAACTGCTTAACCTTAAGCATGATTTTTTTACTGTTTTACATTGTGTGTTATAGAATTTGGTATAGGTGAATTAGTTGACAATAGGTTACTGACTTAATATGAAATAAATATAGACATACATACACACACACATGAAAATAATGCAACAATGAACCTTATGTTTGAAACCCTTACACCAGTCGCTTCTCATTTTTAAATAAGTTTATATGTGGTGAAAATGCAGCTAACCATGTCCCATGTCCCAGGGCAGAAGCCTTCTTCAAGTGCTCCCTGTAGAGGCTACTAAAGTGTTATATCCTCTTTCCGTCAGTGGTGTGAACCTTTCTGAGGGCTCATGGTGGCATGGAAAGATCTGACCTAAGCCAGGGGAGCTGGGTCCCAGTTACACAACTACCATTCACCAGGAGGAGGTCTGTAACACACCAGGGAACCCTGAGCTTCACCTTTTCCAGGCTTCAGCTTTTCTTTCAATATAATGGAAGCATTGGCAAAAGCATGGAAGTAGTTTTCAAATGTATTTTAAGTCCTAGACCCCTTTGTTTACTTAAAATTTTAAGCCAAAGTCAAATATGTCAATTGCCTGGAAAGGGGACATTGAGAACTCTCCCCCAATTCTTGGACACATCTCCAGGAACACTTTGGAGCAATCCAGAGATAAGTCAGAAAAAATTAGTGGACAAGATGAATTCTAAGGTTAAATTAATTAAGGAGAAAATTGTGGGCCCCAAAGTATGGCCAACGTAGTTTGAATCTCAGATCCTCCACTTACTAGTTGTCTTACATTGAGCGAATTAACTAACTGGTATAAAACTAGTTCCCTGTAACCTACCTTATAGTGTTATTGTGAATATTGAATAAGATAATGCATGTGAAGCACTTAGAACAGTGCCTGGAACCTGAAAAAGAGATCAATAAAGTAACCTACTGATCAGTTTACCACCACCAACATCATCATCATTATTGTTATGAAATTAATCAAATGTATGAAAAAAAAACCTAGCAGTTGCCTGGCACAAGATGTGTGTGTATTACACCTCCATCATTTTCCTACTTTTATGCCAAGATATTGACTCTATATTAGGCTCTAGAAGCTGTTAGATTATATTAAAAGGTAATGATGAATGAGATAGCAACCTCAAAACACACTGATGAAAGTTATTTTCTGCAGATTAAAATGAATATTGAGCTAACGGTATTTTTGTGAGAAACTTTCCTCCATCCCCAGTAGTTTTGTATCTGCTTCTCTGGATATTTTAGTGGTTGAGACATTCCTGGCTACACAGGAATGTGAAATGTTCATTAAAAGAAGAGTCCTAGTCATTGCCTTGTAAAGATGATTCTGACAGCCTAGTTCTTTATGAACTATTTGTGTGTTAGCTTGTCCAGACTTTGGATGAGTTGGCCACTGAAGCAGAAAAATCACCACCAGGCTTGTCATATATCATTGATGCAATGTGCCTTTCTATGTGCCTGGCTGAGCAGCTTCCAGTGACATTTGACATGGGGTTTTCTCCCAAGGCCACGGCATGCTGTGTGCAGCAAATCTGAGCTAAAAAACTAGTGTATGGCCGGGTGTTCTTGGTAGGCCTCCAGGCATTTCATGTTCATTTGTAAAATGCCTTCTTTCTACTTCAAATTAATCTTATGTTCTTTCCAATCACCACTGTAATACTCTTTTGACTTTATTTTCTGACAAGCATGAAATAGCCTGATAGGATTGAACTGAAGTATAAAAAACCAGAGTTACTACAGTCAGAAATAAATGAAACGCCAAAAACCAACTCTGCAAATTACCTTCACAGCTGTGTTAGTGCACAGCTCAGGCCGTTTCTAGTTTTAGGACTCTTGCATTACCTCTACATTATGTCTTTGTGTTGAATGAAGTGGTAGGTATTATGTTTACAGAGCAGTTAACCTGTCTCCAAAATCTGTAACGCTCCTGGATGTTCTTCTGACTTTCACTGCAAATGGAACTTCAGTGTTGGTTTATGGAAAAAGCTACTAAAACAACAGAAGGACAGTTATCACACAGTCTCTTTATGAAAAGCATTAGCTTGTGGTAATTAATCTGAATAGGACATTTACTTTAGTTCATCTAAGCAAAATCAATCTAAATTTTATTTTCTTCCTGATATGTCGTTAATGCCCATTTAGGTTCAAATATTATATTCTTTAAATTGTTAGTCCTAATGTGTGTTGTTGGGTGCTCCATTCATTTAATAAGCATGTATTTGGCACCTGCTAGTTGCCTGGCTTTTGAATTCAGAGGCAAATGGCACAAAGTTTCTGTCCTCAGAGGGTTCCTGAGTCTGATAAAGGAAGAAGAAAAGTAAACAAGAAATGTGTGTGGTGCATCAAAGCCCAGTGGTAGTAATGTGTACCAGGCATAGGGCGCAGAAGAGAATGGGAGTTCAAGGAAGGCTTCCTGGAGAAAGTGATCTCTGAGCCAGACAAAAAGGGGTAGGGACTTCCCTGGCGTCCAGTGGTTAGACCCCGTGCTTCCACTGCAGGGGAGCATGGGTTTGATCCCTGGTCAGGGAACTAAGATCCGCCAAAAAAAAAAAAAAAAAGGTAAAATGATGACAGGCAGTGATGGGAAGTTTGTTAACCAAAAGGATCCAAGTAAAATGGAATTGAATTAGGGAAACCGAACAATTTGTATGGGGCTTTATGTTTTAAACAACACTTTTTAAGTATTCGCCACATCATTTCTTCCTTGAGGTAGCAACCAATATCTATCTTATTTTATAAGTTAGAAAACTGGCTCTCAGAGTTCGCACTCAGTGACTGTTACCTGAATGAGATAACTCAACAAATATTTATCGAGTGCATAGTACCTCTCTGTGCCTCAATTCTTTATCTGTACATATTAGGCATAATAATCATACCTCTCCTCTTAAGATTATTACGAGGAATAAATAATATATGCTAGGTAAACATAGAACAGTGCTGGGCTCAAAATCAGTGTTATATAAGCCAGTTATTATTACTAGTAGCAGTAGTAGTAGAATGCCAGATACTGTCCTTAAACGCTCATTGTGAACAAAAGCTAATTTTCATGGAGTTTACAGTGTAGCTAGAGCAGACAAATGGAGACAGTAAAAGGAAATGAAGTTGAAAGATTTGCTGGAGGAGGGAAAGGCACACATTGCATAGAATTTATAATTATGCTAAAAATGTAGAATTTTAAGCAAAAAAAGGATCTAACTTATGCTTTGAATGAATTACACATTGAATAGATTGAAGAAGGGCAAGGATGGAGAGAGTAGACCCGGTAGAAGATTATTCAGAAAATGGTGGCTTTGGGCCAGTAGTGGGGGGGGGGGGGGGGCTGAGTGATGAAGGGGCGCAGAGAGAAGTGGTCAAAATCTGGGTATATTTTGAGGGTTACCAGGCAGAATTCACTGATGGATTGGATACATGGTGTTCAAGAAAAGTAGATTCCAGAATTTTGGCCTAAGCAGGTAGATCAAAGCTGGCATTTCTTGAGATGGAGAAAGATTTATGAGGAAGACAACTGACAGCAAAAATGGAGATTTCAATTTTAAACAAGTTAACACTAAATAAATTGATGAATATATGGTATTGCAAAAGACCAAGGGATTGACTTGGGTTAGGAAAGATGAATAGAAACTAAAATGAAGAAAGATACTATGATGGCTTGGAAACATCCAAAGTGAGAGGTGGAATAAGACTCAGAAACGAGGAAAGGACTGTTAGGCTCTGAATCAGGGAAGAAATCGGGTAATGAGGATTAGAAACTGGAAAGAAGTGATCAGCGCATGGACTGCTAGGGTGAACAATTTAAGCTACATTTACTAGTTGATTGGCAACAGTTAAAACTTTCAAAACAATTTGAGCTAAGGATCTTCATGCTTATCATATTATATTGAGCTAACCGTTTATTGTGGTTTGCTCTCCACTAGATTATAATTCCCTGGTAAACTGTTCACCTTTGTGTCATCACTGCCCAGCACAGTGCCTGGCACATAGTGTGTACTCAGTAATTGTGGAAGTAAATTGAAAGAAATGGTTGTGCCCATACAGAAATTCGAGGCTGAGATTGTAGGTTTCCTGGGTCTGCTGTTGGATAAATTCAAACCACTCATGCTTGGGGTTGCTGAGACAGTTCCAGATATCATGCTTAGCACCACAAAGAAGGGGAACCCTCACTTCCACATCCTGCAAACAAACTCTTAGCATCCTGCTCCTTCCTTATTTTGCCTCATACCAGAGTCAAGAGCAACATTCATTGTGTCTCTTACATTTAATTTACTAAACTCCAGGTCAAATTGAACCCTGGTCTACTTGAAGAAAAATACACAGATGTAGTTTCTCCTTCCTTGTGCACGTTCATCTATCTTTACTCTAATTCACTCAAAACTCAGAGAAAAACGCATCTGTATCAAAACATTTGTATGGCATTGATTGTTCCCCATGCGATTATGCCAACAACAACAGTGTGAAAGCATGGGGCTGAAAATCATCTCTGTAGCTTGTCTTTTGTGGGTTTACACCCCAGTGAGGTAGGACAGATAGCCTAAGGTGTGTCTCTACATTTCTCTGAGATTTGTCGTTTCAGTAAGAGTGTATTTATTATACCTCCTGCTTGCTTTTAGTGACTGATAGATTTCTTGAAGGTAGAACAAGTTCTTTTTCACTTGAAAAAAATTTATTTCTGTTGTAGTAAAACTGTTTCTTTAAAAATTTTTTAAAGATGTGAGACTAGATGTCATTTTAAGCTGTACAAAACTGTTCAAACTTTGATAACGATAAATCAGATTAGAGGTGTAGGATACCATTTTGTTTTCCGCTAGCCCCACTTACAGCCAAGTGCCCATCATTCCAAACTATCTGCCTCCATCTTTGTTCTTCTTCCTTCTTCCCTCTCCCCTACTATTCTGATCTCCCATAAGACCTCTCACACTTTCCTATCTTATCTGTCAACCCAGTGATCCCTCATAATTGAGTATTTGAGACCACTGGAGAAGCCTAAGCAGTATTGGAGCTCATGAAAGTTATATTTGCTAGGTGTATGGTATACCTGCTCACAAGGATCTTCTAAACTCCTGAGAGACAAGATACATAAACAAACTTTATTAAGTGTGATTCATGCTTCAATAGATATTATCCAGAGGAGAGGGCTTTGACTTTTTCTGGGTCAGTCAAGGAATATTTCACTGCAAAGGTGATATTTAGCTGAATCTTCAGGGATGAGTGAGAGTTTGCCAATGAAGGAAGGCATTTTAGGTTAAAAAAAAAAAAAGCAATATGATAAAGGGAATAGAGGAAGGCAATGATATGATCCATTTGGAGAAAAGAAGTTAGATGGGACTGGAAGGAAGAGTAGTCAAAGGTGAGGGACCAGATGCTGGCTGGGCAGATGTTAAAAGACTGTGAGCAGAGGCATGCCATCATCACATCGTAACAGTATGGAAGATGAATTAACATAGGTACTAAGTTCACATAAAAGTCTATGGCCATAGTCAGAGTGAGGTGGGACGGAGTCAAGGGGATTAAGAGGCTGGATGGAATCAAGAGAGTTACAGGAATCAGAATCCACATCAATTCGTAACAAAGTGCAGGAGGGCAGGATGAGGGAGAAAGCAGAAGTAAAGGTTTTAATTCCCAGGTGCCATTAACCAAAATAGAGAATAAAAGATATTGGCTGGGGTTGAATCAGCGTGAGGAGCATAATATAGCTGATTCTGAAAGTGCTGAGTATAAGGATCCTGTGAGCTAAGCTGAGTTATATATTTGGGAGTCTAATAGGCAGAAAGGTTGAAGTCATAGGTGTGGATGCAGTGACTCAAGGTAGAATGCCCCTGAATGGGCCTGGTTCCTCTAAATTAGTCTAAGGGATGTCAGCCATACTTCTGAGAGATCTCAAATATATATTCCCTGGTTTACAAAATTCAAGTAAGATATTCTCATCCTTTAATGATGCATGAGACTGCCAGACAGTCCATTGGCCAGAGGTCGCTGATATCATCTAGCCACAAGGTTTAAACCTCTGAGGTCTTAGAAAAGCAGTTTGCCAAGGGGCTGCAGAAATATACTTCTCCTTTCTTATGAATACCCATAGGAGCTGGTATCACTATAAGATACTATGCAATCTAACTCCCTCTGGAAAATCAAAATGCTCATAAAATAATGCTAAGATCTTGTCAAATAAGGCCTTACCCAGCCATATTCAAGGAGGAAAGCATTCCTTCTGACTTCTGAAAAATGGCCTATTTGCCTTCTCCAAAAATAATGTCAAAACGTATCACAACTATTACTGTATATTTATAACGATGGAAATTTTAACTTTCAAGGATCCTACTTAGAAATCAAAAAGCAGGACTTTCAAAGTTATGTTGCTTTTTTCTGTGTGTCTGTGTGTTGATTTTTTTTAACCTCTTTATTGGAGTATAACAGCTTTACAATGGTGTGTTAGTTTCTGCTGTATAATAAAGTGAATCAGCTATACATATACATAAAAAACAAAAAAGGTGGGGAAAGGAGAAATTCCTCCCTCTTTCTTCTTACCCAGTTGCTTGAGCTGGGGCATCTATCTTCTGCCCTGGGCTTCCATGGTTCTCAGGCCTTGGGACTCCAACTGATTTACACCACCAGTTTTCCTGGGTCTCCAGCTTGCAGGTGGCAGCTGGTGGATTTAAAAAAAAAAAAAAAAAATGTTACATTGCTAGTTACTAAGTAGAGAAGACCCTTGTTTTCCTCACCTCCTTCAGGGTGAGACCAGAAGGTTAGTCACTTTAGTGTGTGTGTGTGTCTGTGTGTACATATGCACACCTGAAATCTGATAGATAGTCCATGATCTTTTAAAATTTGTTTTGCTTTCCCAAAAGTTTGTTTGGTTATGTTTTTACTTAATCTCTCTGGGCTTACGTTTCATCTTAGCCACCATTTAATAAGTTTCTTGGATGTGCCAAACGATAGGAGTTTTACATTCTTTATTTCATCTCCTCTTCTGTTACTTATATGAATGAGATATTAGCATGGAGTTTTTTTGTTTTTAGTTTTTTGGGGTTTTTAGTTTTTTGGAGTTTTTTTGTTTTTAGTTTTTTGGGGTTTTTTTAGTTTTTCGGGGGGTTTTTTTTGTTTTTAGTTTTTTGGGGAACCCGCGTCCTCTGCATCGGCAGGCGGACTCTCAACCACTGCGCCACCAGGGAAGCCCCTAGCATGGAGTTTTATACATAAATCTGAATCTGCAAAAGGTTAACCAACTTGTCCAAGGTCACACATCCACAAAGACACACAGCAAGTGTCTGAAACTAAGTCTTTCTGACACAAAAGCCCCCGCTACGAGACACAAGGGATGAACTTGCCCAGAGAAAGAGACTACGTGAGGATACAGCCAGAAGGCACCATCTGCAAACCACGGAGAGAGGCCTCAGGAGAAGCCAAACCAGCAGATACATTGATCTTAGACTTATAGACTTCAGAATGATTTCCCAGGAGCTCTATGACCCTGTGACTTTGGTTACTGGATTACAGCCCAGGGATAAGCAAAGCTGACCTTCAGCAACATTACTGATCTCTCTTAGTAGTAATAATTATAAGGAGTTTATCTCAGAATTTCTATGTGAACAATCTTACTGTTTAAAAATAATGACTTTTTTTGGGCTTCCCTGGTGGCGTAGTGGTTGAGAGTCCGCCTGCTGATGCAGGGGACATGGGTTCTTGCCCAGGTGTGGGAAGATCCCACATGCCGCAGAGCGGCTAGGCCCGTGAGCCATGGCCGCTGAGCCTGTGCGTCCGGAGACTGTGCTCCGCAACCGGAGAGGCCACAACAGTGAGAGGCCCGCGTACCGCAAAAAAAAAAAAAAAAAAAAGACTTTTTCAGAAGCAAGAAGAACTACAATCCTGCAGTCTGTGGAACAAAAACCACATTCACAGAAAGATAGACAAGATGAAAAGGCAGAGGGCTATATACCAGATGAAGGAGTAAGATAAAACCCCAGGAAAAAAAACTAAATGAAGTGGAGATAGGCAACATTCCAGAAAAAGAATTCAGAATAATGATAGTGAAGATGATCCAGGACCTTGGAAAAAGAATGGAGGCAAAGATCGAGAAGATGCAAGAAATGTTTAACAAAGACCTAGAAGAATTAAAGAACAGGGATGAACAATACAATAACTGAAATGAAAACTACACTACAATGAATCAATAGCAGATTAACTGAGGCAGAAGAACGGAGAAGTGACCTGGAAGACAGAATGGTGGAATTCACTGCTGCGGAACAGAGTAAAGAAAAACGAATGAAAAGAAATGAAGACAGCCTAAGAGACCTCTGGGACAACATTAAACACAACAGCGTTCGCATTATAGGGGGCCCAGGAGGAGAAGAGAGAAAGAAAGGACCCGAGAAAATATTTGAAGAGATTACAGTCGAAAACTTCCCTAACATGGGAAAGGAAATAGCCCCCCCAAGTCCAGGAAGCGCAGAGAGTCCCATACAGGATAAACCCAGGGAGAAACACGCTGAGACACAGAGTAATCAAATTGGCAAAAATTAAAGACAAAGAAAAATTATTGAAAGCAGCAAGGGAAAACGACAAATAACGTACAAGGGAACTCCCATAAGGTTAACAGCTGACTTCTCAGCAGAAACTCTACAAGCCAGAAGGGAGTGGCATGATATACTTAAAGTGATGAAAGGGAAGAACCTACAACCAAGATACTCTACCCAGCAAGGATCTCATTCAGATTCGATGGAGAAAGCAAAAGCTTTACAGACAAGCAAGAGATAAGAGAATTCAGCACCACCAAACCAGCTCTACAACAAATGCTAAAGGAACTTCTCTAAGTGGGAAACACAAGAGAAGAAAAGGACCTTCAAAACAAACCAAAACAATTAAGAAAATGGTCATAGGAACATACATATCAATACTTACCTTAAACGTGAATGGATTAAATGCTCCAACCAAAAGACATAGGCTTGCTGAATGGATACAAAAACAAGCCCCTTATATATGCTGTCTACAAGAGACCCACTTTAGACCTAAAGACACATACAGACTAAGAGTGAGGGGATCGAAAAAGATACTCCATGCAAATGGAAATCAAAAGAAAGCTGGAGTAGCTATACTCATATCAGATAAAATAGACATTAAAATAAAGAATGTTACAAGAGACAAGGAAGGACACTACATAATGATCAAGGGATCAATCCAAGAAGAAGATGTAACAATTATAAATATATATGGACCCAACATAGGAGCACCACAACACATAACGCAACTGCTAACAGCTATAAAACAGGAAATCGACAGTAACACAATTCTAGTGGGGGACTTTAAAACCCCACTTACACCGATGGACAGATCACCCAAAATGAAAATAAATAAGGAAACAGAAGGTTTAAATGACACAATAGACCAGATAGATTTAATTGATATTTATAGGACATTCCATCCAAAAACAGCAGATTACACTTTCTCCTCAAGTGCGCACGGAACATTCTCCAGGATAGATCACATCTTGGGTCACAAATCAAGCCTCAGTAAATTTAAGAAAATTGAAATCATATCAAGCATCTTTTCTGACCACAATGCTTTGAGTTTAGAAATGAATTACAGGGAAAAAAACATATAAAACACAAACACATGGAGGCTAAACAATACGCTACTAAATAACCAAGAGATCACTGAAGAAATCAAAGAGAAAATCAATAAATACCTAGAGACAAATGACAATGAAGACACGACAATCCAAAACCAATGGGATGCAGTAAAAGCAGTTCAAAGAGGGAAGTTTATAGCTGTACAAGCCTACCTCAAGAAACAAGAAAAATTTCAAGTAAACAATCTAAACTTACACCTAAAGAAACTAGAGGAAGAAGAACAAACAAAACCCAAATTTAGCAGAAGGAAAGAAATCATAAAGAGCAGAGCAGAAATAAATGAAATAGAAACAAAGAATACAATAGCAAAGATCAATAAAACTAAAAGCTGGTTCTTTGAGAAGATAGACAAAATTGATAAACTATTAGCGAGACTCATCAAGAGGGAGAGGACTCAAATCAATAAAATTAGAAATGAAAAAGGTGAAGTTACAAAAGACACCACAGAAATACAAAGCATCCTAAGAGACTACTAAAAGCAACTCTGTGCCAGTAAAATGGACAACCTGGAAGAAATGGACAAATACTTAGAAAAGTATAACCTTCCAAGACTAAACCAGGAAGAAACAGAAAATATGAGCAGACCAATCACAAGTAATGAAATTGAAACTGTGATGAGAAATCTTCAACAAACAAAAGTCCAAGACCACACGGCTTCACAGGTGAATTCTATCAAACATTTAGAGAAGAGCTAACACCCATCCTTCTCAAACTCTTCCAAAATATTGCAGAGGAAGGAAGACTCCCAAACTCATTCTATGAGGCCACCATCACCCTGATCCCAAAACCAGACAAAGATACTACAAAAAAAGAAAATTACAGACCAATATCACTGATGAATATAGATTGAAAAATCATCAATAAAATACCAGCAAACAGAATCCAACAACATATTAAAACGGTCATACACCACGATAGAGTGGGATTTATCCAAGAGATGCAAGGATTCTTCAATATATGCAAATCAATCAATGTGATACACCATATTAACAAATTGAAGAATAAAAACCATATGATCATCTCAATAGATGCAGAAAAAGCTTTTGACAAAATTCAAAACCCATTTCTGATAAAAACTCTCGAGAAAGTGAGCATAGAGGGAACCTACCTCAACATAATAAAGGCCATATACGACAAGCCCACGGCAAACATCATTCTCAATGGTGAAAAACGGAAAGCATTTCCACTAAGATCAGGAAAAGACAAGGATGTTTACTCTCACCACTATTATTCAACATAGTTTTGGAAGACCTAGCCACGGCCATCAGAGAAGAAAAAGAAATAAAAGAAATACAAATTAGAAAAGAAGAAGTAAAACTGTCAGTGTTTGCAGATGACATGATACTATACATAGAGAATCCTAAAAATGCCACCGGAAAACTACTAGAGCTAATCAATTAATTTGGTAAGTTGCAGGATACAAAATTAATGCACAGAAATCTCTTGCATTCCTATACACTAATGATGAAAAATCTGAAAGAGAAATTATGGAAACACTCCCATTTACCATTGCAACAAAAAGAATAAAATACCTAGGAATAAACCTACCTAGGGAGACAAAAGACCTGTATGCAGAAAACTATAAGACACTGATGAAAGAAATGAAAGGTGATACCAACAGATGGAGAGATATACCATGTTCTTGGATTGGAAGAATCAATACTGTGAAAATGACTCTACTACCCAAAGCAATCTACAGATTCAATGCAATCCCTATCAAATTACCAATGGCATTTTTTATGGAACTAGAATAAATCATCTTATAATTTGTATGGAGACACAAAGACCCCGAATAGCCAAAGCAGTTTTGAGGGGAAAAAACGGAGCTGGAGGAATCAGACTCCCCGACTTCAGACTATACTACAAAGCTGCAGTAATCAAGACAATATGGTAGTGGCACAAATACAGAAACATAGATCAATGGAACAAGATAGAAAGCCCAGAGATAAACCCACACACCTATGGTCAACTAATCTATGACAAAGGAGACAAAGACATACAATGGAGAAAAGACAGTCTCTTCAATAAGTGGTGCTGGGAAAACTGGACAGCTACATATAAAAGAATGAAATTAGAACACTCCCTAATACCATACACAAAAATAAACTCAAAATTTATTCGAGACCTAAATGTAAGACCAGACACTATAAAACTCTTAGAGGAAAACATAGGAAGAACACTCTTTGACATAAATCACAGCAACATCTTTTTTGATCCACCTCCTAGAGTAATGGAAATAAAAACAAAAATAAACACATGGGACCTAATGAAACTTCAAAGCCTTTGCACAGCAAAGGAAACCATAAACAAGATGAAAAGACAACCCTCAGAATGGGAGAAAATATTTGCAAACGAATCAACGGACAAAGGATTAATCTCCAAAATATATAAACAGCTCATGCAGCTCAATATTAAAGAAACAAACAACCCAATCCAAAAATGGGCAGAAGACCTAAATAGACATTTCTCCAAAGGAGACATACAGATGGCCAAGAAGCACATGAAAAGCAGCTCAAGATCACTAACTATTAGAGAAATGCAAATCAAAACTACAATGAGGTATCACCTCACACCAGTTAGAATGGGCATCCTCAGAAAATCTACAAACAACAAATGCTGGAGAGGGTGTGGAGAAAAGGGAACCCTGTTGCACTGTTGGTGGGAATGTAAATTGATACAGCCACTATGGAGAACAGTATGGAGGTTCCTTAAAAAACTACAAATAGAATTACCATGTGACCCAGCAATCCCACTACTGGACACATACCCAGAGAAAACCATAACTCAAAAAGACACATGCACCCCAATGTTCATTGCAGCACTATTTACAATAGCCAGGTCATGGAAGCAACCTAAACGCCCATTGACAGACGAATGGCTAAAGAAGATGTGGTACATATATACAATGGAATATTACTCAGCCATAAAAAGGAATGAAATTGAGTCATTTGTTGAGACGTGGATGGATGTAGAGACTGTCATACAGCATGAAGTAAGTCAGAAAGAGAAAAACAAATATCGTATATTAACGCAGGTATGTGGAACCTAGAAAATGGTACAGATCAACCGGTTTGCAGGGCAGAAGTTGAGACACAGATATAGAGAACAAATGTATGGACACCAAGGGGGGAAAACCACGGTGGAGTGGGGATGGTGGTGTGCTGAATTGGGTGATTGAGATTGACATGTATACACTGATGTGTATAAAATTGATGACTAATAAGAGCCTGCAGTATAAAAAAACAAACAAACAAAAAACAACTAATACCAAACTTTCTTTGGGTTATCTGTATGGAAATATGTTAATATAAATGTTTCAGACATTACATGAAATTTCTAAAATCTTGTATATTCTGGTATAATGTTATGTCATAATTCTAGTTATTACTTTAAAATGTATATCTCAGAAATAACTAAATCTCCTTGTCAACTGCATTATTATGAACTTTCATCAAATCTTTAACCGTGGTCATTATTAAGTCTTTTGTCATTTACAGACAGTTCTGGGTGTACTCTGATGCCTTTGCAAAAATGTTCCTATAAAAGTGTTTCATCTTCAAGGAATTCATGGAAAAGACTCTGACAAGTACGGGTTTCTGGTAACTGAGTATAGTGCTGAACTGAATGAATAAGCATTTTCAGAACTCTGATGGAAAACTGATGAATTCATAAAAGTCCTAACAAAAGATCAAGATGAAAAGAAAATTAATTACATGGGACTGAGTGAACTGATGAGGATAATTATAATTTTTGTGACTTTCTGTTTGAAAAAAAATGCCCCCCAAAATAAATAAATAAATAAGACTCATCCTGTTCAAGTGTAAAAAACAGAACTCAATCTAAGATGCAAACTATCATATATAGGATGGATAAACAACAAGGTCCTACTGTATAGCACAAGGAGCTCTATCCAATATCCTGTGATAAACCATGATGCAAAAGAATGTGAATAAGAATATATATGTGTACAACTGAATCACTTTGCTGTACAGCAGAAATTAACACAACATTGTAAATCAGCTATATTTCAATAAAATTTAAAAAAAAAAAGAACTTGAGACAGCAAATATCAATAGAAAAGAATACAAGAAGACTGCCAGAGTGAAAAATAATTAAAAATTTTAATAATAGCTACCCAGGATTTGTTGTTTTGGTGTATTATTCTGGGCTATTGTCATTGGGAAATAGTTCATGTTTATAATATATTACAATGTTATGTGATAGGTTATTATCAAAAATATTGTGTTGACATCATTCAATGAAGTCAAAATAAATTTTTTGTAGTTTGGTCTATTCCACTATAAAATATTCATCTCCAAAGATACCTCAAACTATGAAGAGTTCTTTTTTAAAGTTTAATAGAGATGTATTGAGAAACTACAGAAAAACGTATAAATAAGGAGTTACGGTGCTTACAAAACTGAGTAGGAGACCATACTTGCGCTCTAGGAATTTGCAAACTAGCTGTGGAGTAGGATTTTAAAAGACACAAT
The DNA here is from genome assembly GCF_008692025.1 of Phocoena sinus. Classification (NCBI taxonomy): domain Eukaryota; kingdom Metazoa; phylum Chordata; class Mammalia; order Artiodactyla; family Phocoenidae; genus Phocoena; species Phocoena sinus. Next base: position 39,838,040 of record NC_045772.1, on the reverse strand, counting down.
ATGCAATATATGCAATGTAAATGGCATGTTCCCTAATAGTTACAAAGTGCTAAGTTATGACCTCTCAAAGAAAAGAGGGATCATAAACCAGTATGATTGGGAAATAATAGTGAAGATGCAGAGTTCACTGTTTTTTTTAAGCGGTGGCTTTATTTTGGATATTGACTGGTTGGTAAGCTTTTAATAGAGATCTCTTTGTTCATTAAACAATTATTAATTTAGCACTCTAGGCGGGCTTCCCTGGTGGCGCAGTGGTTGGGAGTCCGCCTGCCAGTTCAGGGGAC